>NW_026974146.1:0-353946 GCF_037042905.1 Lytechinus pictus | reverse complement strand
TACTTTTAAGGTGATATTTAAGCATCAGAAGTAGGCCTGGGATGAATGTCATTGATACCATTTGGTTATTTCCTGAAAAAAAAACAAATGAATCATTCAATCAATCGATGTTTACTCCCAGGCCTATTCAGAAGTATCATAACTAATGATTTCATGCAATGTGGGTTAAGAGAATTAAATATAGGCCTATACATGTATATTATGTCATCATAACTGGGTGATGTTAACCTGAATTTACCCTTTTTATGCAATCATAAATATCAATTTAAAGTATTTTGTCCATGGTATTCCATATTTTCACATTATTCTGAACCAAAATCAATGTTTAATTTGTCAATGCATTATCACACCAAACTCTTCTAACAATGCTTTATACAACCTGGAATTCTTTTATTACCTTCAATTCTTTTATCTTTATCATACAGAAGAAAGTCACTCCTCCAATTCTATTTTTTGTAACCACAGTGAAAATCGTAGGAATTACAATTCATAATGATTTAAAGTGAAATGCTTGTGTAACCGAAATAATGAAAAAAAAAACAATAAAAAGTTATATGTTAAGAAAATTGAAAGCTTACAATCTACCTGAATGTGATTTGTTAACAGTGTAATTAGGGTATGTAAGACCAGTCCTAGAGTATTGTGTACCTCTATTCGCTGCTTCTCTTACTTTGAAACAGATAAAAGTTACTGAAACTGTCCAGAAAAGAGCATATTATTAGGAACCAAGTATCTATCATATATATGACATGGTTTCAAATACCTCAAATTTGACATCACTTGAAAGTCGAAGAGTAAAACTTACCACAGATTTCGCTTTAAAGTTAGAAATGAATCAATTGTACAAAAACTGGTTACCTCCACTGAAAACAAACGCTTTCAATTTATGACATATGAATAAATACACTACTCAAAAAAAGTTAAGGACCACTTTTTAAAACGTACATAAAGATTTTATACAAGGTGTTTTATTTCTGGAAATACCTCAGTACAACTGTCCTAAATGTCCTTAAACACGCTGTAATCAATTTCACGCATGGGTGGTTTCAGTTGTTGCACAATGTCTCTCGCATCACTGCACATCCTGAAAAGTGGGCCCCGAGGGGTATCAGCTACCGACATGAAGTGGTAAAAACGAATGTCTGAGTGTCTTTCAGGCAGTTCAGTAACGAGTGTGACCACCTCCTGCAGCAATAACGGCTTCACAGCGCTGTCTCATGGAGCTGATGAGGCGATTGATGTCTCTGACGTCCAGTGCATCCCATGCAGCCTCCAGAGCCACACCCAGCTGCTGCAGTCCAAGTGGATGGGCTTCGAGCTGCTCGAGACTCCTCCCCATCATGTCCCAGACGTGCTCTATCGGGTTTAAGTCCGGGGACCTCGCTGGCCACTCCAAACGCTCAATCCCCTGGCCCTCAAGGAACTCGGTCACCACCCTAGCTCGGTGGGCACGGGCATTGTCATCCATGAAAATGATGTTTTGTCCCACATTTTCTGCACCACTATAGGTTCAAGGACCTCATCCCTGTACCTCACTCCTGTCATTGCTCCCCCTGGGACCACGTAGAGACGAGTACGGTTGGCGTAGGTGATGCCTCCCCACACCATGACGCTGCCTCCCCCATAACGGTCATGTTCTGCAATACAGGGGTCTGCAAATCTCTCTCCTGGTCGCCTCCAGACTCTCGAACGTCCATCATTGTGGTCAAGGGAAAATCTGCTCTCATCTGTGAACAGAACTCTACGCCATTGCTGTCTGGTCCATCTGACATGCTCCCGGGCCCAGTTGAGACGAATTCTTCTGTGAGCAGGGGTGAGTGGGACACACTGAGCTGGCCGTCTGGCATGCATATTGGCTCTGTGAAGTCGGTTACGGATTGTTTGAGTGGAAACAATCACTCCAGTTGCTGCAGCGAAGTCATTGTTGAGGCGGCGTGCACTGTGAAAGCGGTTGCGGAGGCTGAGATTCGTCAAGTAGCGATCATCTCTAGGGGTTGTCGAAACTGGTCGGCCACTGCGGGGTCTCTCGGAGTATAGCCCTGTCTCTCGGTGTCTTTGATTTGCTCTGCTAATGACACTGTGTGACACGCCCATCATTCTGGCTACTCTTCGCTGACTGAGGCCAGCTTCCAGCATCCCTAGGGCTCTGGCTACATCTGTTTCACTTAGGTGGTGTCTTGGCATTGCTGTTGTAGGCAAGTTGTTGATTGTACAGACTAAAGACGGAAAATGCTTTGGAAGACACTTGTCTTATGGCCCACTGCAATGATGCCAGAGACATCATGAAAGAACTGCATGTGTGAAATTGATGTCATTGTGTTTGATGGCATTCTGGACAGCTGTATCTTGGCATTGCTATTGTCAGCAAGTTGTTGATTGTAGAGACTAAAGACAGAAAATGCTTTGGAAGCCACTTTTGTACGGGCACATTGCAATGATGCAAGAGACATGAAAGAACTGCATGTGTGAAATTGATTTCATTGTGTTTGATGGCATCCTGGACAGCTGTATCTTGGCATTGCTGTTGTCAGCAATTTGTTGATTGTAGAGACTAAAGACAGAAAATGCATTTGAATCCACATTTGTACCACTTCACAATGGGCCCACTTTTCAGGATATGCAATAATGCGAGAGACATCATGCAACAACTGAAACCACCCATGTGTGAAATTGTTACAGGGTGTTTGAGGAGATTCAAGACAGCCATATTCGGGTATTTCTAGAAATACAACACCCGGTTTGAAAATTGTATACACACATTAAAAAGCGGTCCTTAACTTTTTTTGAGTAGTGTATTAAGAGATTCCATGTAAAACAAAAAGATTGCAGAACAGTGCTCTTCCAAGTCTGACAAATAAGTACCACATGTGGTAAATAAGTTTGATATTTGTGTAATGAATTTGCAATGTTGTATTATCTACAATTTTATTTTTATCCATTTTAATTCCATTTTTATCTGTAGATACATGTATGTAATTTTAATTTGTATATATTCATTGTTAATCTTAGTAATTTTGATTATTTTTATATATTGGCATTGTGTAAATATTTACAATTCAGACTGACTGCCAATCATGTATTTTGCAATGAACCTGAATTGAATTAAATTCATCATGAAGGAGAAAGTCATTCCTTCAACTTTATTATGTTTATTATAAATGAGAAAGTCACTCCTTCAATTCTATTATGTTTATCATAAAGGAGAAAGTCACTCTTTCAATTCTATTATGTTTATCATGAAGAAGAAAGTCACTCCTTCAATTTTATCATGTTTATCATGAAGGAGAAAGTCACTCCTTCAATTCTATTATGTTTATCATAAAGGAGAGAGTCACTCCTTCAATTCTATTATGTTTATCATGAAGAAGAAAGTCACTCCTTCAATTCTATTATGTTTATCATAAAGGAGAAAGTCACTCTTTCAGTTCTATTATGTTTATCATAAAGGAGAAAGTCACTCTTTCAGTTCTATTATGTTTATCATAAAGGAGAAAGTCACTCCTTCAATTCTATTATGTTTATCATAAAGGAGAAAGTCACTCCTTCAATTCTATTATGTTTATCATAAAGGAGAAATTCACTCATTTAATTCTATTATGTTCATCATAAAGGAGAAATTCACTCATTTAATTATATTATGTTTATCATAAAGGAGAAAGTCACTCCTTCAATTCTATTTATGTTTATCATAAAGGAGAAAGTCACTCCTTCAATTCTATTATGTTCATCATAAAGTAGAAAGTCACTCCTTCAATTCTAGTATGTTTATCATAAAGGAGAAAGTCACTCATTTGATTCTATTATGTTTATCATAAAGGAGAAAGTCACTCCTTCAATTCTATTATGTTTATCATAAAGGAGAAAGTCACTCCTTCAATTCTAGTATGTTTATCATAAAGGAGAAAGTCACTCTTTCCATTCTATTATGTTTATCATAAAGGAGAAAGTCGCTCTTTGAAATTGAGGGAATGATTTTTAGTCTTCTTATCTAGTTTTAACAAATCTTGCCCATTCTTTCAAAATTAAAAGTGAAGCCTTCCTTTATGTTATTTTCATGAAATTGTATATGTTGTAATGATCATACATGTATATTTTCATGTTGAAACTGAAAGAGGAATATTTGGGTTATGATTAATCACAGTTTTCAATACACTTTTTTGTTTGATGATTTTAGAGACATGAAATCAATTTTAATATGAACTTTGAAACCAAGTTGCAATCTTTCAGAATGAAAGGCAGTTCTTTTCACACAAATATATGACATACCAATATAATATTTGATTCTCTTCATAATAATATGCATATTCAATGACAACATATAATAGATTACTTGTTTTCTGATGCGCACATACACTGAGTTACTCATCCATTCTCAATTAAATGTTTATATCTAACTTGTAATAATGATAAAGCAAAATGAAAAGACACCATTTGATTATGATAAAGGTAATAATTCTTCACCTTTTAGAAGTGATCCAAATCAAACTGCTTTTTTTTTTTCAATTTTAGAAGAACAGAGGGGCGGGGCAATTTCAAAATCATACAAAATTGATTATACAATATAGATACACAAGCTCACAATAGATTACATTGAGTATGATTACTCCTTGGATGAAAATAATCTTTTTTCATCTGTATAGCCATGGTATCAGAATGATTTATCTTTTAAACAGAGACCAATAATCAGCTTCAAGTGTTTCATCATATTTCATCTTATTCTTTGCATTGTAAAGAAAAGCAATGTGGAATTATTTTAAGCTGTAAGTACATGTCCACAGTGTATGTGAAGTCTTCCAATTTTGATAATGCATTGAGTCATAAATGATACATGTTTATATACAATGTAAATTAGTAGTGTAAAGTTTAGAAGACAGTATTGTCTATAATAAACCAATGGCAGCTGAATTTTGGTTAACTTCAGGAATTTTCATGGGTACATTGTTAACTGTTTATATCTTACTATTTTTCCATTCCTGTATGTCATTTGCTTTAAAAGTTAAATGCCTTTTAATGTTCATTTATTATCACATCTCCCATGAATTACTCATCCTTCAGATGTAAGATGTTTGATAATTTATTGTATCCATCCATCCTGTATAGGCCAGTATGGTTGAGGTGGATTTTAATGGTAATTTGAAATGTTGTGTATCAAAATGACTAGGTATTGACTTTTGTCAAATTTGTGAATCAGAAAATCCCCAATATGTTACGTCTTGAATATGAATCAAAATTTAAACTGTTTTGTCTAGGGATAATTGAGTAAAAGGATGGCTCCTGTCAGAATATTGTGAAGTGGTACACCTGTATTTTGGACACAGTGGTATTACTAATTATGTGTTGTTAATACATGTTGTAGAATTTGTGTATCACATTAGTAGTAGTGTCAAATTGGTGTATCTAAAATGCCCAAATCCCATTTAATTCAGAAGTTGATTAATGAGTAGAAAGGATTACTTCTGTCAGATTATTGTGAAGTGGTACGTAATGGCGCTCTATGAAGGTATTTAGGCAAGGAAACAAGCTAAAAATGTAAAAGATATCTCCAAATCAATCTTCCTATAGCTAAAGTCTGTGCGTTTTTCACGATTGAAGTCTACGTTTTATTCATATAACTATTTCCAAATCTGCGCAAATAATTTTTCACAAATTTTTCAAAAGTGAGTGGTGCTCACTCAAGCGGAACAATTGTTTGACAGTTACGGAGGCGCAATAGCTCAGTCGGTAGAGCGGGGGTTTCGGATTCCGGTGACCCGGGTTCGATTCCCAAGTGATGCGCTAGTGCCCTTTTGTAAGGCATTTATCCTCATTACCAGGTCCCTCGGAGAGGACCTTAAGCCGTCGGTCCCCTGGTTGCTTGCTCACAGGCATTCGTGCTTTCTTAGCAGTCAGGTAAAAACCTCGGTATGTATGTATGTATGTATGTATATCATCATTGGCTTAAAGAGATCTGTACCAATGTTAAAATGTGGAAAAATCTTCAAGATATTATAAATGTATAATTTTACCGGATTTTTTCCGAGTGTAAACTTTTGTTATATGAACTGTATACATGTATGTCATTTGCTTTAAAGCCAAGGCCTTCATGTTAATTTCTTATGACATTTCTCATGAATTACATATTCTCCCGATGTAAGATGTGTGATAATTAATTTTGCATCCACCTGTAGAGGCCATTGTGATGTCACTGGTTTTGAATGGTAATTTTTGCCTGAAATAGTTCTTGACTTTTGTCAAATGTGTGTATCACACAATCCACTTCATTATGTATAAGAATTGATGGATAACTTGCTTAGATAGAAGTTGATTACTGAGTAGAAAGGCTGACTTCTGTCAAATTTATTGTGAAGTTGTACACCTGTACTTTTGACACAATGGAGTTACTTACAATGCATTCTAAATGCAAATAGAAGAGTTTATCGTTTTAATTGCATGAATCATTAAAACATTAAAACATGTAATATGTCATTCATATTGCTAAAGATGTAAATTAATATTATACACAGTATCATGGTACAGTAAAACTTGTATATAGATATCAAACAATAGAGAGAAGCAGTCTTTGTAATAGGATAGTCTTTATATGAACAGGGTCTGTTAATACATGTTTCAATGATACACAGTATCATGGTACAGTAAAACCTGTATATAGATATCAAACAATAGAGAGAAGCAGTCTTTGTAATAGGATAGTCTTTACGAGCATGTTTCAATGATATACAAGGATACACACTTATTATCAGGGATGGTGCCTCAAACGGTAGCTCCACCATATTTTTTCAAGCACTAGTTAAACCAAGATAGAGAAAAGGATGGAGTAAAGAGAATAAAAGAAATAAGTGTATCACCAGCAGAGGTTTCAGCTGTGTAGCTCAATAATAAACCCTAAAATACAAATGATTAAAATATGCCATCTTTCAGTTTTTATGTCCATATTGTTACTTTTGGTGTAAATTTTTTACACGTATTGATTTGATATTTATTATGGATTCAATTTATAAAAGCAATTGTGCTCAATTTGACCCCTCCACAAGTATAATCTCTATTTAATGTAAATTATTTTGTATATTCATATATTTTTAAATTGTAGTAATGAAGTTTAATTTCAATCATCTTCTTCTAGAGCAATAAGATGTTGTAGACAGATGGTCTCTAAAGCAGCTTTGACTGTAAATACAAATGTTCCAATAATAATGACTTGTGAATACTGAATGCAATTGTTGTGGAACTTTTATACACATGGGAATGAATTTTAGAATAAATATTACTCTATTTTTTCATGTATATTGTGTCTGCTCTGAGTTTGTCATGGGATAAGTTTGTGTGGGCACGTCATGGTCTAGTGGTTCTGACTCACCTTTCAAACAGAGGGTCGTGGGTTCGAATCCTAGCCATGGCATGTTTTCCTTCAGCAAGAAATTTATCCACACTGTGCTGCACTCAACCCAGGTGAGATAAATGGGTACCGGCAGGAAGTAATTCCTCAAAAAGCTGTGCACACCAGAATCGGTAGACTTGCTTAGCCGGGGTAATATAGGAGTACCTTGAGCACCTAGCAAGGTGTATACGTGCGCTATACAAATCCTATATTATTATTATAACATTATTGAATACATCTGATTAACAGTCTTGACTACCTTGTTTTGACAAATTGCAAGAATCATAGTGTGGTAAGAAATAAAAAGATATGAAGATGTGGAATGAAGGAGAGGTATGAGGGTGGGGTATGGAATAAGATAGAGATGAAGATGTGGAATGAAGGGAGAGGTGTGAGGGTGGGGTATGTAATAAGATAGAGATGAAGATGTGGAATGAAGGAGAGGTATGAGGGTGGGGTATGTAATAAGATAGAGATGAAGATGTGAAATGAAGGGAGAGGTATGAGGGTGGGGTATGTAATAAGATAGAGATGAAGATGTGGAATGAAGGGAGAGGTATGAGGGTGGGGTATGTAATAAGATAGAGATGAAGATGTGGAATGAGGGAGAGGTGTGAGGGTGGGGTATGTAATAAGATAGAGATGAAGATGTGGAATGAAGGAGAGGTATGAGGGTGGGGTATGTAATAAGATAGAGATGAAGATGTGGAATGAAGGGAGAGGTATGAGGGTGGGGTATGTAATAAGATAGAGATGAAGATGTGGAATGAAGGGAGAGGTGTGAGGGTGGGGTATGTAATAAGATAGAGATGAAGATGTGAAATGAAGGGAGAGGTATGAGGGTGGGGTATGTAATAAGATAGAGATGAAGATGTGGAATGAAGGGAGAGGTATGAGGGTGGGGTATGTAATAAGATAGAGATGAAGATGTGGAATGAGGGAGAGGTGTGAGGGTGGGGTATGTAATAAGATAGAGATGAAGATGTGGAATGAAGGAGAGGTATGAGGGTGGGGTATGTAATAAGATAGAGATGAAGATGTGGAATGAAGGGAGAGGTATGAGGGTGGGGTATGTAATAAGATAGAGATGAAGATGTGGAATGAAGGGAGAGGTGTGAGGGTGGGGTATGTAATAAGATAGAGATGAAGATGTGAAATGAAGGGAGAGGTATGAGGGTGGGGTATGTAATAAGATAGAGATGAAGATGTGGAATGAAGGGAGAGGTATGAGGGTGGGGTATGTAATAAGATAGAGATGAAGATGTGGAATGAGGGAGAGGTGTGAGGGTGGGGTATGTAATAAGATAGAGATGAAGATGTGGAATGAAGGAGAGGTATGAGGGTGGGGTATGTAATAAGATAGAGATGAAGATGTGGAATGAAGGAGAGGTGTGAGGGTGGGGTATGTAATAAGATAGAGATGAAGATGTGGAATGAAGGAGAGGTGTGAGGGTGGGGTATGTAGTAAGATAGAGATGAAGATGTGGAATGAAGGAGAGGTATGAGGGTATGTAATAAGATAGAGATGAAGATGTGGAATGAAGGGAGAGGTATGAGGGTGGGGTATGTAATAAGATAGAGATGAAGATGTGGAATGAAGGGAGAGGTATGAGGGTGGGGTATGTAATAAGATAGAGATGAAGATGTGGAATGAAGGAGAGGTGTGAGGGTGGGGTATGTAGTAAGATAGAGATGAAGATGTGGAATGAAGGAGAGGTATGAGGGTGGGGTATGTAATGAGATAAAGATGAAGATGTGGAATGGAGGGAGAGGTATGAGGGTGGGGTATGTAATAAGATAGAGATGAAGATGTGGAATGGAGGGAGAGGTGTGAGGGTTGGGTATGTAATAAGATAGAGATTTTTTTTCAATGATGTGGAATGGTTAGGGTAAGGGTCAGGGTAGGATTAGCGTCGGGTTAGTGTTAGGGTTAGGTTAGAGTTAGGGGGTAGTAGTCCAGGATAGAAGAGGCATAACCTTGTTTTTTATATATACAATACTTCTTTATGGTTTCTAGTCAATTCGAGGGTGCTGATTACGAATCTGGATGATGCCACTCGAGTAACCTTGAGCATTTTCTGCAAATTTGCAAAATCCAATATGGCCGCCAAAATATTCAAATTACCCATGAAAATCATAAAATTGTCCGCACATTGGCTATGAAATGCATGAAATTGTGTGGCAGGAGTGAAATACTCTCTGAAAAAGTAATTTTTGACAAAATATTTATTTTCCTGATATTCAAAATGGCCGCAATAGGCCCTTGTATATACTCTAATATGTACAATATGAAAACTAATTTTCACAAAAATGAGCACTAAACTGCAAAAAATCGCGATGTATGAATGAAGAAATATTTGCAAATCATCATTACTAACGAGATATATCATTTATAATGTCATGTATGGGAACACTGCTGTATTTTGAAAATAGCCGCCACTGGCCCAAACAGTATTGCGTACATGATGGCAATGGGGGTCAAATCCCAAGAGTGATCACTAAAATGCATATTATTAAGATTAAACGAGTGGACTACTGACTAAAAACATAATTGTTAACGAAATATATTAGTAATATGCCATGTGTGTGATGAATGTTGTATTTTGATATTCAAAATGGCTGCCAAAGGCCCTATAAGTATTATGCACAATGAGAAAGAGGAGGAAAGAAATCACAAGAGTGAGCACTAAAATGCATATATATATGTGATAAATTAATGGGATACTGTGTAAAAACCTATTTTCTTACGAAATATATCATGCAGGTTTCAAGTTTGTGTTAAATACTGTATTTTGACTTTCAAAATGGCCGCCATCTACATTAACTGTATTGTGTACAATGCAAAGTGGGAAACCAATATTGTATTGAGGGAGAGTGGAAATACTCTCATTTATTTCTTTCAATAATATATACATGTAAAAACATACAAATATCATACATTATTTTGAACATAAATATACAAATATAATCATGAAACATTAAGATAAGATTTGAAAAAAAAAATAATGAAAGAAAAAGGTATCCCAAAAAGCCTCAAAGGCTTGCAAAAAGGGAAACCAAGAATTAAACATAAGAATTGTTATAAAAAATGATTTACAAATAGAACAGAGTACTGGAATGCGTCGCCACAACAGTAATATTAGGGTTTGATTGCAATGATCGGCGGGCACGTCGTCAGTACTTTCTTTCAAACCAAAACACTGACGACATGCCAGCCGGTCACTAAGTGAATCATTAAGAAAAAACAAAAAAGAATACTGCTGCGACGCCACATTCCGGCCCTCTAGAATGCCGAGTGGAAAACTGTTTAACGGTTATTTAGGTTGGAGAGGAAGAATTTTTTTAATCGTTTTTTAAGAAGTGAATTGAATTGTGTGTGTTGAATTTCAGGAGGCAAGGAATTCCAAATAATGGGACCAAGATGACGGACTGACTTTGAGAGATTATTGGTTTCTGTTTTCCAGAGGTGAAAGTTGGTTGACTGTCGGGTAGAATAATAATGAACATTCACATTTAAACAAAACATTTGAGTTAGATAGGGAGGGAGACGTTTGGTAAAAAACTTTTGCATCAATGAAGCAACCGATAATTTGTTAGAGTCATACACATTCAATGTTGAAAAACGGCGAAATAAGGGTAGGGAAGAAGCTAGGTAATGGGCATTTGCACATATGCGAAGGGCTTTCTTTTGTAGGCGATATATTCTTAATAACTTAGAAGCATGTAGAGAAGCCCATACCACATTACAATACAAAACATGAGGCAATATAAAGGCATTATACATTGTAAGTAGAAGTTTGAGTGGTAATATATGCTTAACATTATTCATAATACCAGTGATTTTAGATATTTTCGTACTTATTGTATTAATGTGAGAATCCCATGTAAAAAAAATCATCTAATTGTACGCCCAGGTATGTGAAAGTAGAACATTGTTCTATTTCGGACCTGTTCAGAAACAGTTTAACACTAGAGTAGTCTAATCTTTTATTTTGCTTATTTCTGAAAATCACAAATTTTGTTTTCAAAATATTCAATGACAATTTATTACAAACAAGCCAGTCATAAACAAAATTAAGATCTATATTGATTTTGTGGATTAAAGATTGAAAGTTTATATGAGAGGCAATCAATGAGGTATCATCTGCAAATTGTACAAATTTAAAGAATTTTGAACAGTTGACTATATCATTTATGTAAATTAAGAATAAAAGGGGCCTAAAATACTTCCTTGGGGAACGCCTGAATAAATGATTTTGGAAATTGATGTTTGGCCATTGTACACTGTAAATTGTTTCCTATTTTTTAAATAACTACAAAACCAGGCATGAGGCAAGCCTCTAATTCCATAAAAAGAAAGCTTAGACAGCAAGATAGAGTGTGACAAAGTATCAAACGCTTTTGATAAATCCATAAAAATAACGATTGCATGCTTGTTTTTATTAATATAATTCAAAATCAAATCAGTTAGTTCTATCAATGCAAACTCGGTAGAACAGTCTTTCATGAAACCATATTGATTGGGATTGAGTAAATTATTGGACATCAAAAATTGTACAGTCTGTTATATACTAGTCTTTCAAGAACTTTCGAAAACAATGGCAAAACAGATATCGGTCTATAATTATTACAATCAAATTTATCTCCTTTTTTATATACAGGCACAACCTTTGCTAATTTCATTTTATCAGGAAAAACACCAGTTTGAATAGATAAATTGCATATGTGAGTCAATGGTTGAGTAATGAAATACACAGCAGGTTTAATAATATCAATTGACAGAAGTGAGCACCATAAATGCACGTAATAGTGATCTATGAGTAAAATATTGTCTGAAAGCATAATTTCTATTAAGATATATCATTTATTCTGCCAGTTAGGTGATAAACACTGTTATTGAAAAGTCAAAATGGCCGCTACAGGCCCTTACGGTATTAATTATGCACAATGTGAATGGGAACAAATCATTTCAACAGAATTTGGCTTTGCTTGGCCAAATGGTGATGTATGAGTTACATATTGTTTGAAAACATGATCTATAAGAAAATATATCATATCTTATGTAATTTAGATGATAAATACTGTATTTCAACATTAAAAAATGCTGCCATATGCCCTTTTTGTGAACATTATTTGTCTCCTCTCAAATTGTATATTATACGATAAGGGCCTATGGTGGCCATTTTCAATTAAAAAATACAGCATTTATCAGCTTAATTACACAACATTATGATAAATCTAGTTTCACCCTTACATCACAATTCACAATTGTATGCAATATTTAGAGTCAAGCAAAGCTAAATTCTGTCAAAATTATATGTCCCATGTTACAATGTACACAATACTTTTAGGACCTCTGGCAGCCATTTTGAATTTCAAAGTACAGCATTTATTACCTCCACGACCAATATGTTATCATTTAGTTAGAAATCATGTTTAAGACAATATTTTTACTGGTGCATCACAGTTATATGCATTTTATGATTTTCACTCTTGTGAAAATTAGTTTCTCTATTCACATGTTACATAATTTAGTTAATAGGGCTTGTGAGGTTATTTTGAATGTCAAAATACAGTATTTATCACCTATATGGCAGAAGAAATGCTACAATTTATATTTAAAAAAATGTTTTCATATAACATTTTACTCATACAACATGATTATATGGATGTCATAGTCGAGCAAATCCAAATTCTTACAAAATTATATGTCCCCATTCACATTGTAGATAATATTGTTAGGACCTATAGGGGCCATTTTGAATTTCATAATACAGTATTTATCTCATGCGTGACAAAAGAAATGATAATATGTTTTGCTATAAAACATGGTGTCAGACAATATTTTACTCGTATATCACAATGACATGCATTTTATGTTTCTTACTCGTGTGAAAATTAGTTTCCCCATTCGCATTGTACATGATAAATATAGGGCTATGGCGGCCATTTTGAATTTCAAAATACAGCATTTATTACATAAATGGCCTATTAACAATGATGTTTTTAGTCAGTATTTCACTCGTTTATCTTAATAATATGCATTTTAGTGCTCACTCTTGTCCTTTTTTGCCCCCGGCCATTGCCATTGTACATAATACTCTTTGGGCCAGTGGCGGCTATTTAGATATCAAAATACAGAAGGGCAGCAATGTTCCCATATATGACATAATAAATGATATATCTCGTTAGTAATGATACTTCTTTCATACATCGCGATTTTAGCGGTTTAGTGCTCATTTTTGTGAAAATTAGTTTCCCCCCCAGAAGGAAAAACCAGTTCCACTGGACCAGTTAGACCAGTATAATTTTAACTGGTAACTGGAAATTGGAACATCGGTTTACTGGTCTAACTGGTCATCATACTGGTCCAGTTAAAATTTTACTGGTCCAGTTAAAAATTAAACTGGTCTTGAATTAGTGGAATTTTGTACTGGTCTTGAATTAGTGTAATTTTGTTTCTGGTGGTTGTTACTGGTCTTCATACTGGTATCCAATTTCAACTGGTCTTTACTGGTATTTTCTACTGGTCTGACTGGTCCTCGAACTGGTCGAACTGGTCCTCGTACTGGTCTTACTGGATCAATTTATTACATGCATTTGGTTTGTTATATACCATGGTCAGTGAAATGTGATGGAAAAAATGGTTAGTAAATTAATCTTTCTGCTGTTATTTTAAATGTGATGTATGAAATTACACATTTTCATTGTGAATTAGTTCACACACTTAGACTTATTTAGAAAGTTTTTAAACAACAATGAGTGCCATTGCAAGGATATTCCACTCTATATCCTGATTTTTTTTTTTTTAAACAGGAAATATGCAAATGAGGTAAACCACGTGATCAGCATCATCAGAAGTACTGGTATTACTGGTCTTGACCAGTTCAATTTCAAACAATGAATTACTTTAGACCAGTTGACTCTATCAGAGGAATATATCTTGCTTTGATCTTAATCATTTAAAAAAGGAAACAGTGTTAATACTTAATAATTATGATAATATTAATAATAATTAAAATATAAATAACAATGATAACAGTAATAAGAATGATAACAACAATTAATGATCATATAATAATCATAGTAATTATGATAATTATAAAAAGAATGATAACAATGATAAATGATAACAGTACGTAATAAATGTCTCTGAATTGCAAGATTCATTTTCCATAATCATATGATCTGACTTGAAATAAAGTGATTATTTATTTGACCAGGACAACACCAGTTTGATGAAAAACAATTCAACTGGTATTACTACTTTGTTTTAACTGGTCTCCAGTTGATTTTTACTGGTCCAGTTAAAAATCAACTGGTCCAGTAAACATATACTGGAAACCAGTAAAAATCTACTGGAAACCATTTATTGGACTAGTAGCATCAGTTTGATGAAGAACAATTTAACTGGTATTACTAATTGCTTCAACTGGAATGCAGTTTTGGGAACTGGTCTCCAGTTGATTTTTACTGGTCCAGTTAAAAATCAACTGGCCCAGTAAAAATATACTGGAAACCAGTAAAAATCTACTGGAAACCAGTAAAAAAAATACTGGTCTAACTGGTTTTTCCTTCTGGGCCTATTCATATTGTACATAACAGAGTATACAATGGCATATGGCGGCCATTTTGAATATCAGAAAAATAAATATTTTGTCAAAAATTGTTTTTTTAGAGAGTATTTCACTCCTGCCGCACGATTTCATGCATTTCATAGCCAATGTGCGGACAATTATAGGATTTTCATGGGTAATTTTCATATTTTGGCGGCCATATTGGATTTTGCCAATTTGCGGAAAATGCTCAATGTTACACGAGTGGCATCATCCAGATTCTGAATCAGCACCCTCGAATTGACAAGAAACCATCAAAAAATATTGTATATATATAAAAAAACAAGGTTTGGTCAAGTTTCTATGGGGGCTATCCGGGACTAAAAGCGAAGCAGTGGAATCATATGAAACTGAATGTCAAAGAAACAGAAACATCCTGTTTCTTTAATATTAGTGTATATGTATTTAATACCAGTGTAAATGTATTTATTATTGAAAGGAAATTTCCCATGCAGAGGGATTAATCGCGTCCTGATTCGGGGGTTAAAACAAAAATGGTCAGGAAGAGGAATTAGCGGAGCGGGTGTTGATTGGTAGGCTCCCTATATAATTCTTATTCCTCTGGGGAGTCCCTATACAGTGCGTATCAAAAAAAGTTTACACTTTGAAAAAGCCCTGGGAATTAAAAATAGACAACATGTGGGTAATTTTTTTTCAAATATAATCTTGGGTTTGGGTCTAATCTATCTAATGAAAGTAAAAGTTTTGACAGAATGTTACACTTGAGTGAGTACTGTCCATTTTTGTAAAGCTCGCAGAAATCTGTTTGCGCAGAAATGCTCGTTTTCACGCTGTGTGTAAAGGAAAACGGGCGAAATACTTACCCTGCGAAAGATTTCTCATCCATTTCCCTTGCACTTTTAGTTAATTGAAACAAAAACGGATACATTCAAGCATTTTGTAACAATTTTGCCACCCAAATTAAAATTTCAACACTTAGTAAGCACAACCTTTACCCTTTTTTGTGCCAGCTGGATCTAAGGACATAACATTTAAAGTGGGTTTACATTTCATTTTTCATTTAATACTTGTTTCTCCACACTTTTCGCAAGCTTGACGATGATTAACAAAATGAAAATGAAGCCTAAGCCATTTCATGTAAATCACAGCTCAGTGTAAAGCAAATATCTTCACGATGGCCTCGGTGTGTGGGGGAGAGGGGTGGGGCGCAATGCACTCTTCGAAGTGGGTTGGGCAAGGAAACAACTTAAAACAGGTACAAGATATCATCTAATCAATTTCACTAGCTAAATTCCATGTGTTCTTCATGATTAAGGTCTACTTTTATTCGCATAACTCTTTCAAAGTCCTGCGGAAATCATTTTTCACTACCTTTTCAAAAGTAAGTGGTGCTCACTCAAGCGGAAATGTTTTTTCGACAGTTATATCGTCATTTGCTTAAATGGATCTGTACAAATGTTAAAATGTGGAAAAATCTTCAGGATATTACAAATATATAATTTTACAGGATTTTTTCTAAGTGTAAACTTTTTTTTGATACGCACTGTATAATTCAAATTCAAAAGTTTATCGACAATTCTGACAATGAAGGTTCATCATCAAAACAAAGAAACATAAGAAAAAATTAATATAACATAAGCATAACATAGTACCAACGAAGGGAAAAATACCAATCTTGGATAAAGTGTTAGATGCGAGATACATATCAATGCACAAATATACACACACATACATAATATACCTATACATAATACACACATACCTATACAAATACATAAACATATATATTATATTTTTATATATATTATCTATATAATGCTAATTCCTCTCGGGGTCAGTGGGCTCATATCATTCAAATTCCTCGGGGGGGGGGGGTGGGCTCTTATAATTCTAATTCTCGGGGGGGGGGGGCTCCCTACATAATTCTAATTTCTTGGGGGAGGGGGCTCCCTATACAATTCGAATTCCTCGGGGGGGGGGTGGGCTCTTTTAATTCTTATTCTCGGGGAGGGGGGCTATATAATTCTAATTCCTCGGGGGGGGGGGCTCCCTATATAATTCTAATTCCTCTCGGGGGTGGTGGGCTCCCTATATAATTCTAATTTCTTGGGCGAGGGGGCTCCCTATACAATTTGAATTCCTCGGGGGGTGGGCCTTTATAATTCTAATTCTCGGGGGGGGGGCTATATAATTCTAATTTCTCGGGGGGGGGGCTCCCTATATAATTCTAATTCCTCTCGGGGGTGGTGGGCTCCCTATATAATTCAATTTCTCGGGGGAGGGGGCTCCCTATACAATTCGAATTCCTCGGGGGGCTCCCTATATAATTCTAATTCCTCAAGGGGGCTCCCTATATAATTCTAATCCCTCTCGGGAGTGGTGGGCTCCTATATATAATTCTAATTCATCTGACCGTCAGCCTTGTTGATTTTTCTCTTCCACGTTTTCGTCAGATTATGGTGGTGAAGCCCTCTATGACATGGGTATGTACATTGTCTATATGACCACAATGAACACTGGAGTAGCACCGATATCATCTATAACAAGAGGGGTCCTCAATGATGACGGTAAACATATAAATCCATTGTTCTTCGAAAGATAAGGGACATGTATGAGTGGATGAATTCTTCAAACTTAGACTCATACTACTTTAATATAACTTATAAAGAGAGTCTTTGTTGGAAGATGTTATTTTGAAGCATTTCACTTGAGGATATCAATAATAATGCATATATTATATTTATAAGCATATTAATGTTATTAAGACCCCATGGGAAAACAGTATAGTATTTTGTTAATACCGCTGAAATGGTAATGATTCGTACGATTTGTTAAATTCAAACATGTATATTTTATTCTTTTTTAGGAAGCTAGATAGAAAGAAATATATAAATGAACAAAAAGTGAACCAGAAGACTTTTTTATCTAAAATGTTGATGAACAGATGATAAATCGGGTAGATTTTGCATAAATCATATGGATTTATTTATTTATTTATTTATTTATTGATATATTCATATTCCACAATCATCAAAGTACATTTCGTAATCAATCATTTTTACAATGAAAAAATGCATAACACATGTAGGATTGAAACATAGCAATGAAATGAAAAAAGTGGAGGGGCCTACTAAAAAGCAAAGCTTGTGAGATGTAGACCCCCTATCAAAATTTAATACAAGGGTAATATGATATAAGAAGAGTAAAATAATCAGAAAACTTATATAACATTATATAGATATAAACACAAATGTATATACACTATATACAAAATTAAATATTGACTTTAAAATAATCAATACAACCGTGGATATGTATGAAGTTCACAAAATGTTTGATTGAATCAATAAGAATTCAGAAGAAATTTTTTGATGAGTAATTTAAATCGGTTCAGATTAGCTGCCTCTTTTATTACTCTGTCCAGAGAATTCCAGAGTTTTGGTCCTGTGAAAAATACAGTTTTGCTAGAAAATACTGTTCTACTTTTAGGTAAGTGATAGTCCTTCAATTGTCTCGTATTATATGAATGTAAAGTATTGTTTCTCATAAATTTCTTTTGTAGGACATTAGGTACACTATTTCTATCTAGCTGATACATGAATTGGAGTAGTTGCAAGCGGTACAGGTCATTGACTTTTAGGATACGTTTCTGACGAAACAATTCATCCGTATGAGCTCTAAAGGACATATTGGATATTATTCTCAGTACTTTTTTCTGAAGTAGCAAGACTTTATTGAGTCTCGTTAGAGAGGCATTACCCCATGCCAGAATTCCATAATTAAGATATGGTAGAATTAATGCACAATGCAACATGGATAGCGCCTGTGCTGGAAGAACGTTTTTAAGCTTATTGATGACTCCAATATTTCTTGCCACAGTTTTGCAAATATTGTTGATATGAGCATTCCACGTAAGCTTGTTATCAATAGTAAGACCTAAGAATTTTGTTGTTTGCACTTCTTTGATTTCAGTATTATCTAAAAGTATTTGATGCGGTAGATGTTTCAATGAATGACTAAAAAGCATATAATTAGTTTTTTGAAGATTCAATGACAGTTTGTTTGCTTTAATCCAGTTTGTTACTTTTTTAAATTCTGCATTCATAGTGCTCACAAGAACATGTGGATCATGATGTGTATAGAAAATATTGGAATCATCAGCAAAGAGAATAAATGAGAGAAGATGAGATGAATTTTTCATATCATTAACATAAAGTACAAATAGCAAAGGGCCAAGAATACTACCTTGTGGAATTCCACAGGAAACTGGCCTTGTTGGAGATTCTGAATCATTTACTGTGACAAACTGAATTCTATCAGTAAGATAACTCCTAAACCATTGTAAAGCTGTCCCTCTGATACCGTAATTTGATAGCTTATATAATAGTATTTCATGATCTATTGTATCAAATGCCTTTGAGAAGTCGAGGAATAACCCTACGGTGTGATCAGAATCGTCAAAAGAAGTAGATATTTTATTTATTAATGTCAATATAGCATGAGTTGTATTATGTTTTTCTCTAAAACCGAATTGATTATCACATATAATACTATATTTCTTAAGGAAAGCAACTGTCCTTTTATAGATTATCCTTTCAAGAATTTTTGAAAAGGAAGTTAACAAAGATATTGGGCGGTAATTACTAGTAATTAATTGGTCTCCTTTCTTGAAAATGGGTATAACTTTAGCTATTTTCATCTTCTTTGGGACCTGGCCAAGCTGCAATGATAAATTAAATATATGAAGCAGAGGATCAGCAAGAGAATGTATAAGGCTTTTCACAACTCTATTTGTAATGCCATCATAACCGGGAGTCTTTTTTGCTTTCAAATTAAATACAATCTCAAGTAATTCTTCTCTATGAACTGGAGTAAGAAATATTGAACTATCAGTTTGTTTATCCAAAAAGTCCTTAAACGAATTTTCTACAGGCATAATATTTCTAGCTAACTTTGGTCCAATTTGAGAGAAATATGTATTAAATTCATTTGCTATAGAATGAGTATCTTCAACCATATTTCCATCTACACATAATTTATTAACAGCACTAGATTTGTTAATTTTGTTTAGGGCCCCATTTATTGTTTTCCATGTATTTTTAAGGTCGTTTTTATATGATTGTAATTTTTCTGTATAAAACCTCTTTTTTGCTATTCGGAGAGTAGTTGTTAAGATATTTTTATATGACGTATATCTTTTCCGTGAAATATCACTTGGATTTGATATATAAGAAACATACAGATTATTTTTCCGATTGATAGACCTTAATATCGATTTTGAAACCCATGGGAGCTTTGGAACACGTTTATAATCGTAATTTCGATATTTCTTGAAAGGAACACAAGAGTCTAAGCAGTCATTGAGAGATTTCAAAAATATGTCAAATGAGCCATCGACATTCTCTTTCGAGTTATAAACGTCAGACCAATCAACAGTGCTTAAATCTTCTTGGAGACGTTCAATATTTTTATCACTAAAGTTGCGACAGATTCTATATTTCTTATCCATTTTTGCGAGTGATTGCATTGTTTGGATATGGGTAAAAATAATAAAATGATCAGATATGTCTGTCGTAACAATACCAGCTTTCGGAAGAGGATGAGAGTTACAGAATATATTATCTATAAGCGTAGCAGAATGATCAGTAATACGGGTTGGTCTAGAAATAATAGGCAAAAAAGTAGAAGCTAACATTAATTCAAGGAAATCATTTGTTAAAGAGTGATTACTGGTCAAGAGATTGATATTGAAATCACCAGTGATGACACAATTGTTATTAATTAATTCTCCGTTTTGCAAAAGTTCATTAGTAGCAAGTAAAAAATCTTCTAAACAAGAAGTTTGAGGAGGTCTGTAAATGACACCTATTATAATTTTCTTATCTTTTTGAATTTTTACTTCTACAAATAAGGATTCAATGATATCATTCATATATTCAAATTCATGTCTAATTGCATAATCAAATGAAGACGGAATATATAATGCTAGTCCACCTCCAATTTTATTTTTCCTATTGTTTATAACAATATCATAATTCGGGAGGGTGCATAAGGAATTCGGTGTTTCCGTGAACCAAGTTTCAGTAAGAGCAATGATTGGGGGATTGGCAAACTGTGTATTTTCTAATAATAATCGTAATTTCTCAAAGTTTTGGTTAGCGCTTCTTATATTCAAATGCAAAATAAAAACATCATCTTCTCCAATCAATTTAGCATAGTCTTTGAATGAATTTTCTGTATAATATGGAGACGAGGAAAGATTGTATGCTTTATCATGAATATCAAATTCAACTTGAAGTTCATCAAAATTGTTAGTAAGAATATCAGTAGAAAATCTTTCAAATGTAGTATGATGATTTGAGATAATATTGCTTTTATCTTGATGATTTTCTAATAAGAAATCATCATTATTCAGATGATAAAAGGGGAAATCACGCATATTATCCACCATTATGAAATAGAATATATTGCCATTTAAAAACAAAATCTTTGTAAGCTAGGCATATGAAGCAACTTTTAGATTTGATACCATCATGACCCAAAATTCGAGTTTGGAAAATACTGCAGTTGTAATAGTTAACAAAATAAATATTATTTGATACAATTATTAACGGTCGATGAAGAATATTTGCACACAAAAATAAGTAAAATGACCTCCATAAAATGTCTGGTAATGAAACATTAAAAGGGCAGTGAAAGAATGCAATATATACCACGGAAAATAACACAGATATTGGTCGATGCGAGAAATTTTGTGACAAGAATTTCATAATAAATGAAAAGAATACTGGAAAATCAAATAAAATGGAATGGATGAAGGATAGGCCTAATACAGCTTGGAAAAGTCCTCTCTAGAATGAATGATGATGGGTTGACACTTCTCATCCTTCCTTACAAAGATTCGGCCATTCTGGGTCCACAGGAACTTGTATCCGGCATCTCTGCGGGCCTTGTTGAGATCTTTCATTAGCTCCTTAGTGGAAGCGATCAGGTTTTCATTGAGGTAGATCTTGCCATCGCCGTTGTATCCAAGATCCTTTGTGCTGAGGGTATTCAACTTCCTTCTCCCATCATACATGATGTTCCGAGCACGTCTTGTGGTGAATCGCACGATGATCGGACGGGCTTTGTTATCAGCTTGGCGCTTGGAACCAAGCCGATGAACCACATCGAAGTCGGATGCTGCAAGCTCAGGGCTGATGTGTTTTGCGATATTTAACACGATCTTTTCAGGAACCTCTCCCGGTCGTTCTGGTACACCTGCCACTTCCAAGTTGACTCTTCTTCTTCTTCTTCAAGCTACACTGCCTCCTTCAATCCTGAAGATTCTTGCAGTATTGTAGTACCGGGGACCGGCAGGTGCAATACACCGGGTGAACACCCTACTCTTTGACGAATAGTGTATTGGTTTTAACGTGGATATGTTGTGACTCTCCTATACACGGGACCAACATTTGCATCCTTTCCGATGGACGGAGTGTTTTCCAACTGCATTCACACCCGCACTGAACACAGCGGTGAGGCACGTTAACACACAACGCTAGCATCAGTTTTTTTGTTAGACGTCTTCCGGCATGCTGCGGGACTCGAACCCACGCACGTTGAGATCTACGATCTTATCCGGAACAGGCGCTCTAACCGACTGAGCTACACTGCCTCCCTGTGGTATACCCAGTTGTTGTGTGTCCGGACAGGTTGTGTGTCCGGACGATCAATTTTAGAAAGTCATTTGGAAAAATTTACAAGCGAAGTTTCGTAATTTTTTAGTACAGAATGTTAGGAAATATTATAAAGAACAAAATAGAAGATGATTACAAGTATTGAATTCATATTTTTAGTGTAATTCAAAGACAAAAAAGAAGGCTTCAAAAATATAAAGTGTCCGGACACCCGACCCCCCATCCTACTGGTCAAGATCGTTAAGCTGGAAGGTCAACTCACTGAACCTCTTCTGAAGACAGATGTTCTGCTCCCTCAGTTCTTTGTTCTCCTTTTCAATCCTCTCGGCCTTCAACTTCATTTCCTCAAATTTTTCGTTGAGGAACGACAGCGAGTTGACAATGCTATTTTGTCCCTCTCGAACACTGTCGATCGACTGCTCCAAGACAGTCAGCTTGGCATTCAAGGAATTTGAGAGTTTCCCTAGCTCAGTCTTGATTAGTGATAGAAGATAGCTCTCATTCGTCTCTTCGTTATCACCACCAGAGTTGCTTTTCGACGTCTTTCTCTTCCCTGACATCGTTGTGACGTCACAATGACATGAAACAATCAGAATTACGCGCACAAAGAATCGTTGCGCAAAGAGATACCAGTGATGCGTTTCATCCAGGCCAGTATGCGTTTAGTGATGCGTTGCTAGGCAATGACGCGTAGATGATGTTATTTTTAGAAGTCTAGCGGCACTTTCCTCTCCAAAATGATCAAAATTTCATGCAAAAAACGTTCGATAAGTTCCTAATAAGTTATCCAATTGAAAAATGAGTATATCCTTGATAATCACTATCCAGTTTCTGATGCAACCATATAAATTATTTCCACAAGATGTCAGGAAACACGGTAAAATTGCACAAAATGTCAGAGCACTTTTAAAACACGTCCGTCCTCTCCAAAATTAATAAAATTAATAATTTAATAATTTACTTTGATTGATTGATTGATATGGCCTTTTATCTGCATCCAAGATAAAATCATACATTTAACAGGATAAAACAATATTTACAAAATATTATAAAGAGGCAAGGGATAAAAAAGCAAAATACAATTTTAGAGATAACAATTACAACAATTGAAAGCACAACATACAAATACTGGATGCAGGGGACCAGCAAAGGCCAAAGGCCTATCAAGGCTAGTCCCCGGACACAACATAACAATAAACAAAGTATACACTAATACAAAAAATGTCAACCATAAAGGATAACGAAACTCTTAAAACTAAGTGAATTATAAAATCAAGAAAAAACGGATCAATAAAGTTTGATAGGAAAAAAAAGAATAGATTAAGATTTAGATTAATCTATTTCCGTTAAACAAAATAAACAAATACAATTGAAGTATTATTCAAAATAATATAGAATGTTCAATAAGAAAGGTATATTAATAAGAAAGGTATAAAAATTTTGGTGCTTATGTCTTTACTGCTATGTAGGTCATCCCTCTAGCAATTAGAAAATATATGTGATTGATATTACACGTTCCACATTACGTGCATATTTCAACGTTATTGCAAGATCAGGTTTTCAATTTTTATGAGAGGACGTGAAATATAGTTTTCATGACAGAAATAATTGTTCTATCGTTAGCATGAACAAAAGGTGATGTTTAGGTGTAGGGATTGTGTGACATTGCACATTTTCATTACCAATGTGAGGATCTCAATATTATTGTTTTTGCGTTCTCATCATTCAAATGATCATTTATTTACTTATTGCTTGTCTAATTTTACTCAAACTTTCTTTGATCTTATTCTTTGATTTTGCTACTTTCACAACTTGTTCCAAATGTTTAATTCTCCTTTAATGATCGTTATTTATTTTCCCCTTTAGGAGTAGATGAGATGTACACAACTGTGATGACGTTTCGTAACAACACTATGGCAACGCTTTCATGTACAATCACAGCAGACTATCCAGGGAAGTCCCTGGACTATCCAAATGAAGTCTTTATCAGCGGCACGAAAGGACATCTCAAGGTATTACTAACCAACGAACATAGAGGACAGCATCACACAGCAATACTGCTACACAATACAGACACCCATTCACTCCCGTGTTATATCATAGCTCATGAAAAAACAACATTTAAATCAATCCCTCGATAGATTTTGCTTTAATTCACTGACATTAGTCACAATTAACAGTACATTAAGATTTGATATGTTAATCAGGTACTTGCCCAGCTCAATCAAAAGTTAAATGGCCTGAAATAAGACTAACCATAATTTCGGCCAGTTCATTGCCAGAAAAACCAGAACTGCATTGTGGGTAATAATAATTAAAATGAAATACAAAAATGCAGTCTAGCCTCCCCAAAGGCCTTAATTATGAAAGAGTATGAACATAGCACTATCTTTATCGTTTTTCTTTTGATACACAAACATTTGATCTATTTTCAATGAATTATTTTAATCAATGTAGTCATGTGATCTTTACTTACGCCTGTCCGACATGCTTTGCGCGCAGATGAATTACTCTCATTTGCCCCTATCATAGAGATGTATACTAATTATTAGTATACATCTCTATGGCCCCTATATAAGTGTTGCTGCCTTCACAATCGTTAGTACTATAACTTTAAATCGTCAAATCCGATTTGACGATATGCCTATATTGTCACTCTGAAGATGTAATCATGATCGTTCCGAATTCGCGAACATGAATGATCAAAATATATAACAATGATCATCAACATTGGACATAATATGCTTATACAATGTTGTAGATTGATTAAACCGAGTGAAAATGATTGGGAAGAAAATAACAAAGAAGTGGATTAATATTATGGAACACTTTCATAATCCAATCATACCGAAAAAATTGTTTCTCGAAATTCATCAAAATTTCATCAAACGTTCATACACAGATGCCTACAAGAAAATAGATGTAAAAGTTTTGTTGAGATTAGTTGTCTTTGATGACCCCTCTTCTCACATCATAATGTTCTGCATGGCTACGTATAATATCGTATTACAGAACATGTACTCTTCTGTGGGATCAGCTATTTCTACCAAACTTAGTATCTTTAGAAATTAAGAATTTAAGTTTGCTTTAATAAGGACTTTGCAAAGTTTAAGGCAGCGTATGAATTCTGAAGAACTAATGCGCGCGTTCGGTGATACAAAAGGTCGGGTTACCACTAATGATGAATAGAGGAATGCTAAATTCTGCAAACATCACTTCAGCCATGACAATACGAGATTTGGAAGAGAGAAAAAAAAGCCTCGAAGGGGGGGGGGGTTACCCGTGAAAGATTTTTCTACCCGATAATGGTTTTCTTTAAATGATTCAAGAAAATCATTTTCAACGAAGCATTATACTTTCATTCGTCAGTTTCATGTAGGGGCGGATCCAAGATTTTCGTGGGGGGGGGGGGGGTACATTTTCCCCGAGGAAAATTAGACAAGGAAAAAAGTTTTCACCCATATTCAAGGTCATTTCGTGCACGAAAAAAAGGTCCTCGCTATCAAACAATAGGTGGGGGCACATTACTGGGTTATTACTGGTTCAAAAATTGAACCCTGCGGTTGAGGTTCATTTTTGCACCCTGCGGGTTCAAAACTGCACCCCTAAATTTTAAATTGAACCCCTAGGGGTGCAGTTTTGAAATGCAGGGTGCAAAAATGAACCCCAACCGCAGGGTTTAATTTTTGAACCCATAGGGTCAGGGGCGTCGATCCATTTTTCATATTGGGGGGGGGGGCAAAATCATAAAGTGAATCAACGTTCCATAGGCGCTCGATCACACAAAGCAAACAAACACACACACACACACACATACATAGGCCTATATACATGTATATATATATATATATATATATATATATATATATATATATATATATGTGTGTGTGTGTGTGTGTGTGTGTATATATATATAGATATAGATATATATATATACATATATATATATATATATATATATATATATATATATATATATATATATATATGTATGTATGCATGTGACTCATGAGAAAGAGACACATATCTCACCAACAAATAAAGCAACAATTAATGCGAGCGCGAAGCGCGAGCTGAAATTTTTTTTTGTAGCATACTGACCTGAAAACCGGAAAAAGTTACCTGTTTAGGACTGTTCGTAGTAACTCTTGAGGAGGATACATATCTCACTACACATATAATGCGAGTGCCGAGAGCGAGCTGAAATTATATTCTGACCTGAAGCTTGATATTCTAAGCTTCTTTGGTACCAATGATTAAGATCGGTATCTAAAACAACGATAGATGCGAGCGCGAAGCGCGAGTCGAAAATTTTGATATTTTGATCTTAAAAAATTGAGTTAAATGGACGTGTTTAATAAAGAACAAGATATATCTCCAACAAAAGATAATTGCAAATCGAAGCGAAAGTATTTTTTATGTTTAGAACTGAAAACGGGACATTCTATTCACCTTTTTAATCATGAAAAGTATGGGGTTTTGCTACCAAAATGATGCGAGCGCGAAGCGCGAGCTGAAAATTTTCATATTCCAATCTGAAAAAGCGGACATTTTGAGCATGATTTTATAAAAAGAACAAATTTTGTATCTCAATCTCGTTTGCTGATTTCTGTGTAACATTACAATTTTATTTTATTTTTTGCACATGCGGAATTATTGGGGGGGGGGGGCAAAACGATATGTTTGCCCCCCCCCCCAATATTTTCATTGGTGGGGCGATCGCCCCCCTGCCCCCCCCAGGATCGACGCCTCTGCATAGGGTGCTAATTTTGCATCAACCTTTCGGGGTTCAATTTTGAACCTTTATTTCTTAGTGTGAATTTAGGGTCCGATTTGAGCGAGGTGTGTTAGAAGGACGGTACTGATATAAAAAAGGTAAAGCCAATTGCCGACGTCCATGACAGAACAATTAAAATATTGTACTTGTTAAGGGAATCAAATTAAAGGGATGGTCTTGGCTGGAAATATTTATACCTCATTAAAAAAGAGTAAAATTCACAATGCAAAATGCTGAAAATTTGAACAAAATCGGATAACAATTAACGAAGTTATTGAATTTTAAATATTTGCATTAGTCCGGTGAAACAGTTTTGGGCATGTCTTCAAGAATATTCATTAGGTGGGCTGATTAAGTAATATTCCCACTTGTTCTTTTGTACTTTATATGAAATTAGGTTTTTTATGGCAAGAACTAAAACAATTGGATTGACAACTGATTAAGTGCATTAGTTATTAATATCCACAACTTATTTCATCATAATTGAGACACATCATTTACACATGTGAAGAGCTCACTTGCAAAAGGGGTTAGGTCAATTTCTCATCAAATTTGATCATCTGAATTTATATTTAGTATCTCTATAGGATGATACCAAAGAAAAGTTGACATTCCCATTAAAAAGTGAACTAAAATGGCAAAGAAAAATCACTTTTTTCAAAAGGGGTTAGGTCCACACAGATTTTTTTTTTTTAAAGAACAGCTTAAAAATATGAAGACAGGTAGATTTCTTTTATACCCAATTTTATGTTCTCATGGTAGGGTATCATGAAAAATCAGTTTTCGCATAAGAATATTGCAATATGGGAGAACTAAAAAAAAAATGATTTTCATGGAATGGACCTAATCCCTTTTGCAACCAAACTCTTTTTAAGAACTCATTTTTCAAAATGGGGTTAGGTCTATTTTTAATAAATTTTATTGCTTTCTTTCTCTAAACCTCTTAATTTTTAGTCGCTCTGATGAGGCAAAAAAAAAATGAAATTCAAACGAAAACGTGAATGAAAGTGGCAAAGAAAAATCACTTTTTTAATCAAAAGAGATTGGATTCATTTCAGTTTGCTTGCAAAAGGGGCTAGGTCCACAATGATAATTTGAAAAAAAAATATATAAGAAAAAATTGAAGACAGGTAGATATCTTTATACCTAGTTCCATGTTCAAATGATAGGGTAGTACATCATAGCACATCAATATTGCATTCTCGGAATGGTCCAAAGTGGACCTAACCCCTTTTGCAACTAAACTCTTCATGTATGAAAAAATGAAACAGATTCCATGTAATAAAATAAGATAGTAGGGATATGACATCATCAGCCATCCTCATGAATATTCATGGCGGTGTGCATATAAATGTTTTCACAAAATATTGATAAAATTTAAAATACAATAATTTTGTTAATTGTTTTCTGATTTTGGTGAAATTTTCAGCCCGGACCATACCCGTAAAGGAATGCTTGTCAAGGGTACCATTTATTTTTATTATTATTTTTTTTATATACTTGTTATAAGGGTAGGGTTTCACACGCCAATACTTGTAAGGGGTGCATTTTCAGAACATGGAAAATATATGTTTAGTGTGCTTTTTGAAACCAACTGTTCATGCATGGTATCCACTGGTGAATGGAAGTGCCCCCCCCCCCCTTCCCCCGGATAAAAAGTTAACTAACTAACTTACAACATGCCCGAAAAAAAAGGGATTTGATCTTCCATAGATTTTAAATAGCGCCATCTGTATGTCGATTAGGAAACAGTTTTTCTCGGGGATTCCCCGTGACGTGACGCGTTGCAGGAAGTGTCTGTCGACATCGGCCATTTTGGTAGTTGGCCGCGCACTGTACAAACTCTTCTTCCTCATCTATTCCGAACTCTGACAGTTCATTGGTGGTCATTCCTATCATCATCATGGAGACATCCAAATGCTGAGATGTTACCGTAATCAAGTGTTCAGAATCAGTCGTTAACTTAAACAACAAGATCTAACGTTACTGGCATGACTGGAGTAATCGAGTTCTGAATTGATTATCTTTCGTCAAGTTCACGAATCACGTCAGGTTGTTGGCCTACGGCTACGACTGGGCCTGGGAAGAATGATCAGATAAAATACAGATGCAGGTCATGATGCAGGTGAGATGATCGACATGTTCTTTTTCCATTAATTGCTATGTAGTAATTGCCAACCTTTGTTTTAGTGGTGACTCACAAATTCGGACGATACAAACGATCCAAGGCGATAAGCTAATTTTAGGCTCACAATCTATTGAAACAAAGTCGATGTTTTCAGATTTTTACAAATCTGAAAGTCGATGAGGGACGATACTTTCTAAGTACCTCTACAAAGACTTTGTTTACCCAGAGCCCCCTTAACCTCAGGCATATTTTCTCTAATCCTAAAAGCAAATAGCGCATTATGTAATCTTCTCCGGTGAGTGAGTAGTACTGCTACCCTGTAAATTCAAGATCAGAGGATGGGTATATATAAATTCATCATCATTCATTTGCTTGAGTCAATGCAAAACAATATTTGCATTTTATATGTTCAGCTACATGAATATAATTCACTGCCGCAGAAACCAAAATATAAAGAATGAATTATATAAGCAACTGTTTTATTAAAATGAGTATGAAAAACTTTAGCACTCACACATGAATCCGCATGAAGTGAAATAGATAACATCAAAATAAAAGTACATGTAGGCCTAATATATTATTTCCAGTCTATGCATGTGGTTTTGGGTATTGAGTCTATTGACCATTTTGCAATGCATTGAAATAATGAATAGCTAATAAACTCCTTTTCTGTGCTTTTTGTGTTCTGTATTTAACCCCAATTTATTCCTGTTTGCAGTCTAGTAGATGAATGAATAGATGAGTAAAAAGAAAGTCCTGCCTAGTTTTTATTGTTAGAATCACTATTGACTAAGTGCAGTCTATGCATGCATACAATCACTCTTCATATTTCGACTGGAAACTTGAGATATACTTATTATACTCATCATAGTTCTAACAATACGTCAGAGGAGGTAGATTCTGTTATCCAAATTACCACTTTTGAGTATCAATGGGTTCTGGTCAGTCTATGCTACAGTACCCTTCATTTTCCCTGTATACCTGTATTTATTTTTTTTGTCGGCGAGTGAAGATGGTAATTCATTTAGCTCTTTTATTGCTTTTTGCTTCATGACAAACACCACACATAGGCCTATACGCTATGCAACAGTGTGTTACTTAAAAAAAAGAAAATAGAAAACATGTTGTTAAAATCAGAATCACCATATCAAAATAACTTTAAATAGTCAAAGTTAATTAAAGGACAAGTCCACCCCAACAAAAACTTGAATTGAATAAAAAGAGAAAAATTCAACAAGCATAACACTGAAAATTTCATCAAAATCGGATGTAAAATAAGAAAGTTATGACATTTTAAAGTTTCGCTTCATTTCACAAAACAGTTATATATGCACATCTCGGTCGGTATGCAAATGGGGGAACTGATGACATCACTCACTATTTCTTTTGTATTTTATTATATGAAATATTTTGATTTTCTTGTCATTGTCATGTGAAATGAAGTTTGATTCCTCCCTGAACACGTGGAATTCCATTATTTCAACATTTTGTGCTTCAGGCAAGGAGGTCCTAATCGTCAAATTCGTAAAAATTGAAATATTGTATAATTCAAACAATAAAAAACAAAAGAAATAGTGAGTGAGTGCATCATCGACTCTCTCATTTGGATGTAACTGGCTCGTTCATATAACTATTTTGTTAAAAATAAGCAAAACTTTGAAATGTCATAACTTTCTTATTTTACATCCGATTTTGATGAAATTTTCAGCATTGTGCTCGTCTGATTTTTCTCTATTGATTTAAATCATCATTTTTCTGAGCTGGACTTGACCTTTAAAATAACTGTGTGATTTGAAAATCAATGATTACGCAAAAAGAAAAAAAAAATAAAAGAGAGGTAAATCTCATCTGTTTATACCACTCTGGCTAGAGCTATGTTTTTATTCCTGTGCTGTGTAGAATAAAAGAAATAAATAGAGCAGATTAGATCATTCATATTGCATTAGACAAAATGGGTAAATTATCTTGAAAGAGGCCAAGAGAATAATAACTATATATAGGCCTTATCTCTTGCAAGCGCGAACATCCAACCATTCAAATTATTATCATGTGAAAGTCTTCTCCTGTATTAATGTACCTCTTCTTATGTATCATTAAATCGGATCTACTTGATTTAAATTATTTCTATTTATTTCATCATATTTCAAAAAAATGTAGTAAAACAAAGAGCAAACACCAAAATTATAACCCTCTACATTGACATCAATTCTAAAATCATACATTTTACTAGTAAAATTATTCTTATTTATCTACCGGTATTCATTTTAGAAAATATTAAAGTCATAAAGATCTGATATTTTCTGCTGTGTCTGCAACCTGTGGTGTAGAGAGCTCCTAACATGTAATGAGGATCAGGGTTTTTGTCTCACCTGCTTTTCCGACGGCGTCATTATTTCATACTTGTGTGAATAATATGTCTCTCTTATAATGAAATAAGTTGCAGCAATAAATATCTAAAGCACTATTCAATTGTCAATCCAATTTTTCTACATGTAGTTCTTGGAGGAAAAATTTTGAATAAACCTAATTTCATATAATAAAATACAAAAGAACAAGTGGAGATGTGACATCATCAGTCCACCTAATGAATGTTCATGACGACTGTTTTCACAAAATATTGCTAAACTTTAAAATTCAATAACTTTGTTATTTGTTATCCGATTTTGATGAAATTTTCGGCGTTTTGCTCAGTGAATTCTACTCTATTTATTAAGCTATACATACTTTCAGCCCGGACCATCCCTTTAAAGTCATTGATTTCGACTGTTTACAGTTATTCCAATTCATTTATCAGCTAGATAGAAATAGTGTACATGTACGTAATATCCTACAAAAGAAATGTATGAGAAATAATACCTTGCATTCATATAATACCAGACAGTCAAATGACTATCACTTTGTAATTTCGAGAAAACTATATTTTTCACAGGACCCAAATTCTGGAATTCTCTGAACAAAATAATAAAAAAGGCATCTACCTTGAATTGATTTAAATTACTCATCAAAAAATTCTTCTGAATTCTTAATGATTTAAGGAAATATCTAGTCGTGTTGATTATTTTTAAGTTAGTATGTAATTCGTGTTAGCAAAAATGTGTCTGTAGGTCTACTGCTCGGTCTTGTGTAATATACATAACAGCACAAGTATTTTAATACACTCTCCTCTTATTTCTTCCAGAATTTGTGTGGGTAGCCCTATTGAATGAGAATGGAAATGGAAAAGAATAATAGAAGGTAAGGATGAGTTGAGGTAAAAAGAACGCAGAGAGCTAGAGCATAAGAAGAAGGCACATCACCATATTCTTACACTATAATGTAATATTATATTACTACCCATTAATTCCAAACTGCATAGATCCAGGTTTAACTTACCAGATGGACCATGGTCAGGGACCGACCGAACTCTGGACCTACTTTCAAATCAAAACCCAAAAAGATTCAAATTGAAGAGAAAGATTCAAATTGAAGAGAAAGAAAAAAAAAGAAAAACTCCTTATGAATCCCAAACCCTGAACTATTTTCACTAGAGACAATGTCATGGAACCTTATGAACATTAAGGTCTACATGTGGGACTAGCATTGTAAATGCCATATTCTGACAAAAGAAAGTACAGTTTTATTATCATAGCCTTAAAAAATACATTATTTCTCTTACTTGGAGCATCATGGCCCAGTGGATTAGTCTCCAGACTTTGAAACAAAGGGTCATGGGTTCAAATCCCAGCCATGGCGTAATTTCCTTCAGCACTCGACCCAGGTGAGGTAAATGGATACATGCAGGAATTAATTCCTCAAAAAGCTATGTGCACCTGAATAGGTAGCCTAGCTCAGCCGGGTAATAATAATAAGCAGTGCCCGCTGGGAGAACAGTTTTCAGAACTGAAGTGGCTACCATGGGTAAATATACCGTTATTATTATTATTATTATTATTATGTTGTAATGAATGCCAGTAATTGTTTTTATTGTTGACTATATTTACATGAATGTACTGTTCTGGTGACAAACATGGGATGTGGATTTAATTGGCTGGTTTTTTTGTCTCATCGACTAGAGGTGAAGGCGAGACTAGAAAGGGATACGAATGGCGTCTGCATGTTGTCTGTCTGTCATTCGTCTATTGCAACATAATTTTTTTTTTCAGTTCTGTCACTGAAGAAGAATTTTTGAGATTGGCCCAGCAAATCCCACCGAGGTACTATTCAGATTTAGGCATACTTTTGGGAATCTCATCTGCTGAACTTGATCATATCATTGTCCAACATTCATTGGATTACAAGGATGCATTGATGACAATGTTCACACGGTGGAGAGATGAACAGCATCCAGATGAAGACATCAGAGCTCTTCTTGCAGAAGGATTAGAAAAGAGTGACTTAGGGGGATTGTCCAAAGAACTTCTAGCTGGGAATCTAATCCAGAAAACAACAGGTAAGGTAATGATAATATCTAATAGACAACATGAATATACATTGGTAAATTATATTTGTTCATGTCTTTAGTTTTAAAAATGAAAACTATTTGAATTATCAGGGATCAGTATGGTAATTGGTTTTGCTTGCAAAATGTGCATAAAATGCCTTCTTGAATGAAGGACATTCATAAGGATTTCCAATACTATTACAATTGGTCATTTTCAAACGTGAGTGACACGGCAATCAGAGAGGGTTAAGGGCTCATATCTTTAAACTTAAAGGTTATGAATCAATTATGACTACAATATTATATACAATGGAGGACTGGCATGGGCCACTACCAGTTTACTTTGAATTATACAGTTTAGTAGATATGATTTAAAAATGGTACGTGATTGACACGACAAATTTTGGACATGGGTTTCTGACCATTTTCACCTATGATTGGATTCATGCCAAAGTAGCTGTCCAGGAGTACTGTGAGTACCAGTAAAATGGACATAAATAGTGTACCTATGTAACACATATAGTCAAAATCAATCAAACCTCTATGGAAAATGGTGCCCTCCTATATACCGTGAGTGACACGACATCCAAAATGTGAGTGACATGACAAGTGCAAAAATACAACATTTATCTCAACTATGAAAGTATTTTTGCCATGATGTTCAAGAGTAAATACCATCAAGGCATCAACCAAAAAACAAGATTAATTACATAGCAACTGTCCTCTTCAAAGTTGATAATATGTCATCCTGATAGTTTATTCTTGGTTTATGGTCATATTTGCCAACCAACTCACATTCCCTATACCATACCGCATCATTGTCACACTCGGGCTTCCACCACTCTCCTCTTTGAAGGAGGAGGAGGAGGCACTTGAAGGAGGTGTTATGTGATATTGATTGTAATCAACTTCAACATTCTTTTTGTGGCTTGATGTCATTCATAACTCTCTCCCCTTTCTGGGTATGACAGTTTAAAGGTTTGTAACTCAACATCCACAATTGATAATATAATTTTTTCTTGTAAGAAAGTGGTATTCTCCATAGTCACATCATCTGGCATGGTCTGGTAGCCAATTATGTCATGTATAACATGTCATAATCCAAATTTTAATGTAAATAAATTATGCATTTTTTACCCAAGGTGTGCCTCTCCTCCATTTTGAAATTGAGGACCTTTTTTTTTTTTTTTTTTGCTTGTCCAATATTCATCTGGAAAGTGTATTGATTGTAAAATCCTGGCCCAGCCCCTTTTTGATATATTGCCATCTTTATGTCTTGTGTTTCTTTCTTTTAAATGCTAAAGATGTTAGACAAACAACTGCAACAACTTCAAGAGCATCAACTTCAACAGGAGCAGCAGACATGTCAGTGCCACCACAGTATGTAAACAAATCAATACTTAGTTTATTTACAAATTATTGGGGATGTGACCAGATCGTTTGTATCTTTAAAGATCTCTCTGTCTTTAGCCTGCTAGAAAATAATGGATTAAGAAAATATAAACCTATATTGATCATCGGATATCATACTCTGGAATATTAAGATAAAGACATTTGGGTTGTTTGTATTTTTGATATAAAAAACTCAGTTGAAAAGGTCATTAGCAAAAGATATATATTTTAGTAAAAGGGCAATTCCATAAAATAATCAACATTTTTGTACATCTGACCCCCATATTTCTTAAGTCTTACTTCACTTCATAAACTGACCAAGTCATGGTCATTGGAGAACATTACAGACTGTCAAAAGAACAAGAAATCAGAGACAGAAAATGCCATGAAGGTCCAACATACATGTATAGGGTGGTCGGGCGTACATATTTTATGGAAAAGAAACAAAGACACACTCTATAAAATGTTGTACTTGTAGGGAATTATAGGCCAGGGAAGAATGTGAGGGTCATAGGAATACACAGACAGATTGCTGCATATTTCTGAAAAGATGGGAATATTAGTGTTTTGCTACTTTGGTTAACAGTTTATGCTGCACCGTACCAAAAATTCTCTTCCACATGTTCTAGTCTATTAATCCTGTCATGTAGGCCCTCTTTGTTCCCCATTTGTTTTGATAAACTGTGAAGATAGTGATGAACGATGCATGTCATGCATGAAAAATGTTTTTCTGTCCTTTGGTCAGGTGCTGTATGCATACATGTATTGCCAGTAGATAAACTAATGTGATTATTATAAACATTTTTAGAGGGGATTTCGTTAGACTTTGTGTCACTTAAGAGGGGATGAAACATTTTCTTCCATGAAGTTAAGAAATAATAATTAGAAAATTGAGGGACCGGGACTCGTCCCCCTTCCCATGGTATCACCACCCAGAGGAAGAAATAACTACATTTCAACTGTTTTTGTATTATGACTAAAGAGTCTTTGCAAATGCTGCCTGACAGTTTACCTCCAAGTGAAGTAAACTGGACAGTATTTGGAATAGGTGATTATAATATATTCATACTTGATGCTGAATAATGGTTCACAATAATATTAACTCTTGATATTTATCATTCATTTTACAGTATCGTCAGTGAGGAAGAACATTTGATGTTGTCAATGGAAATTGGACCTACTTACTACAAGAGAGTGGGCGTTAACCTGAATATCTCCATTGTAACTCTTGAAAATATCAAGGAGCGTAGCCGAGATAACTGCGATGCTTTGATGACAGTATTCACAAGATGGAGAGATAAACAGCTTCCAGACACAAACATCAGGGTTCTTCTTGCAGAGGCTTTACAAAAGAGTGGTCTAGTGTGTCTGTCTCAGAAACTGATTACTGGAAATCTATTGACAAAGTCGACAGGTAAGGGTAAGAAGGATGTTAAGATGGCTGCCTTCAATAAATCAGTTAATAGATATTCTTAAAACAAAATAATAAGTACCTTTTCAACTAGTGGCACTATTCATTGACCTGCTTGACCGGGTTCACATTTATTTATTTTATTAATCAAATATTGACAATAATACTTGCTTCTTTATAGAGGTAGGCTATAAATGGTGATATTTCAGTTTGCTTGAACATTTTGATACCTCATCAAAATCACTCCTACATGAACATGTAAATTGAGATGGTGCCGCGCAGAAATTTTTTTTTGTCCCATGGGACCGCGCCCGATTGAAATTGCATGCATTATACAAATAAACTGACATAAATTGACCATGAAAACATTTTTCAAAAAATTTATGACTGAAATAGTATCACGTATGATTTAAAAAAAAACACACACAAGAAAACCAAAAGCCAAAAAACAAAGAAATACATAATGTATACGTACAATTGTACATGTCTATCAGTGAAATGGACCTCTGGTGATCTCTCACAGCTACACTTTTCATGCTAAGGGGGTGGGGGGGTGGGATGGGCTCCGATTTGACCGGGGTGAAGCTTGAGTTGTTATGGATCACATTTGACGGGCTCTCATTTACAACTATGCTCTACAACAATGAGCTGTTTAAGTTTTGAGGTCACACGACCTGTTGGCCCAATAAATGACATAAGTTGATAAAAAGTGTACAATTTTCCTCAAAAGATCAAATCTGGCATTGATTTTATTGAATTACTTGTATACAAAAGTATGCATAAGGCACATTAACTAAAAAATCACCCAAATTTGTAACAAAATATTGAATTACTAAAATGCACTTAGACACGTTCTTGTATGGTCTATTTAGGGCCACAGCCACTCAAATAACATTTTCAGGAGGCACGGTCAAATCTCAATAAAAAGTGGTCTGAAAATGCTATGGAGAAGACACTGCTTTAAATTTCCTGAGGTCACTTTGTGATTTTGACAAGTAACTGAATTACATGTATTGTTTACAGGCTCATGTTAATGTGTTGTTTTGTGATATCAGCACCAAATTAAAAAAGGGGTGATGATTGTCGCTGAATTTTCATGAACTTCAGTTAATTCTTAGAAGCATACTTTTCTATTGAAAAGTTAAAGAGAATGAAATTCATTTTGGACGATAGAACCTTGTGCTTACAGAAATATGTCTATAATTGTTTCATGTGACTTTGAAGTTTAAGGATGTGACATTTTTTTTCCTAGGTGCACCTGTGACAATTCCAGTATCAGAGACCAAACCACTTACCCCTGACCTGATTAAGAAATGTAAAGATGAGCTTCAATTCAAGTACAGGACTGATTTCTGTATGATAAGGGCCGATCCACTAGATCCTGATTCTGTTGTGCCATTCCAAGATATGTACACAAACCTTTTCTTGGAAGAAGAAAAACGAAGTAAAAGGAGTCCACTTGAGTACAAGGATCTCTTTAATCTCAAAGTCAATGGCATCTTCCCCAAACGGATAATGATCCAAGGAGAGGCAGGGGCTGGAAAGACCACATTCGTGGCTAAGATTGCTTGGGACTGGATAAACGATAGTCCAGATCTGTCAAAGTTTGTGTGGGTACTCATTATCCCTCTGCGTGAAGCCAAGCGATACACGATTGGTCAGATTGTTAAGTCATATCTCTCAAAGGACAACCCAGCAACAGCCTGTCAGATCACCGAGTACATCCGTTCAAATCCAGAAAAGGTATTCATTGCCTGTGATGGATTAGATGAGTTTAGTGGCAAGGTTGTACAGCATACTGAAAGCAAGCAAGGTTCAGAAGGTGCTCAGTCAGAGTCTAATGATCAAACTGACGGGAAATCAGAATCCCAAATGAGCAATAAGAGAGAGCAAAGTTTTGATCAAGGCACAAACAGAAAAAAATCAAGATTAGAGGAGAGCAAACAACCACGGGTAAAGCAGCATTTTCCTTCAGGTACATCAAGATCTGCTGATCAAACCATAGTAGGATCACAAACAAGTCCATCAAGTACATCTATGCACCAAAGAACTAATCCCAAATCCAATCTAAGTTCTATGGAGAGAGGTTATATCACTGTTGAAGATATTCTTTGCTCAGATGAACTTCGTACTTGCCCTGTAATGGTGACAAGCCGTCCATGGAAGGCCAGTGAAATAAGAGAGAGCAGTAGTTTAAGAAATCGATACACATTCATTCATGTGGAAGGCTTTAGCAGAGAGAATGCAAAGGTTTACATTTGCAATTACTTCAAAGACACTGAGGCTACAGCAGATGAATTCATCCAATTGTTTAAAAGCAATGATATCATATCGGAGAATATGGCACCATATCCTATCTACATATCTATACTGTGTCACATGTGGAGAGAACTTGATGACAACAAGAAAGAAGAGTTGAAGGCTTTTCAAACATTCTCTGAAATATTCTGTGAAGTGTTTGAATTCCTAAAGGTGCGTTATGTTCAGAAAGAGATCCCAGATTTAACCAGCCGATTATTCAATACCTTTCGCTCTGAAATAGAGAAACTCCTGAAACCAATTTCCAAGGTTGCTTTTACTGGACTACAATCAAATAACCTTATTTTCAATGAAGAAGATCTTGAACAGTACTCAGACTCTTTGAAAACAGCATGCAAAGTAGGAGTGTTGTCACAGGAGAATAAGCTCTCATCCATTCATGATAAGAGCAGTCGGTACTTGCAGTCAACATTCTTCTTTCCTCATAAACTATTCCAGGAGTATATGGCTGCAGTCTATCTTGTTTCTCTCTATGATTCAGATTGCAGTGAATTTAAAAGGCTGATTGAGAAAGTAGTGCTCCCTAGGAAGGAAGAGTTTAGGTATCTCCTGTACTTCACTGTGTCACAGGACAAAAACATTGCCAAGTATATCACCCAGTGTCTGCTACAACAGTACACCCAAAGCCAAGGAAAGAAGGAGATGAATTTCTTGGTTGATGTAGCTTTTGAGAGTCAAGATAAAGATACCAACGCCATGCTTCGGAATTCAGTATCATCTCTGTCCATCCATGTTGTGAACACACACACTATAGCTGGTTATGCATCCACTGAGATATATTCAAAGGCGGTAAGTTGGATACAAAGGAAAAGTACCCTGATGTCATGCATGTTTCTATTTTTTCATTACAGTAGCACACCTTCAGGAGTATAGCTGAAACTCATCAGACAGATCTTAATAGTCTTGAAACGGATTTATACATAAAGACAAAAACCTTAAACCATTCAAACATCCATCTTTCAGTTTGATTTTCATTTACTGAGTAAAATATCAGTAGTACATACATGTATGAAGATATTGGAATCTTGAATTGAACTGAAATATTGTCCATCTTAGCATGTTATATTATTATTATACCGGGTGAGTTCAATAAAAACTTAACATCTCGAATCCCCAATTTACAGAAAAATACATCACGAACACGTAATTATTAAAAATGGCATGAAAGAGTATGTTTTTCCAAATAATTTGATACCATATCTATGGGGTATGTGTTAATGCTTGGATGATCAGTAGGTATTCTTTGCAGTGATGTAAATTTTTATTTGTGCCAAAGTAAAGCATGACTGCAATGAATGAATCCAGATGTCAATGATGTCATAATCCTACAAGGATTGCATTAAAATCAAATTCAAAACATGTTTTCGATAATTTATATTATACATGTAATTGTTTAATTGTTTAAACACTTTTTATTATCAGTTCTCAATTTAACTTTATTGACAAGGGATGTGCATATATGTTTACTAACTCATGTAGGATTATGGCATCATGAAAATCTGGATTCATTCATTGCAGTCATGCCTTACTTTGGTGTAAATCAAAATTTACATCACTGCAAAGAATTATTAAAGTGTGAAGACATACCACATAAATATGGTATCAAATTATTTGAGAGAAGATACTCTTTCCAGCCGCATATAATGATTATGCCTCCATGCACGGCCGTATGCAGGAGGGTGGCAGTTACCCCCCCCCCACAAATTTTGAAAACTTACATTTTTTACTGAAATTGTTCACAAAATTCACCAAAAGTACACACAGAATCCTTCTATTTCTCTTGACAAAATCTAAAACGCCCAAATGACAAGCTTGGTTGTTTTACTCCCAAGCTTTTTTTTTTTTTTTTAAAGTTTACGCATGCTTCCCCCCCCCCCCTTCACCACCTAGTGAAAAATCTCTGCATTCGGCCATGTGTTCTTTTTTTTCTAATACTCGTTGAAATATTCTTTGACTGTTTGAAAACAAGCTTTTATCAATAGGGATATATCAATATACAGTGCGTATCAAAAAAAAGTTTACACTTTGAAAAATCCCTGGGAATTAAAAAATATACAACATGTGGGTAATTTTTTCACATATACTCTTAGGTTTGGGTCTCATCTATCCAATGAAAGTAAGTTTTGACAGAATGTTACACTTGAGCGAGCCCTGTCCATTTTTGTAAAGCTCGCAGAAAACTGTTTGCGCAGAAATGCTTGTTTTCACGCTGTGTCAGGGGAAAGGGCGAAATCAAACTTACCCTGCGAAACATTTCTCATATGTTTCCCTTGCACTTTTAGTCAATTGAAATAAAACGGATACATTCAAGCATTTTGAAACAATTTTGCCACCCAAATTGAAATTTTAACACTTAGTAAGCACAACGTTTACCCTTTTTGTGCAGCTTGATCTGAGGACAAAACTGAATCTGAACAAAAGTTTATATCAGACATCTCCAGCATTTTTCACTAAGTTTTTATCATTTAAAGTGGGTTTCCATTTCATTTTCATGTAATACTTGTTTCTCCACACTTTTCCCAAGCTTGAGAATGATTAACAAAATGAAAATCAAGCCTAAGCCATTTCATGTAAATCACAGTTCAGTGTAAAGCAAATATCGTCACCATGGCCTCGGTGTGTGGGGGGAGTGGGGTGGGGCACAATGCACTCTTCGAAGGGTTTTGGGCAAGGAAACAAGATAAAAAAGGTAAAAGATATCTTCAAATCAATTTGCTAGCTAAATTCTATATGTTCTTCATGATTAAGGTCTACTTTTATTCACATAACTATTTCAAAGTTCTGCGCAAATCATTTTTCACTAACTTTTCAAAAGTAAGTGGTGCTCACTCAAGCGGAAATATTTTTTGACCGTTATATCGTCATTTGTTTAAATGGATCTGTACCAATGTTAAAATGTGGAAAAATTATCAGGATATTACAAATATATAATTTTATAGGATTTTTTCTAAGTGTAAACTTTTTTTTGATACGCACTGTATATATCAATAGGGACAGCGGCATTGAGATCCCTGATGAATGGTTACCGGCCATCCGACGGCATACTGCATCCACCGTTCTCAGCGCACGGCGCCCGCACCAGCGGGTGCCTGACACCAGCGCAGATGCTGATAGGCTGGCCGCATCGGCCAATCACAGCGCGCGGTGCACGCTCCAGCGGGCACCAAGCACCAGCGCGGACCCTGATTGGCCAGCGGCTTCGGCCAATCACAGCGCGGATCACGCCCGAGTGGAGCCAGACAATAGCTTCCGACGCTATATAACCCGTGCGCAGCAGCGTCTTTGCTCATTGCCTGACGAAGTCTAGCAGCTTGCAGACGAAACGTCGCTTTCACACTACTACGTTTGCAACATCGTGAGACAACTGGTTAATTCTTCTACTCAATCCTTCACCACGATGAACCTCTTCCACATCATCAAGCTTTTGATACTTTGTAAACACATTATTATGTAAGGGTGGTCCTTTTTCAGCCCATTCCAAGTTTGCATACATGCAGCACTGCTACCATTTCTATTCTACACTGCCTAGCATATCAACCCCTTTGATCATTCAGATTCTGATCAGGGAATTCCCTGAGCTGACCAGAAAATCTCTAAGATCTAACCAAGCTCATCAAATCGTAACATCGTGCATGTTCGGAAGGGCAAAAACAGTATTAGACAGTACCAATTCATTTCAAGTTTGATAATGGAATATGCCCAAAGAGACAACAAGTATGTTTCATTCATGCTCAATTCTAACTATATTGCATTCTTGATGTCATTCTTTTTTATTAACTTTGGATAGTACAGAACAAGCCGAGATGTGAACCATGGAATTGAGCTATTTCTACAGTATTGATTTGTAGATTTTATTCAATCTGAAATAATAAAACAAAACAGCATATTTTGAGTCATCTCAACCTGAATGAAAAAATGAATATCTTGTGTAATCTGGTCTTGATGCATTTACATTTGTCCATCAAAGTATTACTAAATATTCTGACCAAAATTTACTTTCATTGTTTAAATAGTAAAAGCATGGATTAAGACTAATATAAATCAACTGAAAGTCTGAATGTAGCAGACAATATTATTTTCTATCAAAATCACTCCTTATACAAAAGGCAGAAAAAAAAATCATTGCCCAATTTTGGCAGGGCGCCATCAACGCATAGTTGAGTCCAACTATGCCGAAACAAATCCCTAATAGCTTTTAAAACTGCTTTTCTCTATTTATGCAATTATTCATGAACCAAACTAGTTTTGTCAGAAACTTATTTCTACTTTTTTTAAATACACTTCATGAGTTCACCAAACGTTCATGTATCAGACTCATGACCATGTTTTTGTAGATTTCCTTTTGTGTAGATCTATATGAATTTATGCACTTTCACCTTACAATGAGCAGCTTGTCTTAAGCATAGATATGCTTTAAAATACATCAATCCAAACTTTGTAATATGAAATTAAACCCACATATTTTGTCTCTTCATTCTCACTAAAAGAAGTCTTATATTTTCATGCTCTTGCTAAGATTATAAATCCAAACCGAACTGAACTTCCTGGAAATGTTCACATTTTCCAACATCACTAATCACTACCAAAAAAAACTAAACAAAGCTTTCAACTGAAGCTTTTCATTAATTAAATATTCAGATTTTAGACATCTTGTATCTTTTACTTCATAACACAAATTTCAGTTATGTGCATTTAAGACAATTGTGATCAGATTTAACACGAGCCTTTCGAGCCAAAAATTGTCTACTAACTTCAACCTCTTTTCACGTGTACATTTATAATGAATTTTTACTTCTGTTTTTCGTCAATAACTCTCTTTGACTTTCTTGACATAATTATATAATCAACACATTATCTCCCCTATTATCTGATTAATCTACGAAACTTACTTCTATGACAAGACACAAATGAACATTGCTGAATTTTGGACATAAAAGGTGACGAACTGCAACACCTCCGTTAATTCATGAACGTGAAAAATCTGATGCTGAAGATAGCGCACTGTTGACAAATTTGCTATGGTATCTTTGAGATAGATAATTAAAACAAACGTTATAATAATTGTTTGGAGTGTAATCCAAAACAAATCCCTTTTTTTTCCAAAGTTTAATCTTCTCTCCAATTTAGCCTTTCTGAAGGATTAAATTTTCTCATATATTCAGCTTCTTACCAAAACAAACTTAATAGGCTAAAGTTAATTCACCGGACCTTTTTGAATGAAAAAAAGAAAAATATTTTCACAAGTAATGTTCGCTTTTGCAAAGTATGATACACTCGTGGTTTTCCCTTCATTGTTCAGCTTATTGTACTTATCCATCATTCATATTTTCTATGAAGTTGATGCACTGATCCCCTATCAATCATGAAAAAAACTTCATTTTTGATGGTTTTTAGCTCATCCGGCCCGAAGGGCAAGATGAGCTTATGCCGTGGCGTGGCGTCCGTCGTCTGTCGTCCGTCCACAATTTCTAAATGCTACTTCTTCGCCATTTCAAGTCCGATTTCAATTCTGTTTGCTTTATATGATAGCACTAGGTGGGGGATTCATAACTTCTACACAGAATTTTGAAATTCATTAAATATTCTAATTTATGCACATTTTTCAAAATTCACCAAAAATGCTTCTTCTTTATTTGTTGACCGATTTTGAATTTTTTGCTTCCATCTGGTAGAGTTTCATTTAGGTTCACCAAACTTCTACACAGAATTTTGAAATTTTGACCAAAACAATTTTTATGCTAATTTATGTGAAATTAATTAATGCAAATTTTTAAAAAATCACATAAAATGCTTCTTTATTTGTTGACCAATTTTGATTTTTTTTCTTCCATCTGTTAGAGCTACATGAGGTTCACCAAACTTCTACACAGAATTTTGAAATTTTGACTAGAACAATTTTTGTCTCACCTGCATAGCAGAGTGAGACTATACATGTAGGTGCCGCTATTCCGACGGCGGCGGCGGCGTCAACAACAAATCTTAACCTGAGGTTAAGTTTTTTAAATGACAGCATAACTTAGAAAGTATATGGACCTAGTTCATAAAACTTGGCCATAAGGTATCAAGTATTACTGAACATCCTGTCTGAGTTTCATGTCACATGACCAAGGTCAAAGGTCATTTAGGGTCAATGAACTTAGACCATGTTGGGGGAATCAACATCAAAATCTTAACCTGAGGTTAAGTTTTTGAATTACCATCATAACTTTGAAAGTTTATGGATCTGATTCATGAAACTTGGACATAATAGTAATCAAGTATTACTGAACATCCTGTGCAAGTTTCAGGTCACATGATCAAGGTCAAAGGTCATTTAGGGTCAATGAACTTTGGCCAAATTGGGGTATTTGTTGAATTACAGTCATAACTTTGAAAGTGTGTTGGTCTAGTTCATAAAACTTGGACATAAGAGTAATCAAGTATCACTGAACATCCTGTGAATATTTTAGGTCACATGACCAAGGTCAAAGGTCAATGAACTTTGGCCGAATGGGGGTATCTGTTGAATTACCATCATAACTTTGAAAGTTGATGGATCTGACTCTTGAAACTTGGACATAAGACTAATCAAGTATCACTGAACATCCTGTGCGAGTTTCAGGTCACATGATCAAGGTCAAAGGTCATGTAAGGTCAAAGAACTTTGGCCACGTTGGTGGTATTTGTTGAATGGCCATCATATCTCTATAAGTGTATTGGTCTAGTTCATAAAACGTGGAAATAAGAGTAACCAAGTATCACTGAACATCTTGTGCGAGTTATAGTAGTTTTCAAAATCAGCACTGCTGCTTTATTGAATTGCGTGATGCAGGTGAGACGGCCAGAGGCATTCCACTTGTTACGCTAATTTATGCGAAATTAGTTAATTCATACTTTAAAAAATTCACATAAAATGCTTTTTCTTCTTTACTTGTTGACCGATTTTGATTTTTTTTCTTCCATCTGGTAGAACTTCATGAGGTTCACCATACATGTACTTTTACACAGGATTTTGAAATTTTCAGTAGAAAATTATTTATGCTAATTTATGCAAAATTTATTCAGAAATCACAGAAAATGCCTCTTTTTTATTTGTTGACCGAATTTGATTTTTTTCTTCCATCTGGTAGAACTTCATGAGGTTCATCAAACTTCTACACAGAATTTTGAAGTTTTCAGTAGATAATTGTGTCACGAATTAACTTTGAAAATGGATTTTTACCCTAAATAAATTCAGGTCAAAAACTTAAGTTCAAAGGCAATTGTGTCGACTCATTAAAAATCTAAATACCGGGTTGCTTGACCACCCGCAATTCACAAATGACTCAAGAACTAGAGAGCAGCCATCAAATAAAGTTTAAATTAACTTTATTTTTTAAAAATCACTGAATCCTTTCATAACAAAATTAGCAAAGTCTTTACAAAACAGAGCCTTGTACAAAGTGTAAATCAATAGAAAATCACATAGACTAATGGCAAATGCCAAATTACAAAAAAAACAAGCTCCCTCTCTTAACCCAAAATTAATATTACGTCGCGAGTGTTCTTTATATTATAAGGATACCGTTGAAGCTGTAAAGTGTTCTAAATGTCTCTTCAAAACAGTCACTAAATCTTCGGAGGTTTGGAGAATCTTGAAGTTGAACTTGAAGGACTAGCTCCCCGAGAGCTACCGCAGAACAATAGTCAATGTTAACGTTGATACAGTTCTTCTCCGTAGATAGATGCGGCGACGAACTGAAGACGTCTATGGAACGCTAGATGTACCTTGTTTGGAATATATGAAGTGCTGTATACTTCTGTTTGTAGAAATATCTGGATCAGTATTACAGTAACAGTAGTTACGCAGTAACCCGGAAGGCAAAAAAACCCGTAGTAAGAACAGAAACTTCGTAGTAACACTGTAATGTAGTAACCTGGAAGACCAAAAATGTGGTAGGAAGCACCGTAACGTGGCGTAATGTAATGTAACGTAACGGCCGCCTGAAAAAAAGGAGACACCCAATATTTATAAGAATACATAGGGTCTATATTAAAGTATCAACTTAGCATAAGTTTAAAGGCCACGCCCTAATCTAATGTTGTAAATCGGATCAAAAATCAGATCGGCAGTTAAGCTTCTAAAATCGAAATCGAATCGAAAATCGAATCGGCGATGTTTAAAAACAAAGGAATACATCAAAATGTTGTTCGCGGTCGCGCGCATCTTCCTGACAAAGTCACAAAGACGAATGCATTGGAATGGAAGTCGCCAACATGCGCGATCGTTTGGAACATGTTTTAAAGCCAGGGGTTTTGAGGTGTTATTGCTTTAAAATAAACCGAGTGATTTTTATTAGAAAGATAAACGAAAGACGCATCTTCCGAGCAAAGGCGCAAAGGAAAATAAAATGAAAATATTTCTCATAGATCACAGGTTAATGAACGATCGGCGGGACATCTTTTAGAAGTATTTTTAGGTGCTAGCGATTTAGAATTATTGGAATGATCTCTTACGACGCATCATCTTAAAGTCGCAAGTGCAATTAAAATGAAGTAGACGACGCAAGCACGCACGATGATTTGAAATATGTTATTAAAATGTTTTGGGTAGCTAGCGTTTTCAAATCAATTTGAAGTTCACGGCGGGGTCCGCTATCACCACGAGGTTGAAGAGAAGATGTCTATCATCATGATCATAAAGGGGGTAAGAGAGTAGCGCAGTGAGCTCCGTCGGTAATACGACCTTTCAAAGTTCACGGCGGCATCCGCTATCACCATGAGTTGGAAGAGAAGATATCTATCCCCTTAAACATTGCCATAGATAATACCGCGACTTTCTCCCTGAATAATGCGACCTCTAAATAGCTAGCACCTCAAAAACAATCTTGAAATATGTTCTGAGCGATCACGCACTGTAACCAGATCTACGCCGATTTTTTATTTTCGATTTTTTCCTTCAAGGGGCATGATCGAAGATCGGCAAGTGATTGCCGATTGTGGTGAAATCGAATGGAATCGGTTGCCGATTGCAAAATCGGTTACAAGCTTACCCTAATCTATATAAAACTCCTATATGACTCTTAATCAATCAATTCAATAATGCATGAGTTAGAGGCATAACACTATCATATATCTGCAAGCACTTGTTCTATTATAAATGTAGGACATATGCCAATGCTCTTAAAACATTTAACAAAATTACACTTCCTACTCTTAAAGGACAAGTCCACCCCAACAAAAACTTGATTTGAATAAAAAGAGAAAAATTCAACAAGTATATTACTGAAAAATTCATTAAAATCGGATGTAAAATAAAAAAGTTATGACATTTTAAAGTTTCGCTTCATTTAAAAAAACAGTTATATGCACATCTCGGTCAGTATGCAAATGAGGGAACTGATGACATCACTCACTCACTATTTCTTTTGTATTTTATTATATGAAATATGAAATACTTTGATTTTCTCGTCATTGTCATGTGAAATGAAGTTTCATTCCTCCCTGAACACGTGGAATTCCATTATTTTAACATTCTGTGCTTCAGGCAAGGAGGTCCTAATCGTCAAATTCGTAAAAATTGAAATATTGTTTAATTCAAACAATAAGAAACAAAAGAAATAGTGAGTGAGTGACATCATCAACTCTCTCATTTGGATGTAACTGGCTCGTTCATATAAATATTTTGTTAAAAATAAGTGAAACTTTGAAATATCATAACTTTCTTATTTCACATCCGATTTTGATGAAATTTTCAGCATTGTGCTTGTCTGATTTTTCTCTATTGATTAAAATCAACATTTTACTGAGGTGGACTTGACCTTTAAGGAGTAAATGTCCTTTCAAAAGCAAAAGCTCACAAGCTAAATAAGAGGTTAAATATCTTTGATATTTTATATCAAGAGAAATGCCTCTTATATTGTGGCAATAAAGTCAAACTGGTTCTCTATATTCATTCTATTAACTTGTCAAAAATAAAAGTAACTTAGTGTTAGCAAATCTTGTTAGCACCTAAAGGGGTATAACAGGTGTGGCTACCTGGAGCTACACCAGCTCGTAAAACAGGTCCTCTCAGGAGGAGAGCTGGCTGCAGACTGGTTAAATCACACTGAATTACAACATAGCAGAATCAGTCAAGCCAAGAATACAAAAGAAAACACCTGAAGTGCATGCCTAGCATTGCAATATACAGGAGGTCTACATACACGTAGTACCTCAGAAAGGAATCTAATTATCATTATAAAGGCTGCCCAACTAGACTACCAAATCAGACTCTGTTGGCAAAGGATAGGGAAAATAATCAAGATTGTCACAAATTGTTTATGCTAATTTATGCGAAATTTATTCATAAATCACAGAAAATGCCTCTTCTTTATTTGCTGACAGATTTTGATTTTTTTTCTTCCATCTTGTAGAGCTGCATGAGGTTCACCAAAATTGTACACAAAATTTTGAAATTTTGTCTGGAAAATTATTTATGCTAATTTATGCAAAATTTATTCATAAAGCACAAAATTTTTTACATAAATTCACCCCTATGTCAGAGGGACTTTTGGGGGGATGCGCTGTATATTGCCTGAGTTTCAGGTCACATGATTAATGTCGAAGGTCACATAGGGTCAACATACTTTGGCCATGTTGTCTCTTTTTTTGAGGAATTGTCATCATAACTTTAAAAGTTTATGGATCTAGTTCATGAAACTTAAACATAAGAGCAATGGTGTATCCTTGAACCTCCTGTGCGAGTTTCAGGTCACATGACCAAAGGTCAAAGGTCATTTAGGGTCAACAAACTTTGGTAATGTTGGGGGTATTTGTGGAATTGTCATAAACTTTAGCAGTTTATGTATCTAGTTCATGAAACTTGGACATTATACAAATAATGCATGTAAGCGCTTGCATGCAGGGCCAAATAATAAACAATGTGCGAGAAGAGCCAATGGATATACCGCACCGAGGTCTGCAGGACCGAGTGCGGTATATCCATTTGGCGAGTTGAGCCCGGGGGGGCCACTTCCATTCACGAGTGGATACCATACGCGACCATGGGGTCTCGAAAAGCACCCTAAACATGCAATTTTCATATTCTGAAAATGCACCCCTTAACAAGTATTGGCGTGTGAAACCCTACCCTTAACAAGTATTGGAAACAAAACGATACTCTTGGCAAGTATTCCGTGAAATGAACCCCTAAACATGTACAGGAATGTTTTATTGTTACGGGTCCTTCGGTCGTCAGCTTTACCTTATTTGGTTAAGTACGACCCCACCTTCTACACCTCGCGCAAATCGGACTCTAAACACGAAGTGTTGGGGCAAAATGGACATCCTTTATAAAACATTTTAATTTTGTTTTAACATTCCCGCAAATTCGACCCTAAACACGTAATTTTCCTAGTGAAATAGACACCCTTTTAAAATTATTTTTGTTTTTTTGACAACTTTATCACGTTACGTACGTAACATGCCATATCGTGAAAAGGACATCCGTTTTACGTGTTTTTTTGGTCGCGCATGGTATCCACTCGTCAATGTAAGTGGCCCCCCGGGGAGTTGAGTACAGAGTTCATTATTTACATCCTCTATGCACAAGAATGCGTGCGTTGTTTGTTTTATACAACCCCCACCCCCCCCCCCTCACCCATGTTACTGATTTGCCCTGAATGCTATATTTGATCAAAATTCTAGATTATTCTATATAATTCCAGAACTCGTACTATCCTGCACTCTGTCATCAGAGTGCAGGATAGTGCATTTTGGATGCAATAGTGCAATTCGCTGAATATCATTTGATCCGATTTGGACCAAACAGATTACAGGACATTCTTGGGATTTCTATAAAAGTGCAGCAATGTATCCCTAAATACCCTGTATGCATTTCAGGAACATGGCCAAGATTAAAGGTCATTTAAAGGTTAATTACCTCTGGCCGTGTTGGGAGTATAATTGCGTGGTATCATAACTTAGAATGTTTTTGGATCAAGCTCATGAAACATCCGGTAATCAAGTACATGTATGAATGATTGTTTTGCACGTCTTCGGTCACATGATCATTGTCAAAGGTCATTTTTAGTCAATCGACATAATATTTTATCATAATAAGTGTTTTCTTCTGTGAATAATTATTCATTAGCTGTTTTCAAAGGCAGCACTGCTGCTACATCGAATTGCGTCATGCAGGCGAGACTGCCAGAGGTGTTCCACGTGTTTAAAACTTAATATTGATATTGAAAATGAAATATAATTTTTCATTTTAAATAAAAACAATAATTCTGAACCCAATGACAATAATAAATAAATAAATACATGTAAATACCAAATAATGCAATCAAAATAATGTAATTGTGATGTATTGCTCTACTTTCAGATCAAAATGCATATTGGTGGATTTTTAACTTCCTATGGACCAGGTATATCAAATGAGGTTGCATTGATGTTATGCTCAGCACCATTACTAAGGGATGTTAGACTGAATGCAAGCTTTCACCCTACCTTCTATGAAACTCTTGCCAGAGAAGAAAGGAAAGCCACAGTAAGTAGAAATTCATCTTAAAGAATAAGATGGTCATGTTGATGTTAGAATTTATAAGGAGGAAGAAGATGATGAGTGATGATAGTAATAATGAGAATGACAGTGCTAAAAACAATACTGATAGTGATCTATAATTTTAGTTTATGTAACAATGTAATCGTAATCATGATATAATGCTTTATAAAGACTTTATATGATTACAATTTAAGTTGCCTACATTATAGTGATTTATTATGCCAGTCTTGTATAGTGACATTCCTAGATGCATGTAAGACAAATTAATGATTAAACAACCAATTTGGAAAAAAAACATGATTTTTTAAATATAAACTACCTTTTATCGATAAAAAGGGAAACACTTACAATAAGCCCAGGTTATCTGTTTTAGACGAACAGGGCAACGTAAATTGAATATACATGTACATAAACAAACATAAAGCAATCGATAATATGCACATGGATTATAACAAGTCAATTTTATTCATAACAAAATTCATAGTAAAGTAAGGAGAAGGGGGAGGAGGAGATGCTAACGTGTGCTTTAACTTATTTTGTTCTGAGGTTTTTTTTTACATGAATTCATAATTGTACTAACATATTGGTATGACAAAAATATATAAATTATGCAAGTATATTCATATCTTAAAGAAGAAACTTGGAGGCAAATGGAAGCTTGAAATAAGATCATGATGGGGAGAATGAGGAACAATGACTGATGGGAAGAAAGGGTATCGAACATAGTAAGATAGAAAAGGAAAAAGGTTGAGGGGAATAAAGAGAAAGAAGAGAGAGAGAGAGAGAGACAGAGGGAGAGGGAGAGAGAGAGAGAGCTAGGGGAGAGGGCAAAGAGAAGGGATAAGAAATCAGTCCTTATGCCGTAATAACCTTAACAGTGTAATAATGCCAGGAATATTAACAATCCATTATTTCTAAGAGAAAGCTAAAACAAAGCAAATGTAGCATATAATCACATTGATGGTTTGTGATGGAGCTTTTCTCAGACCAGACATATCAAATGAGGTATAGTGTAGTAGTAGTACGAATGCGATTAGCACCAATCTCTTAATACTGTTTGTTAAAAAAATGGGGCCTATCTTTGGAGCTGCTTTTATGAGGCTCTTGGTAAAAAGAGAAAGAAAGAAACTGTAGTTGAGATGGACAAAGACATTGTAAATGTACATTTAAGCGCAGTAGTGTAGCGGTTCTGACCTTCGCCTTGTAATCAGAGGGTCTTGTGTTCGAATCCCACCATGACCTAGCGTCCTTTGGCAAGGTGTCAATCCACAATTTCCCACTCTCCACCGAGGCATTAAATGGGTACCCGGTAGGATGCAAAAGCCTATAAATAGTATGCCTAGCAATAGAGTCTTAGAACTCTTGTTGGAGTGCTTTTCAGGGAGTGGAGAAGGTGCATACATTGTATGCGGGCATGCAAGCTTAGATCCGTTGACCGGGGTAATAATATTTCTGTAAAGCTCTTAGTGACATTGTTCCGTTGTGTTAAGCGCTGTATAAATGCAAAATATTATTATTATCAAATATGTATTATAACATACCCTCTAGATTGTTTAAATAACAAACAAAAGGTGAATTAATATCCTGGATATTTTTTTGCTCTACATGTACTGCACAGGTTTAGTGTCCAGCTAATTCTGTTATGAAGTTTTGGTTATAATCGCTACACAGGTTTACATAATTATGTAGTCCTATGTATTAAGTAACTGACTAATACCGATTCATGATTCTTTTCATACATCTTTGATAAAATACTGATGTATGTACAAGGAAGAACATAACAAATATCATGTTTAAAGGGGAAGTTCACCCTGACAAAAAGTTGATTAAAATAACAGAAAATATAAAAAAAATATTGAAGGTTCAAGAAAAATCCATCATAATGAATAAACGAAGTTATTATTAAATATTTGACTGATGTTATATGCGAGTAAATTCTTTTCATATCGTTTGGTGAAAATAAATCATGACAAACCATTAAGATATTTTAAATTTATGCATTTTATATTATGTATTATTTTGGGCAGCTGCCCTTTTTATGACGTTACCAATATGGAAAAATGTAATCGTATAGGGATAAATACATTTAAGAACAAATTTTTGTACTACATGTATGTAGACAATATTATCTGAGAGTGCTTATAAATAAAGAAGACGAATGAGATTTTTTTTATAAATCTGGTTCTAATGCACAGGTATGCTGTCATTTAAAATGTGTTATACTTTCAAGTGTTTTGACGCAAAAACATCTAATTGACGCAAAAACATGGAATCGTTTTTAACTTTATAAAATCCGTATCTAGACATATTTTAATTAATAATACTTCATAATCATGGAAGTTAAAAAGGGAAATATTAGCTTTAAAAGTTACATGTAGGAGAGAAAGTAGATCATTGAATTTCAGAGGTGCATGTGGTATTTGTATGAGAGTGATATTGAATGACAATGTCCATGATACATGTGTGTATTACAGTATAGGGAATATACATATACATAGAGTGAAGGTAATGAAAAATGACCAGGTGGGTTGGATTGAGATGGTTTGCAGGGTGAAGGCTTAATTCTGAAAATGGAATACATCTATGTAGACATGCAGTAGCAGCACATGTTGTTCTTGAAAGATTGCTTGAAATTATTAAGTTCTTTGCATTGAAAAGTGATTATAGGTCACATCAATTACAGGCTTTTGTAAACTTGTAAATTATCCAAATTTGTTTTCAGAATAATAATATTTGGTATATAGCGCTTTATCAATCTATGACTTCTCAAAGCGCTTCACAATTATTATTACCCGTTCACTTAATTAATCTTTATTAAAGCAGCCTGTTTTTATAGGTGCACTCCTACTTATAACCAACCACAATGATGGTTGTTTCCTACCAGTACTCAATGAATTAGCACCTGGGTGAGAGTGGCAAAGTGTTGATTTATGCCTTGCCAAAGGACGCTAGGCCATGGTGGGATTCAAAAATATGACCCTCTGATTACAAGGCGAGAGTCGGAACTGATACACCACTGCGCTTCCACAAGAATAAGGCAGTTTATATTATATAATGCCAACAGTAAATAACCGAGATAATTGATTTTGAAAAATTTAAGTCTTTCAATATTCAGAGGTTTTTAGTATTAACATAAAATACATGTACATGCACTTAAACAGAAAAGTTATATAATGAAAATAAAGTGTTTGGATATGGTTGATGTAGAAACATGGAATCTTTTTAACTTTATTCATGTCAGAAAACTACCCTTCTTTGTAACTTTTTTTTTCATTTCAGATAAACAGGAGCTGCAATTCGCTTTTCTTTGTAATGCAAATGGTTGCTAGAGCAGGAGTGTGAGTGGTAGTGAGAGTGACTCTTAGATGGTTGATTTGAATGAGAGTGTGTACAAGTGAATGGGCAGGGTTGTATGTGAGGGGTTTCTCAGTTTGTCTCACTGCTAATTGAAAAAGCTTTTTTTTATGTGGTCAAAGAGGAAAGACTTCTATCATGTCCATTGCGTAATTGACAATGACCATGATACATACAATGTATACAGTACAGTGAGAGCTACATTGAGTGTATACATGAAACATAACAATAGGATGAAATGAACAATGACCAGGTGGTTTAGATTGAGATGGTATGCAGGGTAAAAGGTTACTGAAAATAGAATACAAATATGAAGTAACAAACATATCACAGAGTATCTGAGAATATTATGTTCTTCACATGTATGATCTTAAATTGATCATTTTTGTGATATCTCAGAAATTGTTGAAAGTGATGCTATAATGTAGAATAAGGGTACAGAGATTACCTGTAATAATTCCTTCTTTCAAGATTCATAGGTATTAAAATGTCTTTTATAAACAAAATACACATCAACAGAAAGCTGTAAAGCCTAAACAAGTATGGATGCTAAAATATTATGTTGTGATTCAAACATTAGCCTTATCAACACATTTTTGAACCAGTTTAACTTGAAGCATTACAGCATGATCATACCATCTGATATGTACATGTATGTTTAATGATCAATGTTTGTACACATGTAGGTCCATACTCTTCAGATTGAGAATTATGAGCCTCTATCATCAGCCTCTTCACATCACCTAGTAGAAGCTTTATGCTTCCTACCTAACCTGACTAACCTGATACTGAGAAGAGTTTGTGACAAGGAGGAGTTCTGTTCTCATCTGAATGAGAAGGCTTCAACCTTGAAGGTATGTCTGCCTCTACTTTATACTCATAACATGTTTGGATAACTTGGAATAGTGAAAAAGTGTTTATCTAATTTTATTGTGTTAAATACATTAAAGAACATATTTCATGCTACTTAGAAATATTGATTGAGAGTGTTTATAAATAAAGGAGACTAGATGAGATTTCTTTTTTCAAATTTGGTTTTAATGCACAGGTATGCTGTAATCGACAAATTGTCATATCTTCAAGTGTTTGGTTATGATTGATGTTGAAACATGGAAACCTTTTTAACTTTATCCATATGTGATTCTTCCTAGTCATCTCTTATGATAATACACATGGAAGATATAAAGAGAAATATCAGCTTCAAAAAGGTGGGAGAGAATGTAGATCATTGAATATCAGAGGTTCATGTGGTATGTGTATGAGAGTGATATTGACCATGATACATACAATGTATACAGTACAGTGAGAGCTACATTGAGTGTATACATGGAACATAACAATAGGATGAAATGAACAATGACCAGGTGGTTTAGATTGAGATGGTATGCAGGGTAAAAGGTTACTGAAAATAGAATACAAATATGAAGTAACAAACATATCACAGAGTATCTGAGATTATTATGGTCTTCACATGTATGATCTTAAATTGATCATTTTCATGATATCTCAGAAATTGTTGAAAGTGATGCTATAATGTTGAATAAGGGTACAGAGATACCGGTAACCTGTAATAATTCCTTCTTTCAAAATTCATAGGTATTAAAATGACTTTTATAAACAAAATACACATCAACAGAAAGCTGTGAAGCCTAAACATGTATGGATGCTAAAATGTTATGTTGTGAAATACATCTATGAATACATTAGCCTTATCAACACATTTTTGAACCAGTTTAACTTGAAGCATTACAGCATGATAATACCATCTGATATGTACATGTATGTTTAATGATCAATGTTTGTACACATGTAGGTCCATACTCTTCAGATTGAGAATTATAAGCCTCTATCATCAGCCTCTTCACATCACCTAGCAGAAGCTTTATGCTCCCTCCCTAACCTGACTAACCTGACACTGAGTGGAATGTATTACCAGGAGGAGTTGTATTCTCAATTGAAAGAGAAGGCTTCAACCTTGAAGGTATGTCTGCCTTTACTTTATTCTCACATCATGTTTGGAAAACTTGGAATAGTGAAAAAGTGTTTATCTAATTTTATTGTGTTAAATACATTAAAGAACATATTTCAAGCTACTTAGAAATATTGTTTGAGAGTGTTTATAAATAAAGGAGACTAGATGAGATTTCTTTTTCAAATTTGATTCTAATGCACAAGTATGCTGTAATTGAGAAATTTGTCATATCTTCAAGTGTTTGGTTATGATTGATGTCGAAACATGGAAACCTTTTTAACTTTATCCATATGTGATTCTTCCTAGTCATCTCTTATGATAATACACATGGAAGATATAAAGAGAAATATCAGCTTCAAAAAGGTGGGAGAGAAAGTAGATCATTGAATATCAGAGGTACATGTGGTATGTGTATGAGAGTGATATTGACCATGATACATACAATGTATACAGTACAGTGAGAGCTACATTGAGTGTATACATGGAACATAACAATAGGATGAAATGAACAATGACCAGGTGGTTTAGATTGAGATGGTATGTAGGGTAAAAGGTTACTGAAAATAGAATACAAATATGAAGTAACAAACATATCACAGAGTATCTGAGATTATTATGGTCTTCACATGTATGATCTTAAATTAATCATTTTTGTGATATCTCAGAAATTGTTGAAAGTGATGCTATAATGTTGAATCAGGGTACAGAGATTACCTGTAATAATTCCTTCTTTCAAAATTCATAGGTATTAAAATGTCTTTTGTAAACAAAATACACATCAACAGAAAAGCTGTGAAGCCTAAACAAGTATGGATGCTAAAATGTTATGTTGTGATGCAAACATTAGCCTCATCAACACATTTTTGAACCAGTTTAACTTGAAGCATTACAGCATGATCATACCATCTGATATGTACATGTATGTTTAATGATCAATGTTTGTACACATGTAGGTCCATACTCTTGATATTGGGAATAATAAGCCTCTATCATCAGCCTCTTCACATCACCTACATGTAGTAGAAGCTTTATGCTCCCTACATAACCTGACTGACCTGATACTGAGTGGAGATTTTGACGAGGAGGAGTTCTGTTCTCATCTGAATAAGAAGGCTTCAACCTTGAAGGTATGCTTGCTTCTACTTTATACTTGTAACATGTTTGAAAATATGGAATAATCAAAAAGTGTTTATTCGATTTTATAGTGTTAAATATGTTAGAGAACATAATTTTTTATACTGTTTAGATGTATTGTATGGGAGTGTTCATTAATAAAGGATACTAGATGAGTAAATGTTTTGGAAATTTGACTCTAATGCACAGATATGCTGTAATTGAGAAATTGTCAATTCATTATCTTCAAGTGTTTGGTTATGATGTCGAAACATGGAATCCTTTTTAACTTTATCCATATGTGATTCTTCCTAGTCATCTCTAATATGATACTACACATGGAAGATATAAAGAGAAATATCAGCTTCAAAAAGGTGGGATAAAAAGTAGATCATTGAATATCAGAGGTGCATGTGGTATGTGTATGAGAGTGATATTGACCATGATACATACAATGTATACAGTACAATGAGAGCTACATTGAGTGTATACATGGAACATAACAATAGGATGAAATGAACAATGACCAGGTGGTTTAGATTGAGATGGTATGCAGGGTAAAAGGTTACTGAAAATAGAATACAAATATGGAGTAACAAACATATCACAGAGTATCTGAGATTATTATGGTCTTATGTATGATCTTAAATTGATCATTTTTGTGATATCTTAGATATTGTTGAAAGTGATGCTGTAATGTAGAATAAGGGTACAGATATTACCTGTAATAATTCCTTCTTTCAAAATTCATAGGTATTAAAATGTCTTTTATAAACAAAATACACATCAACAGAAAAGCTGTGAAGCCTAAACAGGTATGGATGCTAAAATGTTATGTTGTGATGCATACATTAGCCTTATCAACACATTTTTGAACCAGTTTAACTTGAAGCATTACAGCATGATCATACCATCTGATATGTACATGTATGTTTAATGATCAATGTTTGTACACATGTAGGTCCATACTCTTGAGATTAGGAATTATAAGTCTCTATCATCAGCCTCTTCACATCACCTAGTAGAAGCTTTATGCTCCCTACCTAACCTGACTAACCTGATACTGAGTGGAGTTTGTGAAGAGGAGGAGTTCTGTTCTCAATTGAATGAGAAGGCTTCAACCTTGAAGGTATGTCTGCCTCTACTTTATTCTCACATCATGTTTGGAAAACTTGGAATATTGAAAAAAGTGTTTTATCTAATTTTATTGTGTTAAATACATTAAAGAACATATTTTATGCTACTTAGATACATGTATATTGTTTGAGAGTGTTTACAAATGAAGGAGACTAGATGAGTAAATGTTTCAGAAATTTGGCTCTACATGTAATTGAGAAATTGTCAATTCATTATGTTCAGGTGTTTGGTTATGATTGATGTCTAAACATGGAAACCTTTTTAACTTTATCCATATGTGATTCTTTCTAGTCATCTCTAATATAATAATACACATGGAAGATATAAAGAGAAATATCAGCTTCAAAAAGGTGGGAGAGAAAGTAGATCATTGAATATCAGAGGTGCATGTGGTATGTGTATGAGAGTGATATTGACCATGATACATACAATGTATACAGTACAGTGAGAGCTACATTGAGTGTATACATGAAACATAACAATAGGATGAAATGAACAATGACCAGGTGGTTTAGATTGAGATGGTATGCAGGGTAAAAGGTTACTGAAAATATACTTCAACAGGAAAGCTGTGAAGCCTTATCAGGTATGGATGCTAAAATGTTATGTTGTGAAATACATATCCAAACATTAGCCTTATCAACACATTTTTGAACCAGTTTTACCACATGATCATACCGTCTGATATGTACATGTATGTTTAATGATCAATGTTTGTACACATGTAGGTCCATACTCTTCAGATTTGGAATAATAAGTCTCTATCATCAGCCTCTTCACATCACCTAGCAGAAGCTTTATGCTCCCTACCTAACCTGACTAACCTGATACTGATAGGAGTTTGTGACAAGGAGGAGTTCTGTTCTCATCTGAATGAGAAGGCTTCAACCTTGAAGGTATGTCTGCCTTTACTTTATTCTCACACCATGTTTGGAAAACTTGGAATAGTAAAAAAGTGTTTACTAATTTTATTGTGTTAAATACATTAAAGAACATATTTCATGCTACTTAGAAATATTGTTTGAGAATGTTTATAAATAAAGGAGACTAGATGAGATTTTTTTTCTTCAAATTTGGTTCTAATGCACAAGTATGCTGTAATTGAGAAATTGTCATATCTTCAAGTGTTTGGTTATGGTTGATGTCAAAACATGGAATCCTTTTTAACTTTATCCATATGTAATTCTTCCTAGTCATCTCTTATGATAATACACATGGAAGATATAAAGAGAAATATCAGATTCAAAAAGGTGGGAGAGAAAGTAGATCATTGAATATCAGAGGTGCATGTGGTATGTGTATGAGAGTGATATTGACCATGATACATACAATGTATACAGTACAGTGAGAGCTACATTGAGTGTATACATGGAACATAACAATAGGATGAAATGAACAATGACTAGGTGGTTTAGATTGAGATGGTATGCAGGGTAAAAGGTTACTGAAAATAGAATACAAATATGAAGTAACAAACATATCACAGAGTATATGAGATTATTATGGTATTCACATGTATGGTCTTAAATTGATCATTTTCGTGATATCTCAGAAATTGTTGAAAGTGATGCTGTAAGGTAGAATAAGGGTACAGAGATTACCTGTAATAATTCCTTCTTTCAAAATTCATAGGTATTAAAATGTCTTTTATAAACAAAATACACATCAACAGAAAAGCTGTGAAGCCTAATCAGATATGGATGCTAAAATGTTATGTTGTGATGCATATATTAGCCTTATCAACACATTTTTGAACCAGTTTAACTTGAAGCATTACAGCATGATCATACCATCTGATATGTACATGTATGTTTAATGATCAATGTTTGTACACATGTAGGTCCATACTCTTCAGATTGGGAATAATAAGCCTCTATCATCAGCCTCTTTACATCACCTAGTAGAAGCTTTATGCTTCCTACCTAACCTGACTAACCTGATACTGAGAAGAGTTTGTGACCAAGAGTTCTGTTCTCATCTGAATGAGAAGGCTTCAACCTTGAAGGTATATCCGCCTCTACTTTATACCCACACCATGCTTGAAAACATGGAATAATGAAAAAAAAAAATTATCTAATTTTATTATGTTAAATACATTAAAGAACATATTTTCATACTATTTAGGAGTGATTATTAATAAAGGAGACTAGATGAGTAAATGTTTTGGAAATGTGGCTCTAATGCACAGGTATGCTGTAATTGAGAAATTGTCATATCTTCAAGTGTTTGGTAATGGTTGATGTTGACATATGGAAACCTTTTTAACTTTATCCATATGTGATTCTTCCTAGTCATCTCTTATGATAATACACATGGAAGATATAAAGAGAAATATCAGCTTCAAAAAGGTGGGAGAGAAAGTAGATCATTGAATATCAGAGGTACATGTGGTATGTGTATGAGAGTGATATTGACCATGATACATACAATGTATACAGTACAGTGAGAGCTACATTGAGTGTATACATGGAACATAACAATAGGATGAAATGAACAATGACCAGGTGGTTTAGATTGAGATGGTATGCAGGGTAAAAGCTGGAATGGAAAATGGTATATACAAACATGATATGAATATATACATACTGTTTCCTTGCTGACTCACATATATATACCTGCCTCACAACTTGGCATCAGTTCCAAATTAATGTTTTTCAATCAACATTACATATATCTTTTGGCAAGACAATAAATGTGTTTTTGCCCTGCTCAACCTATGTTTAGTGAGTTGGTGTCTGATGACATATTTCTTTAGAATACGTCTCAATTCTCGCTACCCCAAATAGCGATTTCGCCGAGATCCGGGAAAAATCCCTGTAACGTGCATTGCATTATGGGATAGCTTTTCGGTATTACAACTTCCTGTTCGGAAGTCCAAAGCACTGTTTTGCCATTCAGATCAACAGTGCCGTCATCCACAACACAACGTCGCTTTCGCTCGGAAAGTTCGTGATCACAACCCTCTCTTTCAAGATAGTTTAACGGCCTTTTCTGCTAAAGTCACTAATTCTGCCCGACGCTTTCCATTGCACGGTATTCCTCTGTCAGTTAAGATTTTTTTAAGTTCCGAAAATGATTTTTTAATCCATTTTGTGGTCAACGAAAAATTGAACGGAATGAATGCTGTAGTGTATATATTTAGCGTCTAGTCGAATACGATCGTGATGTCAGGCCGGTCACTAAATGCAAAATTTTAAGATATTCATTTTTTGTTTAATTTTTTTATAACCAAATAAAAAAATATATTTTTTAGGCATTATCGTGGTTTATGTCACCAGTCCATTCACTGCCGTGTATTTCGTCAGCGTTGGTGACATCTTTCCACTCCCTTTGACTTTGTACACAACGAGCGCGCACACACCGACACACACGAGAAGAGAGGTGACAAATTTTACGATAAGGCAATTTTTTTTTTTTAAATAATTCAAATGGAATCAAAACTGACCAAATTAAATAAAAGGTATTATAATCTGTACATATTACGCTGATTGGCATCGATTTCAGCGTGGTGGAAAACTCAGTATCGCGAACCTCGCGCGAGCATGACTCTGAACCGGAAGTGGTGATGACGACCCGACAGAGTGAATATTATCTCGTCTCACGCATTATGAGATTTTTGTTCCTATTTGGGGTAGCGAGAATTGCTAAGGAATATAGTACTCATGATTAATAGATTTACATTAAAAATGAATAGTTTTAATGTTATTTTAAATCTTGTGTGTGTTATGAAAGACTTATTCAGCAAGGAATGACAATTTTGTTTCAAGGACAATGAGGAGAAAATAAATCATATTTCATATAATGAAATACAAAAGAAATAGTGAGTGAGTGATGTCATCAGTCATCTCATTTGCATATTGACCAGGATGTGCATATAACTGTTTTATGAAATTAAGCGAAACTTTAAAATGTCATAACTTTCTTATTTTACATCAGATTTTGATGACAAGTCCACCACAACTTTTCATTGGGGTGGACTTTTCCTATAAGTGCATTTTCAAGCAATTTCTTATCCAGTGAGCCTTAGAAAGTGAAACATATTTTTCGAGATCCATATGTGAATATGAATTTGATAGTTTACAATGGAAAAGGATCAATGATGCAAAGTATGACTGATAACATTTGAATAGAATGATAGAATTGTAAAGAATAAGCCAAAAAATGGGAGAATATATGGAGAAAGAGAAATAAAGGATAGGGAAGACTCCGAAAGAGTGTTGGAATTTTTAAATTATCATGTTTGATGAGATGATGAGAATCATAAAAGTAGTGATATAATTTAGATATTGTAATGCACTATGAATTGAAAAGTTGTGCGCAAGTTTGATCTTGAATAGTTTAGTTGAACTACATGTACAGTCACACATTTGTCAAGTGATGTAGTTACTCCACATGAAAGGCTCTGCACATCATGCTATAGGCCTGCACCCCTCTTGATGTGAAATATGGGTGCAAGAGATGCAGAACACTTGTTGTTTACTTGGAATGCTTTTCTTATTTTCGTGAATTGCTGAACGGTCGTAAATTCATATGCAAAAAATGTTGGGACCCCACCCATTCACAGAAAATGCTGTCTGTGAAAATCCCATGGGGGGGGGGGCACTTACATTGACGAGTGGATACCATGCGCGACCAAAAAACCACGTAAAAAGGATGTCTTTTTCAAGATAGGGCATGTTACGTACATAACATAGTATAAGGGTGTCAAAAACACTAAAATCATGAAAAAAGGGTATCTATTTCGCTAGGAAAGCTACGTGTTTAGGGTCAGATTTGCGAGGGTATATAAAAGATTGAAATTAGGGATGTACTTTTTGCCCCGTCAACACTACATGTTGAGTCCGATTTGCGCGAGGTGTGGGAGGTTGGGCCATTTACCCCATACCCAATGATGTAGTAAAGGTAAAACCAACGACCGACTTCCGTGAAATAACAATAAAATATCGCTGTACTTGTTTAGGGGTTCAATTCAGGGAATACTTGCCAAGGGTATCGTTTTGTTCCCAATAGTTGTTTAGGGTAGGGTTTCACACACCAATACTTGTTAAGGGGTGCATTTTCAAGATATGGAAAATACGTGTTTAGGGTGCTTTTCGAGACCCCAAGGTCGCGCATGGTATCCACCCATAAATGGAAGTGCCCCCCCCCCCTGCGTGAAAATAACACTATATATATATATATCAACTAATTGTAAAAAAGAGACAATTACATTTATCAAATAATTGATACTGTGAATGGACTCATTGATGATGAATCCAGATTTTATTATGGTGTTTTCTCATAAATAACTGGTGCAGTTCTTTGAGGAAATAATTTATGAGGATTGTGTTTAGAAGGTAGGAAACCGTGTGATGGCAACATTCTAAAATTTGTCACAGGCATATAATGCCCTATTACTTGAATTTGAGGCAGTGCGAGTAACGTAATATTGGAATATTTCCCAAGTCAAGTTGTCATATCAACGCATGAACAATCTTTTCCTCATTAGAAAGCAACGATATCATACATACATGTTTATTGGTGAGTAATGTATAACTCTATAACAAACTACTTAAAATCCTATTTTCCTGACGTTTCAAGTTATCAAAAATTTTGGCTCGCGATAAATTTGCGCTCGCATTGATTGTTAAAAATATATTAACCCATGCATCCGATTCAAAATTTAAAAAGTGCTTAAAATGTCCAGTTTTCAGGCCTTAATATGAACAAATTTTGCACTCTCATTTAGGGTTATTAGATGAAATTTCAGAAAGGAATATCAACAAGTCTTATCTTGCGCTAAAGAAGAGGAATAGGAAGATACATGTTAGTCATAATTTTCATATGATGACAAAATATTTGTCCTGTTTGTAGGTCAAAATAATAATTGTGAAAATATCAGATCGCGCTTTGGCTCACATCACTTATTAAGTGCGGTCCATATCCAGGCTCGTAGCAGTGGCGTAGCTAGGATTTTTTTCCTGGGGGGGCACTGGGGGTCCTTGCTTTTTCAGGGGGGCACAATTTTTCCGGTGTGTGTGTGTCACAAGGGCGGATCCGACTATCGCCAATAGGGGACGGGGCCCGAAATTATCTTCACCTATATTTTCCCCGATCAGTCACTTTTTAGTTTTATTCTTATAAAACAACATAAACATGAAATAATCTCATAAGCCTTATAAAAAGTGCGAGCGCGAAGCGCGAGCGATTTTTTTTTTTACTTTCATGTATTTTGTCCTGAAAATTTAATATTCTGGGCAATGTTATGTATGATCCTGAACAAGATTCGTATGTAACTAGATGATAACTGCGAACGCCAAGCGCGAGCAGAAATTTATATTAATTGTTCTAGCATTATCGAAAAGGGACCTGTTAAGGACTGCTTACAGTTACCCACGAAGACGGTATATATTTCATTAATGGGAGCGCGAAGCGCGAGCAAATTTTTTTTATAGTAACATGAAATATTTTTTTTTTTTGCAAGTCTTCCCCTCACGTACATTATTTCATTCACTCCTCTTCCTCCTCTTATTTTCCTTTTCTTTTTTCTTTTCTTTCTCCTTCTTTTCTGTTTTTTTTTCTTCTTTCTCCCTTGTTAGGTGATCTGTCAATCGACAGATCAACTCTTGATTTTGTACGAATTTTCTTTTTTATTTATTTATTATTTCTTATTTATTTTTATTTTCCGCCCTTTTCTTGTTAGCATAGAATCTCCAAATCATGACGTCATCTAGACGCCATTTTGTAAAATCACAGTTTCAATCATATCTTCATTATCAACTATAAAAAATTAACAATATTTACATCACATTAACTTCAGGTCAAGGTTCAACTGTCCATGTCATCAAAGGTCATGTAAAGGTCACGACGTGCGCGTACGCGCGCGTCAAAATTAAAAAATGCTCAAAATCACTTTTTGACCAAAGTAAAGTACGAATCAGGTCATTTTAAGCATTTCAAAAAATTGAACGCGCAAACGGTTACGCGCGCGTTTTCGCGCATAACGGCACTATACAACATAGGATCATCATATTTTTTAATATCAATGCATTGATAATATATTTCTGAATAATTTGATACCTTGATCAACCTTCTACGACAAGTAATAACGGAATTAGCCTCCATCAAAGTTTACAGCACGCACGCGCGCGCGCACTAACCATAGACAATATATGTGCAAAAACATGCCTATACAAAACTCATTATAGCTCTTCAGGTAAACTGTTGACCCCCGATTTTTTTTTCATATTCCAATAGTGTATAGATGGGAGATATGATTTCATGTCACATTTGACCCTTAATTTCATCATGACGTCATCATAATGGCGTCGGAACTCAAAATTCCCATTTTGCTACCTATGACGTCATCATAGTTATGCAAATTTGACACTAACTCCTCAAATATTGACCAATATTCGCTCACTTTTCAATATATTGTAGCTGAGGACATACTCTTTTTAACTTGATGGCTATATTTTCTTTTAAAGGAATGGATCATCCTGAAAAATGGCAAGTTATAGAGGCATGTCATTTTCGCTCATTTTGTGTGCAATCTCTATGGGAAATGACTTTTTCTCAAAACTGGATTTTACATTCTTCTATTTCGCGAGCCATATCTCCATTTCTTTTTGTCGGTTTTCTCTGAGCTTGGAGTATGTTGTAGCTGAGATTGTAAGCTATTGCAAGTGTGGTCTCCATTTTCCAATCAGATGCCGAGATCATGCCCGTATTTCACTTGCAAAATTGGATTTGAGATCCTCTCAATTTGCTATGTGTAAAGTCTATGGGAAAAAGTGCTTATGTGTAAAAGTCTATGGGAAATAGTGTAGCTCAGTTGATAAGGCATCAACCTTACAATCCTAAGGTTGAGGGTTGGAACCTCGGGGTGAACATTTTTTTCTTTCTTTTTTTTTTCTTTTCAACATTTCACAAATGGTCCTTCATGACCATTACAAGGTATATAAGTTAAAACATTGCACAATAAAATAGTTTAAAAAAATCCTTTTAATATAACATGTACCATGTGTATCATTTACACCTATTTTCCAAAGTTTCTCATTTCTTTCTTTTCAAGAGTATTCAACACGTTCTTTTCGTAAGAGAAGTTCAGTTTTCATCATGATGATCATATTGATGTCAATAAACATGCTGATTGTCTTCGTGATCATGAAATCAGAGACAGATCACCTAATTTGTCCTCATGACGAATTAAAATTCTAGTTTTCTTTTTTTTTGCTCTGCCAATTTTTTTCAGGGGGGGCACCTGGGGGGGCACACCAAATCTCAGGGGGGGGCACGTGCCCCCCCAGGCCCCCCCCCCCCCCCCCCCCCCGTAGCTACGCCACTGGCTCGTAGCCAAGGAGGACGGTGGCAGTCAGACTGCAGGTCCCAAGAAAGTGGCTTCTTTCATCCAAGTGATATTCATGACTTGAGATGTTTTGCATATTTAATGAGCTTGATGCGGACCAAAACACCTCTTTTCATTCGGTCATTGCTGCTCTAATTGTGCATCGAATTTCATGAATTTGGTACCATTGTAAAGAAGAAGAATCATTCTGTCAGGTCATGTGTTTGGATTTATTCAAAGATTTTGTAATATAGGTTAAAATTTTGATCTAAAATATGCTACAAAATAAATATTTTCACCTGACAAAAGCTGCTATTTTCACACTTTATTTTTGTTTGAGCCCAAATGATTTTTATATCATGATAAAGCTGAATATGTATGCTTTGAAATGATATAGGTTTCAAAATAAGAATTGGTTTAATCGGGTCAAGATCACACTTTTCATTTGCCAAGTACATAAAGCAGCTTGAAAACAAGAATACTGCACTCTGATTGGTCAAAGAGACCGCACACTGGCAAATTCCAACGGTTCCAGTGCCTGGGTTCGTGGGAAGGTCACACTTCCCATGTGGTAATCTCCTCAAATACCCCGCGCCTGTTGTTCTGTGAATCTTATCCAGCCAATCAGAACTCTGGATTTCATGCAAGTACAAAATTTCAGAAATCTCGTCTTGTACCTTGGTGGGAAAAGTGTGATCTTGACCCGATTAAAAGGTGCTGCATATCAAGAGTGGCATTGTGAGAAAGTACAGAAGTTCAGCTTTATGTTGATATAAATATCATTGAGGCTCAAAATAAAAAGTTTTGCACAATTTGCAAAATAAAACAGAGGAAGAAAATTCAGTTTTGAGGCACATTTTCAGGCCAGAAATTTACTTATTTAACAAAATATTGTATACAAAATAAATGACCAATATAAAAGAGTAACTTTTACTCTATCTGATGGTGCAATAATATTTCATTTAACTTGAGGTTAAAACAGGTAAATTCTTAGAGAAAGAAAATCTCACGGATCACAAGATTTTGCAAGGAGGAGGATTCAGCCACGAGATGATTTGGATGAATCTGGCCTTTTTGCTCATTAGCATAGGGACCTGCGGTCTGACTGGTGGGGGCGGTCACCCCCCCCCCCCCCAAAAAAAAAAAATGCTCCCAAAAAGAAAAAAAAGAAGAGGAAAAGGAAAAAAGCGAAAGGAGAAAAGGGAAGAAAGGTATGGCTTTTTTTTTTTTCCCTTCTTTATTGGTCAAAATAATAATAGCCTAAACGAGACGTTCTTTTCTCTTCATGCTATAAATTTGCTTCCTTGCTCCGCGCAGGAAAAATATAAAACTTGCCATTCCCTTTTGTTTCCCACACCTTCTTTTTAGTCTGTTTTCCCCTTCTTGGCCGTGGAAATCGTATATTCTTGCCAGAAATTATATAGTATACATGGGTGTAAAGAGTATGAAAAGTATTTTTTTTAAAATATTGCATTGATACAAAATTTCGGCTCTTCTGTTCGGAGCGGGTTAACATTACCTTCACTCGCGAGTCCCCAAGTGCTTTTTCTTCCGCTTTCCAGGAAGTAATTTTTAGCAAAGTGTCTGCTCAAAGGGGGAGGAAATAAATTCTTGCGGTGCTATTTGCAATAGTATGTACTATATTAAACATTATTCTATATCGCTGCATCCATCTCCTGTCATGTTTTGCGTCATTGATTTGAAATTTTGAATATCACTGAACTTAATAAAAAAAAGGAGGCACTTAATATGAGCGATTTTTTTTTCTTCCAAAATAAATCCCAGAGGTTTCCGTGCTTCGCGAGCATGGGAAAAGAAAAGTCCCTCTTCTAGCTTGCATCATCCCTTTCACATTTTGGGGTAGTTTTTCTTCTTAATTGAGTTATAATCTCAGAAATATCAAAATTAGAACAGGTTAAAGTTTCAGATAAATTTCTAAAAGTCAGAGCTTCAATGCCATTCGCGGGAAGGAATAAGGCATAATTTCTTCTTTACATACCCATTTTCTACTCTTTTTTGCGACTCAATTTAATGAAATTTAGTGTGGATAAACTTTTTACACTAAAATCTAATGTGACCAAGATAGGCATAATTGTATCATTTCTGTTCTTTTTTTTATGAAAAATTTTTAACTTCCACGTGAAGCGCGGAAAGAGGAATTATTTCAAATTCTCTGATCTTTTCCCATTTGGGGGGAGCTCATAATTTCTTTCGAAAACAATTTTTTTTAATCACAGCAAGTCAATATTCAAGTTGATAAGGGTAAAAGAGATGCAAGAGATGCTTTATTATGATTTCAATTTGATGAGATATAAAACTTCACGCTCCCGCGCACCCTCCCTGCAACCTCCCCCTTAGGGAGCGTGCTCTGCGCGCTCTGTAATCAAGTGTGCACATGGTTTGCACGCATTGTGTGCACTTACCACCCCCTCCAAAATTAAATCCTGGCTATGCGGTTGTCCATATTCACTTCAGATTTTTCCTACACAGTGCTTGAAATAGTGCTTAAATTGATCCTTTTTCAGATCAGAATATCAAATATTTTTAGCTTGCACTTTATGCTCGCATTATTGTCACATGACCAAAGTCAAAGGTCATTTGAGGTCAATGAACTTTGGCCATTGTGGAGGTATATTTATTAGATTGCTGTCATCACTTCCAAAGTTTATCTATATAGTTTATAAAAAAATGTGGATCAAGTATCACCGACAAGTCTTATGTCGCATGATCAAGGTCAGCTGTCATTTATTGTCATTGAACATAGTATTGTATCATATAAATTGAGTTTTTGTGAATAATTATGTTATAGTAGTTTTCAAAGTCAGCACTGCTGCTATATTGAATCGTGTGATGTAGGTGAGACTGCCAGAGGCACTCGACTTGTTTTCAATAGTCCCGGCGGTGCACGCATCGACCGGGTTCTGCCGCACATGGTAACTATTATGTTAGTACTAGGTAGCAGCTTGCGAAGGAAAGCCAGTTTCAAAGTAATTGCTTCAGTGGTGTACAGATGGGGGGGGGGGGGATTCGGGTGCTTGTCCCCCCCAAAAAAAAAATCATTACCAAGAAAAAAAAGAAAGGGAAAGAGAGAAGGGTAAAATATATTTTTTTCTGAATATTATGCCATACATAATTCAATTTTTTAAAGATAAAAATGTCTAAATGTTTTAATACTTGCTCACAACTGTTTTTTTTTAATTTAGCCCGATACGCCATATCTGGCCCCCTCCAAATCTGTGGCTCATTCCGCCACTGATTTGTTTCCTCACACTTCTATGCAAATGCAAATTTATTTAGAATGTAGAGTACACTATTTATCCTAATAATTCCATAGTTTTATATGGCTTTGTGGAATTGTTGGAGGTCTAGAATTACTTCATCAATGTGCAATTTTATTTAAAAAAAAAAAAAACTGCAAGTTCTCTTTTTTTTTCTCCTAATTATCAGTAGCGTAATTAGCCAACAATTTTGAGGGGGCCAGATATGTCATATTGGGAAAAATGTACGAAAAGTTGTGAGCGAGCAAGAAAAAATTTCGACATTTTCATTTTAAAAAAAAAATCAAATTTTGTATCAGATTTTGATATAAAATATTCAGAAAAGGATATCTTATTTCACCTTTCTCTCTTTTATTTTCTTTCCTTTTGTAGTCATATTTTTTTTTTGGGGGGGGGAGCACTCCAAGCCCCCCCCCCCCTCTCCTTCTGTGCACTTCTACCAATAATCTATTAATATTATATTGTTATTATTTGATGAATAATTTTCGAAAAATAACTGGTTCAGAAAACTATTCAACACCGCCTTTCGTGAAAAGCTCCCCCCGTTTTCCCGATAAGGTGCGTTTATTTGACTCCCCTCCCGCAACCCACCCTTTCAAGAGAAGCTCCCCTGGTTTTCTTGAAAGGGTGCGGTCATCCCCACTCCGCGAATGCATATGATCGTAACAAGTTGTTGAGATATGCAGCTAGTTCTTGATTTAAGACATGCTTAAATTAATCCAGTTTCAGATCAGAATATAAAAAATTTTCTGCTCGCGTTACACGCTCGCATTATTAGTGTAGGAAGGTACCCAATTACCCATCCTTCTCATGCTTTACAAGACATGAATAGAGTGTTCCGTTAAATCTCAATTTTTCTGTTCATGCTTCACACTCGCATTATTTAGGTATATACATATCCTGTTCATGATTACAAAAAAGGTGTTTCGGATGTCCATTTTTTAGGTCAGAATGTTAAAAATTTCAGCTCGCTCTTTGCGCTCGCATTATTTGATTGATGAAATACATCTTTTCGATCAGGCCAGAACCTATATTGAAAATTTCTGCTCGCACTTGCAGTAATTATAGGCCTTAAGTTATATATGCATCTTGTTCAGGATCAAAAAGATTGCTCAGATCGTTCAATATTAAGGATGAAATACATGAAATTAAAAAAAAAAAATAGCTCGCGGTTCGCGCTTGCACTATTCGATTAGGGCTTATATGATATTATTTATTCATGTTTTGTAAGAATAAAGCTAAAAAGTGACTGTTATAGGACTAACCCTTCAAAGAAACTAACAAAAATCAACTTTGAGCATCAGATCGGGGTAAATACGGTTGAAAAATTTTGTTTGCCCCCTCCCTCCAATTGGTGAAAACTGGACACGCTCCTGTTAATATTAAAAGGTGAAAGTAATTTAAACATTTATGTGCATTTGCGTCAGGCAAATTCCATGTAGAAGCATTGGTTTGTTTAATTTATTGAGAAACAGACAATTCAATTTTAATGTAAGTACTAAATGTTGGAAACAATTTCAAAATGATTATAACTTGCAAAAGCTGAACATTTAATTCCATCAGAACAATGGAGTATTAAAGCAAGAAATGATTGATAGGCCTACAGTAAAAACAATGTATCAAGTAACATAGAGGGTCAATTATTTTAATGATAAAGGATGTGAAAATTTAAAAAATAGAAAAAATAGATACATGTCATATATTTATCAATGCTGATACATGTAATTCCATTAGAAAAATGGAGTATTGAAGCAAGAAAATGATTGATGCAGTAAAAACAATGTGTGTCAAATAACATAGAAGGTCAATTCTTTTAATGATAAATGATGTGAAGTGTCATGGCAAGTTCAGTTCTTGAAAGTAGGTCATAGGTTATACATGTAAATTGTATTTGTTTTCTACATGTACAATGTAAGCAAAGGTTATTTGTGTTGAAAACTCAACATAATGCAAGGAAATATTGACGTTCTTTGATATGGTTTTCCATGAATTTCATATGGTCAATTTTTAGACAAAAACAATCAAGAAATTTAAGAGAATACACAACAGTATAAAAAAGGACACAAAACTCTAATTGTTATTGAGTAATTTTATTGTGAAAATTACTTGTATATTTATGTTGCATTGTCTGTCTGTCTCTCTCTCTCTCTCTACATGTATTTCTCTTTGTCCTCAGATCTTCCTCCTGTTCTCTTTCTGATCACTATTTAAAAATCCGCCTCATTTCAGTTTTCTCCTAGAGATGCAAGAGATGTCTTCTGTTTATTAGAATTTGTGGATATATCAAAAACTTTGTGTTCCGCACACAAGGGGGCAAACTCCCCCCTCCCTGCATCCTCCCCCCCCCCCCCGTAGCACGCTTTGCACGCTCTGTAAGTGTTGGCAACCTTCCCGTGCATTAATCAGCCCCCTGTAAAAGTCCAACTCTGGATCCGCGCCTCATATGACTTGTATAAAATATAAATAAGATAAGAAAGGTATATTCTATGCATGATACAATTTTGAGCATTATGAAAATGATAATAAAGAAATTATTTGGTGAATTACTATTTCCAGTGATGCTTCTATTCTTTCAGGGTTCTTTCCCTCAGATCAGTAAAGGAAATTTCATGTTCAATGAAAAGCCTCAGAAGGATCTTCAATCATTCTTACAAGCACTCAGTGATGAGAAACGGTAAGTGAACTAATAAAGTTATTAAGGTAAAGGTGACCTCTTCACTCAGGCTGATACAACCTAGATATGATCAATGTATAAACAGTTCTTATACTGCTCATTAATTTGATCATTACAATGGGCCAACTCATTTATAAATGTACATGTATGACATAAAATAATTGTACCTAAACTGGTCATGTAAATGAAATAATCATATACACTACTAATTTATAAGTATGAGGAACATAATGATTGTACTTAAACTGATCATGAAACTGCTTTGTCCACTAGTACTTGATTCATATGAGGAACACAGCAATTGTACCTAAAAAGGTCATGAAACAGATTCATGTGCAATATTAATATGTATGTATGAGGAAAACGGTAATTGTAATTTTCATTGGTCATGAAACTTCTTACTAGTTGTAAGTTTAAGGAAGACAAAAATTGTAGCTAAAATTAGTAAAACCGAACAATATTGTTCATAAAACAGATTTTTTACAGTACTGATTTATATTTACGACGAATACACATTTATATGTAGGCCTACGAGGAGTGCAATAATTGTACCTAAACTGGTCATGAAACAGCTTTTTTTACCAAACTAATTTATTTGTAAGAGGAATGAAATAATTGTTCCTAAACTGGTCATGAAAACATGTCTTAACATTATTAATTTACTTGTATCAGGAATACCTTACCTGGCCATGAAACCGCTTTTAGTAATTTATATGAACAAGGATTCTGGGCCCACATCCTGTTGAATTAATCCTGTATTTTTGCCTTTTTCTAAATATCCCTAGCCAAATGGAACTTGTGACAAGATCTTTGTCAGGATTGAGCTCCTCTATTGGACCCTCTGAACATGAGTACTCTGCTGCTGGCGCCTCTTCCTCAGACAAATATTTTGATGAATGACATTTCTCTGTCATGGACTGTGTCATGTACATGTATTATCATTTGCAATTATACATGTGTGTGCATTGATGTAAAAAGCATTATGATGTCACTGATGTCTGCACAATACGCTGCCATAGTAACTGGTGATGCCGAATGAAAGCCTTGGAATTTCTAACTAAATATACCACCTTGGACTTGATTATTTAGTGTATGTGTTGGTGACATTGTGCCAAGTAATCCATACAAACATATAACAGAATATCCTAACCATCTAGATGGTATAACTGGTTTCATTCTACTCTAATGAAAAGAACCATCTTATTGGTCTCCCTGACAGTCACTAGATCCTACAATAGTGTGTACATGTACATATAACAGAGTATCCCAACCATCTAGATGGTATAACTGGTTTCATTCTTCTCTAATGAATAGAACCATCTTATTGGTCTCCATGACAGTCACTAGATCCTACAATAGTGTGTACATGTACATATAACAGAGTATCCCAATCATCTAGATGGTACATGTATAACTGGTTTCATTCTACTCTAATGAATAGAACCATCTTATTGGTCTCCATGACAGTCACTAGATCCTACAATGGTGTGTTCATGTACATATAACAGACTATCCCAACCATCTAGATGGTATAACTGGTTTCATGCTACTCTAATGAATAGAACCATCTTATTGGTCTCTATGACAGTCACTAGATCCTACAATAGTGTGTACATGTACATATAACAGAGTATCCCAACCATCTAGATGGTATAACTGGTTTCATTCTACTCTAATGATTAGAACCATCTTATTGGTCTCTATGACAGTCACTAGATCCTACAATAGTGTGTACATGTACATATAACAGACTATCCCAACCATCTAGATGGTATAACTGGTTTCATTCTACTCTAATGAATAGAACCATCTTATTGGTCTCCATGACAGTCACTAGATCCTACAATGGTGTGTACATGTACATATAACAGACTATCCCAACCATCTAGATGGTATAACTGGTTTCATTCTACTCTAATGAATAGAACCATCTTATTGGTCTCCATGACAGTTACTAGATCCTACAATAGTGTGTACATGTACATATAACAGAGTATCCCAACCATCTAGATGGTATAACTGGTTTCATTCTACTCTAATGAATAGAACCATCTTATTGGTCTCTATGACAGTCACTAGATCCTACAATGGTGTGTTCATGTACATATTACAGAGTATCCCAACCATCTAGATGGTATAACTGGTTTCATTCTACTCTAATGAATAGAACCATCTTATTGGTCTCCATGACAGTCACTAGATCCTACAATGGTGTGTTCATGTACATATAACAGACTATCCCAACCATCTAGATGGTATAACTGGTTTCATTCTTCTCTAATGAAAAGAACCATCTTATTGGTCTCCATGACAGTCACTAGATCCTACAATAGTGTGTACATGTACATATAACAGACTATCCCAACCATCTAGATGGTATAACTGGTTTCATTCTACTCTAATGAATAGAACCATCTTATTGGTCTCCATGACAGTCACTAGATCCTACAATAGTGTGTACATGTACATATAACAGACTATCCCAACCATCTAGATGGTATAACTGGTTTCATTCTACTCTAATGATTAGAACCATCTTATTGGTCTCCATGACAGTCACTAGATCCTACAATAGTGTGTACATGTACATATAACAGAGTATCCCAACCATCTAGATGGTATAACTGGTTTCATTCTACTCTAATGAATAGAACCATCTTATTGGTCTCCATGACAGTCACTAGATCCTACAATAGTGTGTACATGTACATATAACAGACTATCCCAACCATCTAGATGGTATAACTGGTTTTATTCTACTCTAATGAATAGAACCATCTTATCGGTCTCTATGACAGTCACTAGATCCTACAATGGTGTGTACATGTACATATAACAGAGTATCCCAATCATCTAGATGGTATAACTGGTTTCATTCTACTCTAATGAATAGAACCATCTTATTGGTCTCCATGACAGTCACTAGATCCTACAATGGTGTGTACATGTACATATAACAGAGTATCCCAACCATCTAGATGGTATAACTGGTTACATTCTACTCTAATGAATAGAACCATCTTATTGGTCTCTCTGACAGTCACTAGATCCTACAATGGTTTGTACATGTACATATAACAGACTATCCCAACCATCTAGATGGTATAACTGGTTACATTCTACTCTAATGAATAGAACCATCTTATTGGTCTCCATGACAGTCACTAGATCCTACAATAGTGTGTACATGTACATATAACAGAGTATCCAAACCATCTAGATGGTATAACTGGTTTCATTCTACTCTAATGAAAAGAACCATCTTATTGGTCTCCATGACAGTCACTAGATCCTACAATAGTGTGTTCATGTACATATAACAGACTATCCCAACCATCTAGATGGTATAACTGGTTTCATTCTACTCTAATGAAAAGAACCATCTTATTGGTCTCCATGACAGTCACTAGATCCTACAATAGTGTGTACATGTACATATAACAGACTATCCCAACCATCTAGATGGTATAACTGGTTTCATTCTTCTCTAATGAATAGAACCATCTTATTGGTCTCCATGACAGTCACTAGATCCTACAATAGTGTGTACATGTACATATAACAGAGTATCCAAACCATCTAGATGGTATAACTGGTTTCATTCTACTCTAATGAAAAGAACCATCTTATTGGTCTCCATGACAGTCACTAGATCCTACAATAGTGTGTTCATGTACATATAACAGACTATCCCAACCATCTAGATGGTATAACTGGTTTCATTCTACTCTAATGAATAGAACCATCTTATTGGTCTCCATGACAGTCACTAGATCCTACAATAGTGTGTACATGTACATATAACAGAGTATCCCAACCATCTAGATGGTATAACTGGTTTCATTCTTCTCTAATGAATAGAACCATCTTATTGGTCTCCATGACAGTCACTAGATCCTACAATAGTGTGTACATGTACATATAACAGAGTATCCAAACCATCTAGATGGTATAACTGGTTTCATTCTACTCTAATGAATAGAACCATCTTATTGGTCTCCATGACAGTCACTAGATCCTACAATGGTGTGTACATGTACATATAACAGAGTATCCCAACCATCTAGATGGTATAACTGGTTACATTCTACTCTAATGAATAGAACCATCTTATTGGTCTCTCTGACAGTCACTAGATCCTACAATGGTTTGTACATGTACATATAACAGACTATCCCAACCATCTAGATGGTATAACTGGTTACATTCTACTCTAATGAATAGAACCATCTTATTGGTCTCCATGACAGTCACTAGATCCTACAATAGTGTGTACATGTACATATAACAGACTATCCCAACCATCTAGATGGTATAACTGGTTTCATTCTTCTCTAATGAATAGAACCATCTTATTGGTCTCCATGACAGTCACTAGATCCTACAATAGTGTGTACATGTACATATAACAGAGTATCCAAACCATCTAGATGGTATAACTGGTTTCATTCTACTCTAATGAAAAGAACCATCTTATTGGTCTCCATGACAGTCACTAGATCCTACAATAGTGTGTACATGTACATATAACAGAGTATCCCAACCATCTAGATGGTATAACTGGTTTCATTCTACTCTAATGAATAGAACCATCTTATTGGTCTCCATGACAGTCACTAGATCCTACAATAGTGTGTACATGTACATATAACAGAGTATCCCAACCATCTAGATGGTATAACTGGTTTCATTCTTCTCTAATGAATAGAACCATCTTATTGGTCTCCATGACAGTCACTAGATCCTACAATAGTGTGTACATGTACATATAACAGAGTATCCCAACCATCTAGATGGTATAACTGGTTTCATTCTTCTCTAATGAATAGAACCATCTTATTGGTCTCCATGACAGTCACTAGATCCTACAATAGTGTGTACATGTACATATAACAGAGTATCCCAACCATCTAGATGGTATAACTGGTTTCATTCTACTCTAATGAATAGAACCATCTTATTGGTCTCCATGACAGTCACTAGATCCTACAATAGTGTGTACATGTACATATAACAGAGTATCCCAACCATCTAGATGGTATAACTGGTTTCATTCTTCTCTAATGAATAGAACCATCTTATTGGTCTCTATGACAGTCACTAGATCCTACAATGGTGTGTTCATGTACATATAACAGACTATCCCAACCATCTAGATGGTATAACTGGTTTCATTCTACTCTAATGAATAGAACCATCTTATTGGTCTCCATGACAGTCACTAGATCCTACAATAGTGTGTACATGTACATATAACAGAGTATCCCAACCACCTAGATGGTATAACTGGTTTCATTCTACTCTAATGAATAGAACCATCTTATTGGTCTCCATGACAGTCACTAGATCCTATAATAGTGTGTACATGTACATATAACAGAGTATCCCAATCATCTAGATGGTATAACTGGTTTCATTCTACTCTAATTAATAGAACCATCTTATTGGTCTCCATGACAGTCACTAGATCCTACAATGGTGTGTACATGAACCCATTTCAGTTTTATCCCTGGAACATTATTTTAATCATAAAATTACTGTGAGCTCTTTCTATCCCAGAATGTTTTGCAATGAATTTATAATGTGAAATGCTTTCAAACTGATATTGAAACATTTTTGGGGGTTAATATGATAGCTAATGATATCATGTGATGCATTTTTAAGAGACTCAACTTTTCAGCATAGAAGATTATGCAGTTGTCACCCGTCGATGCTAATTTTCATCTATGACCAAGCACATGATTTAAAAAAACATGAATTCACCTTGTTATTTTTATGCAATTATAAAGATTTTAAGTATTTTTCAAAGCTATTCCAAATATTTTTACATTATTATTATTAACCAAAACCCATGTTTAATTTGTCAAAATTACATCAGTTTTATGCACTATCAAGCCAAACTCTTTTAGAGGTAAAACTGTATAATATTTCTTAGAATCTTGTTGCTATGTTATTTGAGATCGAAGATCCAACAACTACATGTATACTGTAGAAAATGAGAAAGACCTTCCTTTAATTATGCTTTGTATATCATAAAAGAGAAAGTCACAATTTCAATTCTATTATGTTCATCATAAAGGAGAAATTCACATTTTCAATTTTGTTATGTTCATCATAAAGGAAAAAGTCACTCCTTCAATTCTATTATGTTTATCATAAAGGAGAAAGTCACTCCTTCAATTCTATTATGTTTATCATAAAGGAGAAAGTCACTCCTTCAATTCTATTATGTTTATCATAAAGAGGAAAGTCACTCCTTCAATTCTATTATGTTTATCATAAGGAGAAAGTCACTCCTTTAATTTTATTATGTTTATCATAAAGGAGAAAGTCACTCCTTCAATTCTATTATGTTTATCATAAAGAATAAAGTCACTCCTTTAATTCTATTATGTTCATCATAAAGGAGAAAGTCACTCCTTCAATTCTATTATGTTTATCATAAAGGAGAAAGTCACTCCTTCAATTCTATTATGTTTATCATAAAGGAGAAAGTCACTCCTTTAATTCTATTATGTTTATCATAAAGAAGAAAGTCACTCCTTCAATTCTATTATGTTTATCATAAAGGAGAAAGTCACTCCTTCAATTCTATTTTATCATAAGGAGAAAGTCTTTCTTTTAAATGGAGGGAATGTTATATTCTTATCATCTGGTTTAACAAATCTTGCCTATTTCAAAATTAAAATTTAAGCCTTTATGTTATTTTCACAAAAATGTTGTGATTATCATGCATGTACATGTAGCTATATTAGATAATCATGTTGAAACTGGATGAGGAACATTCCATTCATGATTTAATCACGGTTTTTAAACCACTTTTGTTTGTTTGATGTTATCAATTTTATAGACATGAAATCAATTTAATATGAACTTTGAAACCAAGTTGCAATCTTTCAGATTGAAAGGCAGTTCTTTTCACACAAATAAATGACCTACCAATATAATATTTGATTCTCTTCATAATAATATGCATATTCAATGACAACATACAATATATTACTTGTTTTCTGATGCGCACATACTCTGAGTTACTCATCCATTCTCAATTCAATGTTTATATCTAACTTGTAATAATGATAAAGCAAAATGAAAAGATACCATTTGATTATGATAAAGATAAAAATTCTTCATCTTTTAGAAGTGATTCAAATCAAACTACTATTTTTTTTTCAATTTTAGAAGAACAGAGGGGCGGGGCAATTTCAAAATCATACAAAATTGATTATACAATATAGATACACAAGCTCACAATAGATTACATTGAGTATGATTACCCCTTGGATGAAAATAATCTTGTTGATTTTCATCTGTAGCCATGGTATCAGAATGATTTATCTTTAAAAAAGAGACCAATAATCAGCTTCAAGTGTTTCATTATATTTCATCTTGTTCTTTCCATTGTAAGAAAAAGCAATGTGGAATTATTTTAAGCTACAAGTACATGTCCACAGTGTATGTGAAGTCTTTCAATTTTAATAATGTATAGAGTCATAAATAATACATGTTTATATATAATGTAAATTAGTAGTGTAAAGTTTAGAAGACAGTTTTGTCTATAATAAACATGAAATTTGGTTAACTTCAGGAATTTTCATGGGTACATTGTTAACTGTTTATATCTAACTATTTTTCCATTCCTGTATGTCATTTGCTTTAAAAGTTCAATGCCTTTTAATGTTTATTTATTATCACATCTCCCATGAATTACTCATCCTTCAGATGTAAGATGTTTGATAATTTATTGTATCCATCCATCCTGTATAGACCAATATATGGTTTAGGAGGATTTTAATGGTAATTTGAAATGTTGTGTATCAAAATGACTAGGTATTGACTTTTATCAAATTTGTGAATCAGAAAATCCCCAATATGTTACGTCTTGAATATGAATCAAAATTTAAACTGTTTTGTCTTAGGATAATTGATTAAAAGGATGGCTCCTGTCAGAATATTGTGAAGTGGTACACCTGTATTTTGGACACAGTGGTATTACTAATTATGTGTTGTTAATACATGTAGTAGAATTTGTGTATCAAATTAGTAGTAGTGTCAAATTTGTGTATCAAAAATGCCCAAATCCCATTTAATTGAGAAGTTGATTAATGAGTAGAAAGGATTACTTCTGTCTGATTATTGTGAAGTGGTACGTAATGGCGCTCTATGAAGGTATTTGGGCAAGGAAACAAGCTAAAAATGTAAAAGATATCTCCAAATCAATCTTCCTATAGCTAAAGTCTGTGCGTTTTTCACGATTGAAGTCTACGTTTTATTCATATAACTATTTCCAAATCTGCGCAAATAATTTTTCACCAATTTTTCAAAAGTGAGTGGTGCTCACTCAAGCGGAACAATTGTTTGACAGTTACGGAGGCGCGATAGCTCAGTCGGTAGAGCGGGGGTTTCGGATTCCGGTGACCCGGGTTCGATTCCCAAGTGATGCGCTAGTGCCCTTTTGTAAGGCATTTATCCTCATTACCAGGTCCCTCGGAGAGGACCTTAAGCCGTCGGTCCCCTGGTTGCTTGCTCACAGGCATTCGTGCTTTCTTAGCAGTCAGGTAAAAACCTCGGTATGTATGTATATCATCATTGGCTTAAAGAGATCTGTACCAATGTTAAAATGTGGAAAAATCTTCAAGATATTACAAATGTATAATTTTACAGGATTTTTTCTGAGTGTAAACTTTTTTTATATGAACTGTATACATGTATGTCATTTGCTTTAAAGCCAAGGCCTTCATGTTAATTTCTTATGACATTTCTCATGAATTACATATTCTCCCGATGTAAGATGTGTGATAATTTATTTTGTATCCACCTGTAGAGGCCATTGTGATGTCACTGGTTTTGAATTGTCATTTCTGCCTGAAATAGTTCTTGACTATTGTCAAATGTGTGTATCACACAATCCACTTCATTATGTAGAAAGGCTGACTTCTGTCAAATTTATTGTGAAGTTGTACACCTGTACTTTTGACACAATGGAGTTACTTATAATGCATTCTAAATGCAAATAGAAGAGTTTATCGTTTTAATTGCATGAATCATTAAAACATTAAAACATGTAATATGTCATTCATATTGCTAAAGATATGAATTAATATTATACACAGTATCATGGTACAGTAAAACCTGTATATATATATCAAACAATAGAGAGAAGCAGTCTTTATAATGGGATAGTCTTTACGATCATGGTCTAGTAATACATGTTTCAATGATATACAAGGATACACACTTATTATCAGGGATGGTGCCTCAAACGGTAGCTCCACCATATTTTTTCAAGCACTAGTAAACCAAGATAGAGAAAAGGATGGAGTAAAGAGAATAAAAGAAATAAGTGTATCACCAGCAGAGGTTTCAGCTGTGTAGCTCAATAATAAACCCTAAAATACAAATGATTAAAATATGCCATCTTTCAGTTTTTATGTCCATATTGTTACTTTTGGTGTAAATTTTTTACACGTATTGATTTGATATTTATTATGGATTCAGTTTATAGAAGCAATTGTGCTCAATTTGACCCCTCCACAAGTGTAATCCCTATTTAATGTAAATTATTTTGTATATTTATATATTTTTTAATTGTAGTAATGAAGTTGAATTTTAATTTCAATCATCTTCTTATATAGAGTCAATAAGATGTTGTAGACAGATGGTCTCTAAAGCAGCTTTGACTGTAAATACAAATGTTCCAATAATAGTGACTTGTGAATACTGAATGCAATTGTTGTGGAACTTTTATACACATGGGAATGAATTTTAGAATAAATATTACTCTATTTTTTCATGTATATTGTGTCTGCTCTGAGTTTGTCATGGGATAAGTTTGTGTGGGCACGTCATGGTCTAGTGGTTCTGACTCACCTTTCAAACAGAGGGTCGTGGGTTCGAATCCTATAGCCATGGCATGTTTTCCTTCAGCAAGAAATTTATCCATACTGTGCTGCACTCGACCCAGATGAGGAAAATGGGTACCGGCAGGAAGTAATTCCTCAAAAAGCTGTGCACACCAGAATTGGTAGACTTGCTTAGCTGGGGTAATATAGGAGTGCCTTGAGCACCTAGCAAGGTGTATACGTGCGCTATACAAATCCTATATTATTATTATAACATTATTGAATACATCTTTTTTTTTATAGTCTTGACTACCTTGTTTTGACAAAATTGCAAGATGAATCATAGTGTGGTAAGAAATAAAAAGATATGAAGATGTGAAACACTAGCGTACCTACGGGGGGGGGGGGACAGTCTGCCCCCCTGCAAAGGACTTTTTTGCCCCCCCCCCCCCCCCTTACAAGCTTGAAGACCTTTTTTTTTTTTTTTTTTTTTTTTTTTTTTTTTTTATTATTTTTTTTTGCTTGTCAAATTTTTTTCTGGTACGATTGAATACCTTTTTCATTGAAGACCCTTTTTTTTTTTTTTGCTTGTCAAAATTTTCAGCGGACGGTTTTGCCCCCCTGTGGAAAATCCTAGGTACGCCACTGATGTGGAATGAAGGAAAGGTATAAGGGTGGGGTATGTAATAAGATAGAGATGAAGATGTGGAACAGAGGAGAGGTATGAGGGTGGGGTATGTAATAAGATAGAGATGAAGATGTGGAATGGAGGAGAGGTATGAGGTTGGGGTATGTAATAAGATAGAGATGAAGATGTGGAATGAAGGAGAGGTATGAGGGTGGGGTATGTAATAAGATAGAGATGAAGATGTGGAATGAAGGAGAGGTATGAGGGTGGGGTATGTAATAAGATAGAGATGAAGATGTGGAATGGAGGGAGAGGTATGAGGGTGGGGTATGTAATAAGATAGAGATGAAGATGTGGAATGAAGGAGAGGTATGAGGGTGGGGTATGTATCTATCTAACCGTCTATTTATTTATCTATTTCCTTTTCCTTCCATTATTCATTATAAGTTATTGACTTTTATGAATCAATTGAGATATAGATTATCAGGATTGACTGATTTTTAATCAAAATAAACATTTTGTTCGTTGGTACCTTACATTCTTTAATGCATTTTAATTTTTATTATTAATTTTCCAATATTCTCTTCCCTTTTCTTTTTTTCTCTTTAATTGTATCGATCTATCTATCTTATTTCCTCTATTCAGTTCTTTATTTCATGCTTCCTTTCTTGCTCGGGATGCACATACTACCCCATCTTTGATATGACAATGTCTAGCATGGGCGGAAATCCCAGGGGGGACATGTCCCCCCTACTCAAAATAGTAGGGGGGACACAATATCAAATGTCCCCCTACTATTTTTTGTCTTTTATGATGGTAAGAAATACATCATTCTAAATCGAAATATGACATGTATTTTGGGACGAGATGACCGTACTTTTGGGATGATAACCTTTTTTTGCTTTCCCGCCCCTTGTCCCCATAGGCGGATCCAGGGGGGCCGAGGGGCCCCCCCCCCCCTCCCCCTATTGGCGGAGCAAAAAAAGAAAAAAAAAGGGAAAGAAAGAAGGAAAAAGGAAAAGAGAGGAGAAAAGAAGAGAAGGGCGACGAGTGCATAAAATAAGTTGAGGGGAAGACTTGGAAAATAAAAAGAATCTTTCGTGCCACTATATAAAATTTTCGCTCCCTCTTCGCGCTCGCATTACCTGTTAGGTGATTTACATATCTTGTTCAATATGGAGCTCAAATATCAAGTTTGGAAGTCAATATACAAAACATATTTCACCTCGGAAATCGATCATTATTTTGTGTGATTTACAAATTGATTTTTTAAAAGTGCTCTGTAAAAATGTCAGTTTTATGGTCTGAATAATTTTATCAACATTTGCTGCTTGCGCTGCGTGCTCGCAAATTTTGATTTATCAGGTATCTGTTATTTTCGTGTATTCCATAAAGTTTTCAAAATATCCCTTTTCAGGTCTGATTGTCAAGATGTATCAGCTAGCGCTGCACGCTGGCATTTTGATGGGCGAGTTATGTATGTTTCATTATTGATTATACAACAAACTACTTAAAATCCCCTTTTCATGACAGTTCATCAAAAATCTTAGCTCGCGATTTGAGCTCGCATTAATGGTTAAAAATATATCAACTGATGCATCCTATTCATAATTACAAAAGTGAAATGTACAGTTTTTATGCCATAATATCATCAGATTTTGCGCCCTCATTAGGCATGAATAAATATGATATTAATTTAATAATTAAATTGTCCCTTTTGTTTCATCTCGCGCTTAGCAAGAGGAATAGGAAGATAGTCATCATTTTCATGATATGTTGTAAGGATGTCCCGGTCCTATGTCAAAACTCAAAGTAATGATAATGAAAATTTTAGCTCTTTTTTTTTTAAGCGCGATCCATATCCACCAGACAATTTTCCTACAAAGTGCTTGAAATATAAAGCTGTAATTGACTCTTTTTTCAGATCGGAATATCAAAGTTTCATGATTTTCATGATTAAAGATGTATTTAGAATGCCTAGATTCTAGGTCTAAATGTGAAACACGCGCGCGCAGTTTATTCAAATACACAACTTGTTCTCTATTTAAATCATTATCCAGTTTCAGATCACAATATCAAAAATTTTTCTGCTCGCGCTTTGTGCTCGCGTTATTAATGTAGGAAGACCCTCTATTAATCATCCTTTTCATGTTTTACAAAACATTGATTTTGATTGATTTATTTTATTTAAACACGGTAAAAAGCCCTCGATCAGCCTATGGCTGTTTACAAAACATGCAGAGTGGCCCATTATAGGTCTAAATCTCGATTTTTTTGTTCTGCTCGCGCTTCGCGCTCGCGTTATTAATGTAGGAAGACCCTCTATTAATCATCCTTTTCATGTTTTACAAAACATTGATTTTGATTGATTGATTTTATTCAAACACGGTAAAAAGCCCTCGATCAGCCTATGGCTGTTTACAAAACATGCAGAGTGGCCCATTATAGGTCTAAATCTCGATTTTTTTGTTCTGCTCGCGCTTCGCGCTCGCGTTATTAATGTAGGAAGACCCTCTATTAATCATCCTTTTCATGTTTTACAAAACATTGATTTTGATTGATTGATTTTATTCAAACACGGTAAAAAGCCCTCGATCAGCCTATGGCTGTTTACAAAACATGCAGAGTGGCCCATTATAGGTCTAAATCTCGATTTTTTTGTTCTGCTCGCGCTTCGCGCTCGCATCAATTGTTGAATTATATAGCTATCCTGTTCATGATTACAAAAATTGATTAAAATTTTTCATTCTTTCTTTAGAAATTTTCATAATTTTTCAGCTCGCGCTTCGCGCTCGCATTTTTTGATTGTTGAAATATGTAACGCCTTCATGGCTAAGTGCAAGTAGTCCTTAACACTGAGGTACCTTTTCAACAGGTACCAGTTCAAAACGTAGGCCTATATAAAAGTTTTCTGCTCGCATTATTAATACCCATCCTTTCATGATTTACAAAACATGAATAGAGTGTCTCGTTCAGTAAATATTATAGGACTAAATCTCATAATTTTCCGCTCGCGCCTCGCGCTCGCATTAATTGTCTACTTATATACCTATTCTGCTTGAGTTACAAAAAGTGCTTATAATTTCCATTGTTTAGGTGAAAATGTCAAAAAAAAAATCAGCTCGCGCTCGCATTATTTGATTGTTAAATGCTAACTGCACGCAGTCTTTAACAGGTATCTTTTCCATCAGTTCATTTCTGCTCGCGCTTTGCGTTCGTAGTAATTATTAAGTTGCATACACATTTTTTTCAGGATGACAAACATTGCCCAGAATGTTCAAATTTTAGGAAAAATACATAAAATTTCCAAAATATTAGCTCACGCTTCGCGCTCGCATCATACAAATAAGGATTATGATATTATATATGAATTTATAAGAATAAAGCTAAGAAGTGACTAATGAGGACTACCCCTTCAAAGAAACAAACACAAAATCATCTTCGAGCTGCTGATCGGGGAAAATATGGCTGAAACAAATTTCCGCCCCCCCCCCCCTATTGGCGAAGGCTGGATCCGCCCCCGTGTCCCCCCTACCTTTTGGGAGAGATTTCCACCCCTGATGTCTAGATAAAATGCAACAGATTCTTGTCAACGTTAACATATTTTGTACTAGAATTTAGCAATAATAAGGCCTTCCGGTGTCTGAGTGATTAAATGATTTAGTTCAATTATAATTGAAATCCAATGATAAATCTCTAAGTCAATAAAAACATATCACACTCTTCTCAATCATGAAAATAAGAAATAAATCACTCACCTGAAGTAAAGCCACCATGAAGGAATAGTGGAATAGCGCCATCTCGCGTCTTGCTGACACCAGAATAGCGTTGGTTTCTCGTTTCTTTCAAAGATTTTTTTTCTCTATTTGTTTTTCCTTCGCCCTTTCTGTATTTTTGCTGGTTTATTTATTTGGTATGCTCTAGCTTTCTTTTCTATTTTGTTTCGGTTTCCTCACTCTGTTTTTCCCCCTTTTAAAATTTTTCTCTTATTCAATCTATCAATCTATCTCCCTTTCCTTCCATTATTCATAATAAGCATTTGATTTTGATGAATCACTAATTATTTAAGACAAAAAAATAGAATACAAACAAAAACAGAGCAGGGAAACCCAAACAAAAAAGCAATAAACAAAAGCAAAGAAAGTTAGAGCATATAAAATAAATAAACCAGCAAAAATAAAGAAAGAAATAAAAGCAAATAAGAATTGAAAAAAAAAACTTTTGAAAAATACGGAAAACGATGCTACAAACTGGTGTCAGCAAGACGCAAGATGGCGCTATTCCACTATTCTTCCAGGGGGGTGAAACTCCGCTTCTGCATCCGGTCAGAATTGAAGAAAATTTTGGAGGGTCAAAAGTGCACACTGCTCCCATTTTTCGTATACAAGCCTATGGACACCGCCACTGTTTTGGTACACCAGCGAAATGAAGGCGTGGTCACGGAACGTCCTTCGCGCATAGCGTAAAAATATGTAAATTAGTATTTTGTCACTAATTAGCATAATGCGCGACCTGATTAATATCGTTGGTGTCTGTCAGTGATTACATCATTACGATTATTACTGCATCTTTGCTTTGTTTTAGCTGCAAATGGCCAGGATCTTTGCTAAAAAATATTACAGAGGAGTTCCCAAAGAAAATGTTGCCCTATACGATGACATCTCTTTAGGTTTCTGGAGCCATTTTTCTTTTTATTGCAGAAAACGAAATGAACCTTTTTTCATAATATAAACAAAGATAATAACAAATCAAATTCTTTTCCATAATTGTAGTCTCCAATATAAGTCCTAGTATGAATAGTAGTCCTCGGAGCACTTAATTTTAAATGGCGACTTCTATGTCAAACATCAATAATCATGACCTAGGTATATACCATATTTTAGGGGGGAGTGGGTTCTCAAAATTAAATAGGCAAGAGAGCAAACCGATCATAGGCTATTTCTTTTTTATTTTCAACTGAAAATGAATCTGGTGTAATTTTCATATGGAAAGAAAAAAATACATTCTATATGTAGGTTTAAAAAATTTGGAGAAATAATTAGCCCCCCCCCCCCCCGTTATGAACAGTAAGGTCTTATAATTGCTTCTTTCAAAACAAACTGAACTTTCACCCCCCCCCCCCCATCTCTCTCTCTTTCTGTGTGTGTCTCTCTCTCTCAGAAACTGACATAACTATATGCATACAAGCAAATAATTATCCTGTCATTTTACTTTCTTTCCCACTCTTATCCTTATTTTTCTTGAATAATATCTTAATTGACTGCTGTTTGATCTCATGTAACAGTGGCAGCATCACATTTCAGTACAGTGCAACATCTTGTGCCATTTGTGCATAACAGCTCAGAAGCAATATATCATCACACTTAATTGATAAATGAAAATTACCAAGATCAAAAAATTCAATCAAAGTTAACATGTTTATTAAGGAATCCATTTTCTAAAACATTGACATTTACATAAAAATAATAATTAGCGTCTACCAAGCATTAAATTGTATTTTAAAAAATGAAGGCAATGCATAGCTAAAAATGGCTGTTACTGGGTAGGGGTAGTATGGGGTGGGTATATAAATGTACAAAAATAGGATTAAGTACATTTTTCTACATTGTACAATGTTTGTTAAAATTTCATTCAAAGGATCTCGATGAGCCTATAGTTAATATTCCATAAAAGAGCATAAAAATCTTTGATATTCGTTTATTTTTTCCACAAAAGTTTGTCACTCAAAAAAATGGGTAAATTCCTTTCAAATTTGCTGACAAGAAATAGTCTACTGATGTGAGAGCACTCCTCATAAGGGGGGGGGGGGGGGGGGACACAATGCCAAAATCTACCTAAAGAGTGCCTTCCCCAATCAATACATTAGCGAATCATTAACAAAATTTGATTTGTCTACAGTCACTGTGGTTAGAATTCAATCTATTTTTGAAATATAGTCTATTTATATATTATTGCAGTGGTAACCCATTTCACATTTTTTAAAATGAAGATAACAATAAATGCAACTTAATAACCCTACATAATTTATGAAGACTTGCAGTGGCGTACCGTGGGTCACGGAATTGGGGGGCACCAGCAAAAATTTTGAGTACCTTAGTGAGCGCGCGAAGCGCGCTCAGTTGCCAGGTATATTGACCTAACTGATAGAGACATTTTTAAAGACAGTGCCATTAAACAGATATGTATCTCACTGGTCAAATAATGATATTCAGACCTAAAAAGGGACATTCTAATCAATTTTTTAATCATGATACGCATCTGTCTCGCTAAACAATGCGAGCGCAAAGCGCGAGCTGAAATTTTTGTATATATTGAGCCCAAACAGGGAGATTTTAAGGACTATATTTTAGGAATCCATTAAGAGTATACATATTTCACCATATATAGTCATCTAATGCGAGTGCCAAGCGCTTGCTGATTTTGTTAGAATTACATCTAAACACATGAGGCACTTGCAGTCATTTTAATCAAGATTATTAACATACGCATCTCACTAATTAGATATTGCGTGCGCAAAGTGCGAGCTGAAAATTTAGGAAATTCAGACCTGAAGAGAGGCATTTTAAGGCTTGTTTGTAGAAATTCATGAAGATCATACGTATTTCACTAACCAAATGATGCGAGCGCGAAGCGCGAGCTGAAAATGTTTGATATTCAGATCAGAAAAGGGGACATTTTAAGAACTGAAGCCAAGACATATCTCACCAATCCACTAATGCGAACGTAAGCACGGACAGGAAATATTTTATATTAAGACCTTAAAATGGGGCAATCACTTTAAGTAGTCATGAAAAAGAAGCATACTATTTTACATAAAACAATAACTCGAAGTGCGATGAAATATATTTGGTACATATTGACTTGAAAACGGGAGGTTTTAGTACAAAAGGATTATATATCTTGTTAAACAGACAGTGCGCGCACCAGAAACAATGAAGACATAGGCCATGAGCAAATTATGTTTCATAAAGTTATGAAAAAATGTTTCTTATGTAATATAACATAACATAATTATAATATAATATAACATTATAATGAACAATAATTTCTTCTTTCCCACTACGTTTCTCTACCTCTCCTTTTCCTCAGTTTTTTTTTGTCAGCTGATTGGGGGGGGGGGGGGGGCACGTGTCCCCCATAGTTACCCCACTGAAGACTTGTAATCATGGTAACTTTGCCCCCAGCCTGTTTTAGGTAACATAAAAACCTTAATTTCTTGCTCAGCCCTTTTACCATGATAATGACAAGACTGCAATAGTAATAACTTGTTTATGAAATAAGGTCCAGGAGTGATACTAACATTATTTCTTAATCTTCTGATCACCTTTATTATCATTAAGCTATGCATGATTTTTATTTCAAAATACAATATTTTTTGTCTTACAACCCTAAGTATGTCACTAAAAGAAGACCTATTCTAATATTGAATAGGCCTTTAAACTGGAAAATAATATTTATTTTCGTAAAAACTACTAAGAACTAGTAGAAGTATAAAATATCAATAAAAGGTGATACATTTGCCCGTTGGAAAAATATTTCTTCCTTGTATTTTGTGTGAAATTTTGTACCAAAACTTGTATACTTCAATGTCATTGCCCGGTGATGCAGGGGCCGCGGAAGCGGGGGGAGGCGGGCTTCAGCCCCGACTTTTTTCCAAAACCATGTACAAAAACGTAAAAATTACGTACGATTGTGATTTTTTGCATGGTCAGCCCCCACTTTGAAAACCGTTCCAAGGCCCCTGTGATGAACCTGAACTTGTACCGCACTCTTTTCTACAGATGTGTAGTTCAAGTAACATTCAATGCTTTATTAATATATTTATTTCAAATTAATTCATTTTTAATGTGTTATTGCAATAAAGTAACTACTTTTTATTAACTTGGCCTTCATATCTCTTCTTGGCACTTATGTTGTGATACCAGTACTTGAACAGCTTGGGAAGTGGGAAACCTGCATGGTAAAAGAGAGAAAAGAACAAAATAAGCTGTAAATTATTCTTACTCATCTAGTCCAGTTTATTATTAAAAAAATGTAAACTCTATTTTATACTCTTCAGTGATAAAACAATCCAGATAAATTCATATAGCAATATAACTATCTACAGTATGTTTTGAAAATAAAGAGTGCAAATTAATTCAAATATTTATCAGAATTTTTTGATAACTGTTAATATCTTGGTTTTTTATGCAAATGCATGTACATGTATAGACAGGAGATATGGATAATTAGTATGCAGTGTTAAAAATGGAAATACTGGTAAACCTGAATTCAAACAAATATTAACTCACAATGGAACTTTAACATTACATGATATCGCATCATGTTTCAGCACAATTGGCTATAGCCCACCCCCTCCCAAAAAAAGGGGGAATATTTTTTTTTTTTTTTTTTTTTTTTTTGGGGGGGGGGGGGTGATGAGCTTAGATACAGCCTGTATATTATCAAAACAGTAAGCATACCTTGCAATTTTTCCATTCAGATATCCTGTTCCTCATTAGATTGTAACTAACACTTGCCGATCGGCATGGTTCTCAATTTTGTACTTCTGACTAGGTGTGAACTGCTAAGAACTTGGTCCCATTGGATCTGCAATTGACAATTTAAATTTGAGAGTTTTAGAGATAAATAAATTACTCTTCTTAAACAATATTTTTGAAATTTCTAGCTGCCCATATCCCAGGTCTATGTATGAATATTCCAAACTAGAACAAAAAAGTTATCTGGACCCGAAACTTCAATCTCTATCACATAGAGGCATAGGCCTACCTCACTCTGATTATAAAAGTAAAATGATTCCAACCACATATTTCTACAGCTGTATATAGCTGAATCTGGTCTATGCTGGGCCTGTATAACTTAAGAATCACATCACATTTGAATGAAGTAAACACTAAGAACGTTTTCAAATTACCACCCCAGGTCAGGCCCAGGGTATCCTGTTCAAAAAGACTCGATTTAGGTCAAGGGTAGGCTACGCCATTTCATTCAAATCTAAGTAAGACTAAGTAACACTTAACACTAATAACAGACACTAATGCCAAGTCAATCGTATTTCAACACTGATTATTCTGAAGTAAAACGTTCCTGAATAAAAGAAAATGCTGAGAATACTTATTCATATGAAGATGAAATAGCGGGGACGGACTAGGCCTAAACTTCAACTTTCAAGCTTGAAGTTTGGGCCTAGTCCGTCCCCGCTATTTTCATACCCCATGACTACATCGACAATCTCGCTAGCCGGCTAGCACCGGCGATATCAAAGGCCGGATCCCGCTCTGACCATATCCCTACATTGACCTAAATTTGAATTGGCCTAAAATCGACAGTTTGTCGTTACTAAAAAACAGGAGGTCGGAAACAAGTCCACATCTACCCCTGATAATTGTCTAATCACAATAAAACTGAAATACAGGACTTTGGACCTACATGAAGCATTCCGATGAATGTCTAGATCTACGACAAACTATAGACCCATAGTCCTAGATATAGTATTTTTGAGAAACTCAATGATCACAATTATTTGGAAGTCAGGCAAAAGAAATATTGAAATTGAGGTTTACATAGTATTACGTACCGGTACCGTACGGTAATACAGGATGAGCCCCGAACCCCGGCAAACATATTACAATTTGCAAGTGAGATCAAAACATGAAAATGAGCGTAACTTACTTTTATTCCTATGGAATGTCATTACAATAGTATTGATGTTCCCTCCAAGATTTTCTGCTCCAATGAAGTTCACTCAGATACCATGATTTCGAACATCAATTCTATAAACAGATAATTAGTCTAGCTATTTCGTTTCAGAAACTTGAAATTCGCAGAGTCCAAAAGAACGACACTTCGCACAGATATCGTAGGGAATTGTGGGACGGAAAAAATGTTTAATGCATGAGTACATGAATAAAACATTAGCGTTTTATCCAATCATACAAGTGCATTATGCGTATTTTGACGTCATTCTCATGAATAAAACATTGACCCTCCAAAATCAACCTTCAAATTGTCCGCCGGCAGCCATGTTGGCTATGTACAAAACCTATGGGAAATAAAAACGCGCAGAAAGAGTTCCCTCTCTAGCTCCCTTCGGGATCGGAGCTTACGTATACGTAAGATCGTATCTCTGTGTATTCTTCATGGTGGCTTTACTTCAGGTGAGTGATTTCTTTCTTATTTTCATGATTGAGAAGAGTGTGATATGTTCTTGATGACTTTGAGTTTTATGATTGGATTAGGCTTGTAAATTGAACTAAATCATTTAATCACCCAGACACCGAAAGGCCCTTTATATTTCTAAATTGTAGTCTAAAATATGTTCATGTTGACAAGAATCTGTGACATTTTATTTAGTCATTGTCATATCAAAGATGAGGTCGTATGTGCATCCCGAGCAAGAAAGGAAGCATGAAATAAAGAACTGAATAGAGAAAATAAGATGGATAGATCGATAAAAAGAGAGAAAGAAAGGAAAAGGGAAGAAAGTAATAGAAAATTGATAAACTATTAATTAAAAATTAAAATGTTTTAAAGAATATTAGATGAATGCGAACAAAATGTTTATTTTTATTGAAAATCAATATAACTTAATGAGTAAATATTCAACTGATAATCAGTATCTCAAGTTATTCATGAAAATCAATTACTATGAAAAATGGAAGGAAAGTGAGATATATAAATAGATAGACGGTTAGATGGATAGGTAGATAGAATGATAGATAGATAGATAGATAGATAGATAGATAGATAGATAGAAAGATAGATAGGTAGAATGAGAGAAATTTAAAAATAGAAAACAGAAACAAAGTGGGGGAAAGGCAATAAAAATAAATGAAAAAATGAAAGCTATATAGAGTATACAAAACAAATGAACCAGAACGAAGAAAGAACGAAGTACAAACAAATAAAGATACGAAAAACAACACAATACTACTCCCATTGATCTCTCAGTGACTACAACTGGTGTCAGCAAGACGCGAGATGGCGCTATTCCACTATTCTTCATGGTTGCTTTACTCGAGGTGAGTGACTAAACTCCTCAAAAAAGTTTGGAAATCTGACTTTGATCGATAATCAAATGAATCAATTGAGATATTGATTATTGTCAGATTCATGCACTGTTTTGCATTATCTGGCGATAGATGCTATTCTGGTTATATAGATATGTGGACGAAGAATTTACACAACAATAATAAATCAAATTCAATGCGTTGATATATATATATTCAAATCATGAAATTGTGATTTATTAATAAAATATCTTCAGTTGGTTTTCTCCAACCTATTCAGAATGAATATTATCTCATTGATTTCCACATGAAAAATTAAACAATATAATCTCCATTTACATAAATAATATACATGCAAGCTCAAATGTAAATGCTTCAATCTGACCTAAATATTCAGATGAATCATGCTCCCAAATAGTAAATAAATTGTGTACATAACCACTTCCCAGTTCTTCCTACGAAAAACAATTATTCCTTTTTGGTATAAGTAAACAACTGGTGTACTGCAATAATTTAAGTGGCCAACTTATACTTGAGCTCATGATTTAGATTACTATAACATCTCAAAGAAATTGCCAATTGCGCTGTATGATTCTGCAGCTAAATCAATTAACAAAACTAATAAGTATCCGCGAATGTTCTCAACTCATAATGGACTGTTCTTACATCAGGCCTTCAATGAACACATGTCGCGTTCCATCCTTGACGAAAGCTTGTCGTAGTGATTATAAAAAATACACCGATGCTGCGCGTTCTAGTAGACGGAGACTCGCATCTTGGAGGTTGAACAGAGTCCATCCTGGAGGACTTGTCCCAGAATTAGAATTATCGGAATCTCTATCGGAATCGGAACCCAGCTGCCTGACCGCTGTTGAAAACAATACAGCCTACAGGTCACAGCATAAAGTTGCGATTATTCTAAATATAGATATAAATATAATCTTCTCAAAAAAATGTTATGGCATGACATACCAGAACATTTGAGATAAATCAGGAAAATAACATTATATTAACTATAATCGTAAACTGCACCAATATGAATATTATAACTGGATCACATCATCACTGGGCGTTGTGGCGTGCGCCTGTAATCCAAGCTATGCGGGGAAGTTACAAATTGATGCAGAGGTTTTGTACACAAATTTTCAGATTTTCCTCATTATCTTTCAAATTGCATCTTGCCTCCTTCTGAGCACAACATGTGTCATGGGAAAATATAGTCCACACCATATATGTCAAGGTCAGGAGGAGATAATGTCACATTATTAATGTGAAATATGTAAAATAAAGGGGAAAATCTGAAAATATGTGTACAAAACAAATGGAGTGTTGTCCACAAAATCAGCCATTTTGAAGCACGTTTGCCAATTTGAGGATCCACATAAGTACAACAAAACTTTTTAATCGTCCATAACTTGCTTATTTCATACCCGATTTTGATGAAACTTTTTTAAATTGTTCCTCTCATTTTACTCTTTCCAATAAGATTGCTTCTCTTCTTGGGTTTTGGTTTCCTTTAAAAGAAACAACTATGGATGAATCGGAGAAATATTACTAAAACATGTGTAAAATATAACTTACTGGTGTCAGAGCCATACTGTGGAGCTAAGAGGAGCCTTCTTCCTGGCCTGTCTTGCCCGGTTTTCAGTCGATGCCAAAATATATAAGTATTTAGGTGCTGTACATCTGAATCCAGCTGAATTATATGGTAAGTTTGTAGACAAAATCACTGGGGTGTTAAATAAAATTTTCCCCCAAAAGAAAAAACAACAGCGTAAGCCGATCCCTTGGTGGAATAAAGAGTGTTCGGATAAAATTAAGGAGAGAAATAAAGCCAAAAGGAAATTAAACCGAACAATATCTATTGAAAATTTGAATAATTTGTTGAAAAAGAAGGCGGAAGCGCAGAAAATTCTCCGTCGAAGTGAACAGCAATACTGGAATAATTTTTGTAAGAACCTTAATCGATTTGTCCCAGAATCCACTATTTGGAAGTGCATTAAAAGACTTAACGGTATACAATCCCATCCCAAGAGAATCCCTGTATTGAAAGACAAAGACACAATTGTCCAATCTGACCAAGACAAGGCAGATTTGTTTGGGAGATTCTTTCACACGATTTTTACCAAAAAAGCAACGGATTTCACTGAAAACAAGCAGAAATCTATTTTCGAACAACATAAACAGAGGGAAAATAATAGACCAGAGGAAATAAACTCGCATGTCGTGAATGAGGAATTAAGTATTACAGAACTTAATAGAGCTATCGAAAAGAAAGGAAATTCTGCTCCGGGTAAGGATAAAATACCTTACATAGTATACCAAAACCTTCCTCTCGTAGCAAAAGAGTACTTATATACTTTTGCTCTTCAATTCGATTTTGGAATCTCAACAAATCCCATCCCAGCTTAAGCACTCAATAATGATCCCAATTTTAAAACATAATGGAAACGCAAGTGATACCTCATCATATCGGCCCATAGCCTTATCATCATGCTTGATAAAAATCATGGAAACCATGATCAAGTCAAGGCTCGATTGGTTCCTCGAAAAACACGAAATATTACCCCCGGGGGGGGCACTCAGTATATAATGCATAGTGGGTATGTGCCGCGGAGGGGACCCCCATTTTTACACTCAAATTTCCGTTCCGAGGCATAGCATTTTTGTCTTATTGAGAAAAAGAACAAAGAAAGCCGCTCCAAAGCATAGCATTTTCTTCTTCTCGAGAAAAAAGAAGAAAACAAATCCGCTCCAGGGCTTCGCATATTTTCCGGTACGCCGTTCCGGTCGCAATTTTGGTGAAAAGCGGCCGCAGCTCGCTGTCCGACCATCGCCTCTGCGCTAGCGCGCCCGTCAGTCGTGCCGCCGGGCTAGCTGCATGCACGTTCCATAGGGATGCATACGCACTCGCACGCAGGCGACCCGTTCCAAGGACCCCCGTTTTCACAAACATTTGTAGTTCCGAAGCCCGTTCCGAGGACCCTCCTTTTTACAATTCGCCCGCTCCAAGGCCCCCGTTTTTTGTCTCGCCCGCGGCACACCCCCACCACTTTTTTGGTCGAGTGCCCCCCCCGGGATATTACCATCCTTCATGAACGGTTTCAGAAGAAACCGGAGTGTCATAGATAGTATAGTGAACCTTGAGAACGACATTCAAAAGAGTATAAATAACAAGGAACATACATTAGCTATCTTTTTGGACATAAACAAAGCATATAATACGATATGGATAGAAGGCCTAATTCGTAAATTGAATGAAATAGGTATACAAGGTAACCTGCTTAGTTTTCTCCACAACTTTTTGAAAGGCCGCACTTATGAAGTACGTGTTGATAAGCAATTATCAAAAGAATTCAAGATGGATAGAGGTCTCCCCCAAGGTAGTATCCTCAGTCCCACACTTTTTAACATTATGTTACATGATATCCCTACAGATCCCTCGATTAAAATTTCACTGTATGCCGATGACTGTGCAATATGGATCTCTGGCAGCAACATCCCTTTCATTACCAAGAAGATACAAAATTATCTGAATGTTCTATATGATTGGTTCTCCTCATGGGGCCTCCAGCTTTCCCAAAAGAAGACTGTCCCCATACTTTTTACTAAGAGCAGAAAATTATCTGAGATAAATCTTACTATAAATAGCATACCTTTAAAATGTGAAGATTCGCATCGCTTTTTAGGAATAATTTTTGATAAGAAACTTACCTGGACTCAACATTATATAGAGAACATCGCAACCAGATGTAAGAAAAAAATGAATATCCTCAGATGTTTAACTGGTACGTCATGGGGAAGCTCTTCTAAGTCTCTATTGATGATATATAGATCCTATATCCGATCCCTCCTGGACTACGGATGTGAGGCATATGATAGTGCTTCAGAAAGTGTTAAGAAAACTTTAGACTCAATACAATACCAATCTTTAAGGATATGTGCAGGTGCACTTCCACTTACCTCTTTAGCATCTCTACAAGTAGAAATGGGAGAAACTCCACTAGATCTCAGAAGACAACAGCTAGCTCATAAATTCAAACATAGTATAGAACTTCAACCTAAGCATCCTCTTTTCTCAAGCTTACAACCTTGCTGGCAATATCACTATATGGAAGGTAAGAATTGCAATAAACCTTTCGGGTATCGAACAGCAAATTCGAATAATTACTTATGTATAGAAAAATTTAAACCCACAAATTTTCCCCCTTGACTACTAACGAAACCAGTTATATCAACGGAACTGACAAACAAGGTAAGTAAATCAGATAATCCATTATTTTTGCTACAAACAAGCTTAGAATTTATTAATACGAAATGGAATAATCAGCTCCACATTTTTACTGATGGATCCAAAACGCCCAAGGAAAGGCGCACTTCTGCAGCATTTTGCGTTCCACCATTCTCTTATCAACAATCAAAGAGATTGTCAGATGGTACTTCTATTTACAGAACCGAAATGGCAGGTATCATGCTGGCCCTTAATTGGCTACACCAGTTAGATAACATCTATGTAGGTACTGTTATTTTCATAGACTCCTTAAGTTCTTTACTGGCATTAAAGAATAACAAAGAAGAAAATTTCATTTCGGAAATACTATTAAGTTTGTCCCATCTAAAATTTAAAAATATTGATGTTAGTTTTGAATGGATCCCCTCCCACTGTGGAATAATGGGTAATGAACGTGCCGATTTTCGCGCCAAAGCAGCTCTCAATAAACCCATAGAAATAACAAATTACTTATGTACGTCCGAAGTGAATAACATTTTAAAGATAATTTATTTTAATCAATGGCAGTCCAGATGGCAAAACTCCCCTAATACCCACTATAAAGTAATCCAAAGGTCGGTCTTACAAACACCGACTTGCTCATTAGAACGAGCAAGAGCAAAGATATTTCGTCGACTCCGATTAGGTCATATAGGACTAAATGAAGATCTCTGGCGAATGAAAATACACCAAACGGGACAGTGCAATTCATGTCCGGAGAAAGAAACAATTGAACACTACATTGTAAAATGCCCTAAGTAAAGGTCGATGCTTCTTGTCGAGGCAGACATCGCCGATCCCGAGGAAATCCTTAGGCTCCTGAATTCTTGGGACCCAGGTGTCCAAAATGCACTGGTTCGTTTCGTTTTTTTTGTTTTTTTTTTTAATCCATGAAGGAAAGGGAGAAATATATCTATTTGATTAGTATGTAATTATTTATTTGTTCATATAGGTACATATGTGTGTATTTGTGTATATTTATATGTCATTTATATGAGTATGATGACCACATGAGACGATGGTTATTGTTCTGTTTGTTTTAGAATAAGATGTATCTCTCTTCTCTCTGGGTTATATTCCTTGTATTCAGTAGAGTTCATTATCCATTTTGAAAAAAAAGAGAAAAAGAGAAAAGGAAGGAGGGAGAAAAGAGAAAAAACTGAGAAAGACAAAGGAAATAAAGAGAAAATAAAAGGGAAAAGAAAGGAAAAGGAAAGGAAGGAGGAAAAAAGAAAAGAAAAAAAGAAGAAAATGGAAGGAAGAGGAGAAGAAATGAAAGGAAAAAGAATAAAGATGAAGAAATGAAAAAAAAAAAATGTATATGCACGTGTGTGTATATACATATCTTTTTTACTAACTCGATCATATCCATCTAACTTACAACCTTGATTTAACAATGCACCATTTCATTTATTAAAGCCCTCATTTTGGATGCCCCCATAAATTTCGAATAATCCGAACCTCCCCATATCAAATTTTATATTTTCTCTTTACAAAACAAAACAGACATACATGTATTTGATTGGTAATTATATGCGAGATCCTTTCACGGGAAAAGACTCTAACAGTTTATTGCTCTATTTCTTTTCCGAGTTTCAAGAATATAGAGTATCCCAAAGGGAGCCCCCTGTCTACACCGGAGAGACAGGACGATGTCTGGACGGTGTCTTTAGAAGGGACGGGATCATGCGGTAACCTGTAAGATACGATAGCCTTTATAATAATAAAAATTATTATTAAAAAAGAAAAAAAACAAAAACAAAGAAAGAAGGAGAGGAACTATTATAAAGGACACGTCAAAGAAAAGAAAGAAAATAATAGTTGACCAAACGAGTTGGCGGTAATAGTCAGATATGACTGGTCGCCATTAATTTCCAACAAACAACAACAAATCACTCCTCAATCACTCACTCAGCACATAGGTCCTGTCTTGACCAGTGTCAAAATTGCTCTGCCCAGTAGTGGCAAGCACAATCATGCAACATACAGTAGCATTCATGCATGGCTGATTGCACATATCATTAACATACCTCTCTTACTCCACAAGACCATGCACTCTGGCATGAGATCCTATTGTTTATCTGGGTTAGTAAGGATTGCTATCTCCATTATTTAAAGTGCTTATTTAAAATGCTTCTAAGATTAAGATTCTTGTTGACTTTGTGACAATAATCAGATAATTTACTCATTAATTAATTGATTTTAATACAATTATTTTTTTCAAAAAAACATTTTGCTCGTTTTTATCTAATATTCTTTAATACATTTTCTTAATTATTAGTTTATCAATTTTCAATTACTCTCTTCCCTTTTCCTTACTTTCGCTCTTTTATCGTTCTATCTTTTTTCTCTATTCAGTTCTTTATTTCATGCTTCCTTTCTTGCTCGGGATGCACATACCTCATCTTTGATATGACAATGACGAGATAAAATGACACAGATTCTTAATAGTAATAATAATGATCATGATAATAATAATAATAATAATAATAATAATAATAATAATAATAATAATAATAATAATAATAATGATAATAATAATAATAATAATAATAATATATATATATATATATATATATATAATAATAATATATATGGATGATATCAAACTCTTTGCAAATAATGACGATGAACTTTACAAGATGATAGCAGTAGTTAAACATTTCAGCGATGTTTGGTATAGACAAGTGTGCCAAAGTTACACTTGTACGAGGAAGGAGGGTAAATACAGGCGACATGTTTGTGCAAGATGAGGAAACATCAATCAAGGAACTGACTAATGATTCGACATATAAATATCTAGGCATAGCTGAGAATGATGTCATTAGCCATAACACAATGAAGGAGAAGGCAACATCAGAATACAAAAGAAGACTCAGGCTGATCCTCAAATCCGAACTGAATGCCAAAAATAAGATTGAAGCGATCAACACTCTAGCCATTCCTGTGCTTAGATACAGTTTTGGTATTGTTAACTGGAGACTAGCTGATATATGTGGCCTAGATGTTATGACCAGAAAGCAATTAACGATGCACAGATTACATCACCCAAAGGCCGCAATCGAAAGGTTGTACCTTCCCCGTGATCTTGGAGGAAGAGGTCTACAACAAATTGAGATGGTCTGGAATATGGAAGCAACGAACCTCGCCAACTACCTATCCAATCCACCTGATATGCTGACGAGTATATCCCTCGATTATGATAATTGTCAAGCAATATACTCCATTAACAAGCAAGCATCTATCTTATTGGCACAACATCGACTGGCACTACCCTACGGTGAAAAAGAGAAGGCAAGACTTAAATGCTCCTTTCACAAGAAACTTCAAGAGCAACTTAAATCCAAGCGACTTCATGGCCACCATGAAAAACAGACGCATCGGGAGTTCGTAGACCAGAAAGACACCCATCAATGGCTTAAGTCGGCGGGACTAAGAGGTGAAACTGAAGGGTTCGTCTATGCTATTCAGGACCAGGTGGTGAGGACCCGTGCCTACGAAAAATCTATCCTCAGAACAGACACAGACGACACTTGCAGGATGTGTGGAAAAGAGACCGAAACAATCATGCATTTGGTATCAGCATGTTCGACTCTTGCTGGAACTGAGTACATCACAAGACATGACAATATTGCCAAACTTATCCATTGGCAACTACTGAAGGATCGCGGTAAAATGACTTGTGATCACGCTTGGGAACATCAGCCACAAACGATCACCACGATCAATAACAGCACCATATATTGGAACTGTGGCATACTAACGGATAGAACCATCAACTGCAACAAGCCGGACATCATCGTCAGAGACAACAACGTAGTAAATATCATTGAGGTCTCTGTTCCCCATGATATCAACATTGCTGTAAAGGAAAGAGACAAACGGCTCAAGTATCAAGACCTAAGGATTGAGATCGAGAGGATGTGGAACGTGAAAGCAGAGGTCACACCAGTCATCATTGGTCACTCAGGAATGGTGAAGAAGGGAATGGAAGCCTGCATAACCAAGATCTGTCCTCACCTGCGGATGTACGACATTCAGAAGGCAGCTATCTTGGGTACAACCAGATTGATAAGAAAGACTCTCGGACATTAGTAGTGTAAAGTTCCTAGTTGCACTTGAAATTACTTGGTGCTTTTTGTTAGAGCAAAGTTATTCAAGAAAAAAATACGGACTTGATCCTGTTTAGAGGAATAATAATAATAATAATAATAATAATAATAATAATAATAATAATAATAACGTCATATTTTACCCAGGGAAGCCACTTTAGTTTTGAAAACGTTTCTCCCAGCGGGCCCTGCTTGACAGGGCTTCTCAACATAAACACATTTTCTACTAGAACTTTGCAATGTAGGGCCTTTCGGTGTCTGGATGATTCGATGATATAATTCAATTTTAGTAAAATGCAACAGATTTATTTGTCAACGTGAAAATATTTTAACTGGAATTTTAAAAATATAAGGCCTTTAGGTGTCTGAGTGATTCAAAGATTTCGATCAATTTATAAGCCTAATCCAATTATAAAACTCAAATTCATCAAGAACATATTACACTCCTTTCAATCATGGAAATTAGAAAGAAATCACCATAAAGATATCATACTAATTAGTTAGAGCTTTATTTTTATAGGTCAGAGAATTTTGTATAATTACATACAAATCATGTACAGGTTAGATTCACTTTAGTATTCTATAGGTCAGAGAACTATCTATAAACAAGTTGGAGTGTTTGATGGAATTCAGTTCATCTGCTCAGTCTTTGTAAATTTCACTTCTTTGTTTAGACATGGATGCTTCAATGATTCTCTGTGCAGTCATGTTCTCTGTTACAGACATTGATACACTGCCCTATCTATAAATCTAACATACTTGTATACAAAATATACACTATACACTCTTTGCTGATTGGTCATTAATTTGTTCTATGTTTCATGTAATGTGGATAGAGTGTATGTCCACCCATCAGAGGATACAATATTTGCTTAAAAAGTTGGTCAATAATTATGTGAGATGATTTTGGAAAGGAGAGAGGAATAAAGTGGGTCTTGTGCTCTTGGGCAGTTCTACCCTAATCTTGAACTGAGAGAATTCTGTCTTAATTTGTTAAAGGGATGGTCCAGGCGCTAGAAACATTTATATCTCAATAAATAGAATAAAATTCACAAACCAAAATCACGAAAATTTGATCAAAATCGGGCAACAAATAAAAAAGTAATTGAATTTCAAAGATTTCAATTATTCCGGTGAAACGGTTCTAGGCAAACCTTTAATAGGTTGGCTGATGATGTCATATCCCCACTTGTTCTTTTGTTTTTTATTTTATGAAATAAGATTTATTCAAAATTTTTCTACCAAGAACTAAAATAAATAAATTGACAACTGATTAAGTACATGAGTTATTTACTGCCGCAACTTATTGTATTATAATGGAGACACATATTACACAATCGTGTATGAAAAAATGAAACATTTATGATTTCATGTAATAACAAAAGAAAAGGGGAATGTGACATTATCAGCCCACCTACTAAATATTCATGACGACGTGTATGTAACTGTTTTCACAAAATATTGATAAACCTTCAAATTCAATAACTTTATTTCTTATCCGATTTTGATGAAATTTTCAGCATTTTGCGTTGTGAATTTACCTTTCTTTATTTAGATATAAATATTTCCAGCCCGGACAATCGTTTTAAGATTATACTTGTGTAGTTGAACCCTTTAATTAGCGATCTAACTCCAGTATAGCCACCCTACACTCATGACGCAAACAAATCACTCACCTGAAGTAAAGCCACTCACCATGAAGAATAGTGGAATAGCGCCATCTCGCGTCTTGCTGACACCAGTAGTAGCATTGTTTTTTTTTCATATTCTCAAAGGTTTTTTTCTTTCTTATTTGTATCTAAATCGTTCTGGTTCATTTTTTTTCTATACTCTAGCTTTCTTTTTTTTCATTATATTTTATTGCTTTTCCCCACTCTGTGTCTGTCTGTTTTCTATGTTTTAATTTCTCTCATTCTACCTATCTATCTTTCTATCTATCTATCTATCTATCTATCTATCTATCTATCTATCTAACCGTCTATCCATTTATATATCTCCCTTTCGTTCCATTATTCATTATAAGTAATTGACTTTTATGAATCAATTGAGATATAGATTATCAGGATTGACTGATTTTTAATCAAAATAAACATTTTGTTCGTTGGTACCTTACATTCTTTAATGCATTTTAATTTTTATTATTAATTTTCCAATATTCTCTTCCCTTTTCTTTTTTTCTCTTTAATTGTATCGATCTATCTATCTTATTTTCTCTATTCAGTTCTTTATTTCATGCTTCCTTTCTTGCTCGGGATGCACATACTACCCCATCTTTGATATGACAATGTCTAGATAAAATACAACAGATTCTTGTCAACGTTAACATATTTTTTGTACTAGAATTTAGCAACAATAAGGCCTTCCGGTGTCTGAGTGATTAAACGATTTAGTTCAATTATAATTGAAATCCAATGATAAATCTCTAAGTCAATAAAAACATATCACACTCTTCTCAATCATGAAAATAAGAAATAAATCACTCACCTGAAGTAAAGCCACTCACCATGAAGAATAGTGGAATAGCGCCATCTCGCGTCTTGCTGACACCAGTAGTAGCATTGTTTTTTTTTCATATTCTCAAAGGTTTTTTTCTTTCTTATTTGTATCTAAATCGTTCTGGTTCATTTCTTTTCTATACTCTAGCTTTCTTTTTTTTCATTATATTTTATTGCTTTTCCCCACTCTGTGTCTGTCTGTTTTCTATGTTTTAATTTCTCTCATTCTACCTATCTATCTATCTTTCTATCTATCTATCTATCTATCTATCTATCTATCTATCTATCTATCTATCTATCTATCTAACCGTCTATCTATTTATATATCTCCCTTTCGTTCCATTATTCATTATAAGTAATTGACTTTTATGAATCAATTGAGATATAGATTATCAGGATTGACTGATTTTTAATCAAAATAAACATTTTGTTCGTTGGTACCTTACATTCTTTAATGCATTTTAATTTTTATTATTAATTTTCCAATATTCTCTTCCCTTTTCTTTTTTTCTCTTTAATTGTATCGATCTATCTATCTTATTTTCTCTATACAGTTCTTTATTTCATGCTTCCTTTCTTGCTCGGGATGCACATACTACCCCATCTTTGATATGACAATGTCTAGATAAAATGCAACAGATTCTTGTCAACGTTAACATATTTTGTACTAGAATTTAGCAATAATAAGGCCTTCCGGTGTCTGAGTGATTAAATGATTTAGTTCAATTATAATTGAAATCCAATGATAAATCTCTAAGTCAATAAAAAAATATCACACTCTTCTCAATCATAAAAATAAGAAACAAATCACTCACCTGAAGTAAAGCCACTCACCATGAAGAATAGTGGAATAGCACCATCTCGCGTCTTGCTGACACCAGTAGTAGCATTGTTTTTTTTTCATACTCTCAAAGGTTTTTTTCTTTCTTATTTGTATCTAAATCGTTCTGGTTAATTTCTTTTCTATACTCTAGCTTTCTTTTTTTTCATTATATTTTATTGCTTTTCCCCACTCTGTGTCTGTCTGTTTTCTATGTTTTAATTTCTCTCATTCTACCTATCTATCTTTCTATCTATCTATCTATCTATCTATCTATCTAACCGTCTATCCATTTATATATCTCCCTTTCGTTCCATTATTCATTATAAGTAATTGACTTTTATGAATCAATTGAGATATATATTATCAGGATTGACTGATTTTTAATCAAAATAAACATTTTGTTCGTTGGTACCTTACATTCTTTAATGCATTTTAATTTTTATTATTAATTTTCCAATATTCTCTTCCCTTTTCTTTTTTTCTCTTTAATTGTATCGATCTATCTATCTTATTTTCTCTATTCAGTTCTTTATTTCATGCTTCCTTTCTTGTTCGGGATGCACATACTACCCCATCTTTGATATGACAATGTCTAGATAAAATACAACAGATTCTTGTCAACGTTAACATATTTTTTGTACTAGAATTTAGCAATAATAAGGCCTTCCGGTGTCTGAGTGATTAAATGATTTAGTTCAATTATAATTGAAATCCAATGATAAATCTCTAAGTCAATAAAAAAATATCACACTCTTCTCAATCATAAAAATAAGAAACAAATCACTCACCTGAAGTAAAGCCACTCACCATGAAGAATAGTGGAATAGCACCATCTCGCGTCTTGCTGACACCAGTAGTAGCATTGTTTTTTTTTCATACTCTCAAAGGTTTTTTTCTTTCTTATTTGTATCTAAATCGTTCTGGTTCATTTCTTTTCTATACTCTAGCTTTCTTTTTTTTCATTATATTTTATTGCTTTTCCCCACTCTGTGTCTGTCTGTTTTCTATGTTTTAATTTCTCTCATTCTACCTATCTATCTTTCTACCTATCTATCTTTCTATCTATATATCTATCTATCTATCTATCTATCTATCTATCTAACTATCTATCTATCTATCTATCTATCTATCTATCTATCTATCTATCTATCTATCTATCTATCTAACCGTCTATCTATTTATATATCTCCCTTTCGTTCAATTATTCATTATAAGTAATTGACTTTTATGAATCAATTGAGATATAGATTATCAGGATTGACTGATTTTTAATCAAAATAAACATTTTGTTCGTTGGTACCTTACATTCTTTAATGCATTTTAATCTTTATTATTAATTTTCCAATATTCTCTTCCCTTTTCTTTTTTTCTCTTTAATTGTATCGATCTATCTATCTTATTTTCTCTATTCAGTTCTTTATTTCATGCTTCCTTTCTTGCTCGGGATGCACATACTACCCCATCTTTGATATGACAATGTCTAGATAAAATGCAACAGATTCTTGTCAACGTTAACATATTTTGTACTAGAATTTAGCAATAATAAGGCCTTCCTGTGTCTCAGTGATTAAATGATTTAGTTCAATTATAATTGAAATCCAATGATAAATCTCTAAGTCAATAAAAAACATATCACACTCTTCTCAATCATGAAAATAAGAAATAAATCACTCACCTGAAGTAAAGCCACCATGAAGAATAGTGGAATAGCGCCATCTCGCGTCTTGCTGACACCAGTAGTAGCATTGGGTTTTTTTTTTCATATCTTTCAAAGGTTTTTTCTTTTTATTATTTGTATCTATATCGTTCTGGTTCATTTCTTTTCTATACTCTAGCTTTCTTTTTTTTTTCATTATTTTTATTGCTTTTCCCCACTCTGTGTCTGTCTGTTTTCTATGTTACAATTTCTCTTATTCTACCTATCTATCTACCTATATCTATGTATATCTATCCGTCTATTTATTCATCTATCTCCCTTTCCTTCCCTTATTCATTATAAGTAATTGACTTTTATGAATCACTTGAGATATAGATTGTCAGTATTGACTGATTTTTAATCAAATTAAACATTTTGTTCGTTGGAATCTAATATTCTTTATATACACTTTTTATTTTTAATTATTAGTTTATTAACTGGAGATAGAACATTCACCGTTACATCCTCAATGGAATGGAACAAGCTCCCTCTCGCAATAAGACAATCCCGAACAATCAAGTCCTTTAAGAAGTTCCTTAAACTCTCTTGTTCTAGGCAATTGCCTTCATTATAATAATATATCATTCTGATTTTTGTTTGTATAAATATGTTAATTGAAATTGTGAGCGCTTTGGGCCATTTGGGAAAAGCGCATTATAAATATTGAGCATTATTATTATCATTGTTATTATTTTCTATTACTTTCTTCCCTTTTCCTTTTTATCTCTTTTTATCGATCTATCTATCTTCTTTTCTCTATTCAGATCTTTATTTCATGCTTCCTTTCTTGCTCGGGATGCACATATCACCTCATCTTTGAAATGACAATGACTAGATAAAATGCAACAGATTTATTTGTCAACGTGAACATATTTTTAATTGGAATTTTAAAAATATAAGGCCTTTAGGTGTCTGGGTGATTCAAAGATTTCGATCAATTTATAAGCCTAATCCAATTATAAAACTCAAATTCATCAAGAACATATAACACTCCTTTCAATCATGGAAATTAGAAAGAAATCACCATAAAGATATCATACTAATTAGTTAGAGCTTTATTTTCATAGGTCAGAGAATTTTGTATAATTACATACAAGTCATGTACAGGTTAGATTCACTTTAGTATTCTATAGGTCAGAGAACTTTCTATAAACAAGTTGGAATGTTTGATGGAATTCAGTTCATCTGCTCAGTGTTTGTAAATTTCACTTCTTTGTTTAGACATGGATGCTTCAATGATTCTCTGTGCAGTCATGTTCTCTGTTACAGACATTGATACACTGCCCTATCTATGAATCTAACGTACCTGTATACAAAATACCCTCTTTGCTGATTGGTCATTAATTTGTTCTATGTTTCATGTAATGTGGATAGAGTGTATGTCCACCCATCAGAGGATTCAATATTTGCTTAAAAAGTTGGTCAATAATTATGTGAGATGATTTTGGAAAGGAAAGAGGAATAAAGTGGGTCTTGTGCTCTATAGGGCAGTTCTACCCTAATCTTGAACTGAGAGACTTCTGTCTTAATTTGTTAAAGGGATGGTCCAGGCGCTAGAAATATTTATATCTCAATAAATAGAATAAAATTCACAAACCAAAATCACGAAATTTTGATCAAAATCGGGCAACAAATAAAAAAGTAATTGAATTTCAATTATTCCGGTGAAACGGGTCTAGGCAAACCTTTAATAGGTTGGCTGATGATGTCATATCCCCACTTGTTCTTTTGTATTTTATTTTATGAAATAAGATTTATTCAAAATTTTTCTACCAAGAACTCAAATAAATAAATTGACAACTGATTAAGTACATGAGTTATTTACTGCCGCAACTTATTGTATTATAATGGAGACACATATTACACAATCGTGTATGAAAAAAAGAAACATTTATGATTTCATTTAATAACAAAAGAAAAGGGGAATGTGACATTATCAGCCCACCTACTAAATATTCATGACGACGTGTATGCAACTGTTTTCACAAAATATTGATAAACCTTCAAATTCAATAACTTTATTTCTTATCCGATTTTGATTAAATTTTCAGCATTTTGCGTTGTGAATTTACCTTTCTTTATTTAGATATAAATATTTCCAGCCCGGACAATCGTTTTAAGATTATACTTGTGTAGTTGAACCCTTTAATTAGCGATCTAACTCCAGTATAGCCACCCTACACTCATAACGCAAACAAATCACTCACCTGAAGTAAAGCCACTCACCATGAAGAATAGTGGAATAGCGCCATCTCGCGTCTTGATGACACCAGTAGTAGCATTGTATTTTTTTCATATTCTCAAAGGTTTTTTTCTTTCTTATTTGTATCTAAATCGTTCTGGTTCATTTCTTTTCTATACTCTAGCTTTCTTTTTTTTTTCATTATATTTTATTGCTTTACCCCACTCTGTGTCTGTCTGTTTTCTATGTTTTAATTTCTCTCATTCTACCTATCTTTCTATCTATCTATCTATCTATCTATCTATCTATATATCTATCTATCTATCTATCTAACTATCTATCTATCTATCTATCTATCTATCTATCTATCTATCTATCTATCTATCTATCTATCTATCTATCTAACCGTCTATCTATTTATGCATCTCCCTTTCGTTCCATTATTCATTATAGGTAATTGACTTTTATGAATCAATTGAGATATAGATTATCAGGATTGACTGATTTTTAATCAAAATAAACATTTTGTTCGTTGGTACCTTATATTCTTTAATGCATTTTAATCTTTATTATTAATTTTTCAATATTCTCTTCCCTTTTCTTTTTTTCTCTTTAATTGTATCGATCTATCTATCTTATTTTCTCTATTCAGTTCTTTATTTCATGCTTCCTTTCTTGCTCGGGATGCACATACTACCCCATCTTTGATATGACAATGTCTAGATAAAATGCAACAGATTCTTGTCAACGTTAACATATTTTGTACTAGAATTTAGCAATAATAAGGCCTTCCGGTGTCTGAGTGATTAAATGATTTAGTTCAATTATAATTGAAATCCAATGATAAATCTCTAAGTCAATAAAAAAATATCACACTCTTCTCAATCATAAAAATAAGAAACAAATCACTCACCTGAAGTAAAGCCACTCACCATGAAGAATAGTGGAATAGCACCATCTCGCGTCTTGCTGACACCAGTAGTAGCGTTGGGTTTTTTTTTCATATCTTTCAAAGGTTTTTTCTTTTTATTATTTGTATCTATATCGTTCTGGTTCATTTCTTTTCTATACTCTAGCTTTCTTTTTTTTCATTATATTTTATTGCTTTTCCCCACTCTGTGTCTGTCTGTTTTCTATGTTTTAATTTCTCTCATTCTACCTATCTATCTTTCTATCTATCTATCTATCTATCTATCTATCTATCTATCTATCTATCTATCTATCTATCTATCTATCTATCTATCTATCTAACCGTCTATCCATTTATATATCTCCCTTTCGTTCCATTATTCATTATAAGTAATTGACTTTTATGAATCAATTGAGATATATATTATCAGGATTGACTGATTTTTAATCAAAATAAACATTTTGTTCGTTGGTACCTTACATTCTTTAATGCATTTTAATTTTTATTATTAATTTTCCAATATTCTCTTCCCTTTTCTTTTTTTCTCTTTAATTGTATCGATCTATCTATCTTATTTTCTCTATTCAGTTCTTTATTTCATGCTTCCTTTCTTGCTCGGGATGCACATACTACCCCATCTTTGATATGACAATGTCTAGATAAAATACAACAGATTCTTGTCAACGTTAACATATTTTTTGTACTAGAATTTAGCAATAATAAGGCCTTCCGGTGTCTGAGTGATTAAATGATTTAGTTCAATTATAATTGAAATCCAATGATAAATCTCTAAATCAATAAAAAAATATCACACTCTTCTCAATCATAAAAATAAGAAACAAATCACTCACCTGAAGTAAAGCCACTCACCATGAAGAATAGTGGAATAGCACCATCTCGCGTCTTGCTGACACCAGTAGTAGCATTGTTTTTTTTTTCATACTCTCAAAGGTTTTTTTCTTTCTTATTTGTATCTAAATCGTTCTGGTTCATTTCTTTTCTATACTCTAGCTTTCTTTTTTTTCATTATATTTTATTGCTTTTCCCCACTCTGTGTCTGTCTGTTTTCTATGTTTTAATTTCTCTCATTCTACCTATCTATCTTTCTACCTATCTATCTTTCTATCTATATATCTATCTATCTATCTATCTATCTATCTATCTATCTATCTATCTATCTATCTATCTATCTATCTATCTATCTATCTATCTATCTATCTATCTATCTATCTATCTAACCGTCTATCTATTTATATATCTCCCTTTCGTTCCATTATTCATTATAAGTAATTGACTTTTATGAATCAATTGAGATATAGATTATCAGGATTGACTGATTTTTAATCAAAATAAACATTTTGTTCGTTGGTACCTTACATTCTTTAATGCATTTTAATCTTTATTATTAATTTTCCAATATTCTCTTCCCTTTTCTTTTTTTCTCTTTAATTGTATCGATCTATCTATCTTATTTTCTCTATTCAGTTCTTTATTTCATGCTTCCTTTCTTGCTCGGGATGCACATACTACCCCATCTTTGATATGACAATGTCTAGATAAAATGCAACAGATTCTTGTCAACGTTAACATATTTTGTACTAGAATTTAGCAATAATAAGGCCTTCCTGTGTCTCAGTGATTAAATGATTTAGTTCAATTATAATTGAAATCCAATGATAAATCTCTAAGTCAATAAAAAACATATCACACTCTTCTCAATCATGAAAATAAGAAATAAATCACTCACCTGAAGTAAAGCCACCATGAAGAATAGTGGAATAGCGCCATCTCGCGTCTTGCTGACACCAGTAGTAGCATTGGGTTTTTTTTTTCATATCTTTCAAAGGTTTTTTCTTTTTATTATTTGTATCTATATCGTTCTGGTTCATTTCTTTTCTATACTCTAGCTTTCTTTTTTTTTTCATTATTTTTATTGCTTTTCCCCACTCTGTGTCTGTCTGTTTTCTATGTTACAATTTCTCTTATTCTACCTATCTATCTACCTATATCTATGTATATCTATCCGTCTATTTATTCATCTATCTCCCTTTCCTTCCCTTATTCATTATAAGTAATTGACTTTTATGAATCACTTGAGATATAGATTGTCAGTATTGACTGATTTTTAATCAAATTAAACATTTTGTTCGTTGGAATCTAATATTCTTTATATACACTTTTTATTTTTAATTATTAGTTTATTAACTGGAGATAGAACATTCACCGTTACATCCTCAATGGAATGGAACAAGCTCCCTCTCGCAATAAGACAATCCCGAACAATCAAGTCCTTTAAGAAGTTCCTTAAACTCTCTTGTTCTAGGCAATTGCCTTCATTATAATAATATATCATTCTGATTTTTGTTTGTATAAATATGTTAATTGAAATTGTGAGCGCTTTGGGCCATTTGGGAAAAGCGCATTATAAATATTGAGCATTATTATTATCATTGTTATTATTTTCTATTACTTTCTTCCCTTTTCCTTTTTATCTCTTTTTATCGATCTATCTATCTTCTTTTCTCTATTCAGATCTTTATTTCATGCTTCCTTTCTTGCTCGGGATGCACATATCACCTCATCTTTGAAATGACAATGACTAGATAAAATGCAACAGATTTATTTGTCAACGTGAACATATTTTTAATTGGAATTTTAAAAATATAAGGCCTTTAGGTGTCTGGGTGATTCAAAGATTTCGATCAATTTATAAGCCTAATCCAATTATAAAACTCAAATTCATCAAGAACATATAACACTCCTTTCAATCATGGAAATTAGAAAGAAATCACCATAAAGATATCATACTAATTAGTTAGAGCTTTATTTTCATAGGTCAGAGAATTTTGTATAATTACATACAAGTCATGTACAGGTTAGATTCACTTTAGTATTCTATAGGTCAGAGAACTTTCTATAAACAAGTTGGAATGTTTGATGGAATTCAGTTCATCTGCTCAGTGTTTGTAAATTTCACTTCTTTGTTTAGACATGGATGCTTCAATGATTCTCTGTGCAGTCATGTTCTCTGTTACAGACATTGATACACTGCCCTATCTATGAATCTAACGTACCTGTATACAAAATATACACTATTTGTTCTATGTTTCATGTAATGTGGATAGAGTGTATGTCCACCCATCAGAGGATTCAATATTTGCTTAAAAAGTTGGTCAATAATTATGTGAGATGATTTTGGAAAGGAAAGAGGAATAAAGTGGGTCTTGTGCTCTATAGGGCAGTTCTACCCTAATCTTGAACTGAGAGACTTCTGTCTTAATTTGTTAAAGGGATGGTCCAGGCGCTAGAAATATTTATATCTCAATAAATAGAATAAAATTCACAAACCAAAATCACGAAATTTTGATCAAAATCGGGCAACAAATAAAAAAGTAATTGAATTTCAATTATTCCGGTGAAACGGGTCTAGGCAAACCTTTAATAGGTTGGCTGATGATGTCATATCCCCACTTGTTCTTTTGTATTTTATTTTATGAAATAAGATTTATTCAAAATTTTTCTACCAAGAACTCAAATAAATAAATTGACAACTGATTAAGTACATGAGTTATTTACTGCCGCAACTTATTGTATTATAATGGAGACACATATTACACAATCGTGTATGAAAAAAAGAAACATTTATGATTTCATTTAATAACAAAAGAAAAGGGGAATGTGACATTATCAGCCCACCTACTAAATATTCATGACGACGTGTATGCAACTGTTTTCACAAAATATTGATAAACCTTCAAATTCAATAACTTTATTTCTTATCCGATTTTGATTAAATTTTCAGCATTTTGCGTTGTGAATTTACCTTTCTTTATTTAGATATAAATATTTCCAGCCCGGACAATCGTTTTAAGATTATACTTGTGTAGTTGAACCCTTTAATTAGCGATCTAACTCCAGTATAGCCACCCTACACTCATAACGCAAACAAATCACTCACCTGAAGTAAAGCCACTCACCATGAAGAATAGTGGAATAGCGCCATCTCGCGTCTTGATGACACCAGTAGTAGCATTGTATTTTTTTCATATTCTCAAAGGTTTTTTTCTTTCTTATTTGTATCTAAATCGTTCTGGTTCATTTCTTTTCTATACTCTAGCTTTCTTTTTTTTTTCATTATATTTTATTGCTTTACCCCACTCTGTGTCTGTCTGTTTTCTATGTTTTAATTTCTCTCATTCTACCTATCTTTCTATCTATCTATCTATCTATCTATATATCTATCTATCTATCTATCTATCTAACTATCTATCTATCTATCTATCTATCTATCTATCTATCTATCTATCTATCTATCTATCTATCTAACCGTCTATCTATTTATGCATCTCCCTTTCGTTCCATTATTCATTATAGGTAATTGACTTTTATGAATCAATTGAGATATAGATTATCAGGATTGACTGATTTTTAATCAAAATAAACATTTTGTTCGTTGGTACCTTATATTCTTTAATGCATTTTAATCTTTATTATTAATTTTTCAATATTCTCTTCCCTTTTCTTTTTTTCTCTTTAATTGTATCGATCTATCTATCTTATTTTCTCTATTCAGTTCTTTATTTCATGCTTCCTTTCTTGCTCGGGATGCACATACTACCCCATCTTTGATATGACAATGTCTAGATAAAATGCAACAGATTCTTGTCAACGTTAACATATTTTGTACTAGAATTTAGCAATAATAAGGCCTTCCGGTGTCTGAGTGATTAAATGATTTAGTTCAATTATAATTGAAATCCAATGATAAATCTCTAAGTCAATAAAAAAATATCACACTCTTCTCAATCATAAAAATAAGAAACAAATCACTCACCTGAAGTAAAGCCACTCACCATGAAGAATAGTGGAATAGCACCATCTCGCGTCTTGCTGACACCAGTAGTAGCGTTGGGTTTTTTTTTCATATCTTTCAAAGGTTTTTTCTTTTTATTATTTGTATCTATATCGTTCTGGTTCATTTCTTTTCTATACTCTAGCTTTCTTTTTTTTCATTATATTTTATTGCTTTTCCCCACTCTGTGTCTGTCTGTTTTCTATGTTTTAATTTCTCTCATTCTACCTATCTATCTATCTATCTATCTATCTATCTATCTATCTATCTATCTATCTATCTATCTATCTAACCGTCTATCTATTTATATATCTCCCTTTCGTTCCATTATTCATTATAAGTAATTGACTTTTATGAATCAATTGAGATATAGATTATCAGGATTGACTGATTTTTAATCAAAATAAACATTTTGTTCGTTGGTACCTTACATTCTTTAATGCATTTTAATCTTTATTATTAATTTTCCAATATTCTCTTCCCTTTTCTTTTTTTCTCTTTAATTGTATCGATCTATCTATCTTATTTTCTCTATTCAGTTCTTTATTTCATGCTTCCTTTCTTGCTCGGGATGCACATACTACCCCATCTTTGATATGACAATGTCTAGATAAAATGCAACAGATTCTTGTCAACGTTAACATATTTTGTACTAGAATTTAGCAATAATAAGGCCTTCCTGTGTCTCAGTGATTAAATGATTTAGTTCAATTATAATTGAAATCCAATGATAAATCTCTAAGTCAATAAAAAACATATCACACTCTTCTCAATCATGAAAATAAGAAATAAATCACTCACCTGAAGTAAAGCCACCATGAAGAATAGTGGAATAGCGCCATCTCGCGTCTTGCTGACACCAGTAGTAGCATTGGGTTTTTTTTTTCATATCTTTCAAAGGTTTTTTCTTTTTATTATTTGTATCTATATCGTTCTGGTTCATTTCTTTTCTATACTCTAGCTTTCTTTTTTTTTTCATTATTTTTATTGCTTTTCCCCACTCTGTGTCTGTCTGTTTTCTATGTTACAATTTCTCTTATTCTACCTATCTATCTACCTATATCTATGTATATCTATCCGTCTATTTATTCATCTATCTCCCTTTCCTTCCCTTATTCATTATAAGTAATTGACTTTTATGAATCACTTGAGATATAGATTGTCAGTATTGACTGATTTTTAATCAAATTAAACATTTTGTTCGTTGGAATCTAATATTCTTCATATACACTTTTTATTTTTAATTATTAGTTTATTAACTGGAGATAGAACATTCACCGTTACATCCTCAATGGAATGGAACAAGCTCCCTCTCGCAATAAGACAATCCCGAACAATCAAGTCCTTTAAGAAGTTCCTTAAACTCTCTTGTTCTAGGCAATTGCCTTCATTATAATAATATATCATTCTGATTTTTGTTTGTATAAATATGTTAATTGAAATTGTGAGCGCTTTGGGCCATTTGGGAAAAGCGCATTATAAATATTGAGCATTATTATTATCATTGTTATTATTTTCTATTACTTTCTTCCCTTTTCCTTTTTATCTCTTTTTATCGATCTATCTATCTTCTTTTCTCTATTCAGATCTTTATTTCATGCTTCCTTTCTTGCTCGGGATGCACATATCACCTCATCTTTGAAATGACAATGACTAGATAAAATGCAACAGATTTATTTGTCAACGTGAACATATTTTTAATTGGAATTTTAAAAATATAAGGCCTTTAGGTGTCTGGGTGATTCAAAGATTTCGATCAATTTATAAGCCTAATCCAATTATAAAACTCAAATTCATCAAGAACATATAACACTCCTTTCAATCATGGAAATTAGAAAGAAATCACCATAAAGATATCATACTAATTAGTTAGAGCTTTATTTTCATAGGTCAGAGAATTTTGTATAATTACATACAAGTCATGTACAGGTTAGATTCACTTTAGTATTCTATAGGTCAGAGAACTTTCTATAAACAAGTTGGAATGTTTGATGGAATTCAGTTCATCTGCTCAGTGTTTGTAAATTTCACTTCTTTGTTTAGACATGGATGCTTCAATGATTCTCTGTGCAGTCATGTTCTCTGTTACAGACATTGATACACTGCCCTATCTATGAATCTAACGTACCTGTATACAAAATATACACTATTTGTTCTATGTTTCATGTAATGTGGATAGAGTGTATGTCCACCCATCAGAGGATTCAATATTTGCTTAAAAAGTTGGTCAATAATTATGTGAGATGATTTTGGAAAGGAAAGAGGAATAAAGTGGGTCTTGTGCTCTATAGGGCAGTTCTACCCTAATCTTGAACTGAGAGACTTCTGTCTTAATTTGTTAAAGGGATGGTCCAGGCGCTAGAAATATTTATATCTCAATAAATAGAATAAAATTCACAAACCAAAATCACGAAATTTTGATCAAAATCGGGCAACAAATAAAAAAGTAATTGAATTTCAATTATTCCGGTGAAACGGGTCTAGGCAAACCTTTAATAGGTTGGCTGATGATGTCATATCCCCACTTGTTCTTTTGTATTTTATTTTATGAAATAAGATTTATTCAAAATTTTTCTACCAAGAACTCAAATAAATAAATTGACAACTGATTAAGTACATGAGTTATTTACTGCCGCAACTTATTGTATTATAATGGAGACACATATTACACAATCGTGTATGAAAAAAAGAAACATTTATGATTTCATTTAATAACAAAAGAAAAGGGGAATGTGACATTATCAGCCCACCTACTAAATATTCATGACGACGTGTATGCAACTGTTTTCACAAAATATTGATAAACCTTCAAATTCAATAACTTTATTTCTTATCCGATTTTGATTAAATTTTCAGCATTTTGCGTTGTGAATTTACCTTTCTTTATTTAGATATAAATATTTCCAGCCCGGACAATCGTTTTAAGATTATACTTGTGTAGTTGAACCCTTTAATTAGCGATCTAACTCCAGTATAGCCACCCTACACTCATAACGCAAACAAATCACTCACCTGAAGTAAAGCCACTCACCATGAAGAATAGTGGAATAGCGCCATCTCGCGTCTTGATGACACCAGTAGTAGCATTGTATTTTTTTCATATTCTCAAAGGTTTTTTTCTTTCTTATTTGTATCTAAATCGTTCTGGTTCATTTCTTTTCTATACTCTAGCTTTCTTTTTTTTTTCATTATATTTTATTGCTTTACCCCACTCTGTGTCTGTCTGTTTTCTATGTTTTAATTTCTCTCATTCTACCTATCTTTCTATCTATCTATCTATCTATCTATCTATCTATATATCTATCTATCTATCTATCTAACTATCTATCTATCTATCTATCTATCTATCTATCTATCTATCTATCTATCTATCTATCTATCTATCTATCTATCTATCTATCTATCTATCTAACCGTCTATCTATTTATGCATCTCCCTTTCGTTCCATTATTCATTATAGGTAATTGACTTTTATGAATCAATTGAGATATAGATTATCAGGATTGACTGATTTTTAATCAAAATAAACATTTTGTTCGTTGGTACCTTATATTCTTTAATGCATTTTAATCTTTATTATTAATTTTTCAATATTCTCTTCCCTTTTCTTTTTTTCTCTTTAATTGTATCGATCTATCTATCTTATTTTCTCTATTCAGTTCTTTATTTCATGCTTCCTTTCTTGCTCGGGATGCACATACTACCCCATCTTTGATATGACAATGTCTAGATAAAATGCAACAGATTCTTGTCAACGTTAACATATTTTGTACTAGAATTTAGCAATAATAAGGCCTTCCGGTGTCTGAGTGATTAAATGATTTAGTTCAATTATAATTGAAATCCAATGATAAATCTCTAAGTCAATAAAAAAATATCACACTCTTCTCAATCATAAAAATAAGAAACAAATCACTCACCTGAAGTAAAGCCACTCACCATGAAGAATAGTGGAATAGCACCATCTCGCGTCTTGCTGACACCAGTAGTAGCGTTGGGTTTTTTTTTCATATCTTTCAAAGGTTTTTTCTTTTTATTATTTGTATCTATATCGTTCTGGTTCATTTCTTTTCTATACTCTAGCTTTCTTTTTTTTCATTATATTTTATTGCTTTTCCCCACTCTGTGTCTGTCTGTTTTCTATGTTTTAATTTCTCTCATTCTACCTATCTATCTTTCTATCTATCTATCTATCTATCTATCTATCTATCTATCTATCTATCTATCTATCTAACCGTCTATCCATTTATATATCTCCCTTTCGTTCCATTATTCATTATAAGTAATTGACTTTTATGAATCAATTGAGATATATATTATCAGGATTGACTGATTTTTAATCAAAATAAACATTTTGTTCGTTGGTACCTTACATTCTTTAATGCATTTTAATTTTTATTATTAATTTTCCAATATTCTCTTCCCTTTTCTTTTTTTCTCTTTAATTGTATCGATCTATCTATCTTATTTTCTCTATTCAGTTCTTTATTTCATGCTTCCTTTCTTGCTCGGGATGCACATACTACCCCATCTTTGATATGACAATGTCTAGATAAAATACAACAGATTCTTGTCAACGTTAACATATTTTTTGTACTAGAATTTAGCAATAATAAGGCCTTCCGGTGTCTGAGTGATTAAATGATTTAGTTCAATTATAATTGAAATCCAATGATAAATCTCTAAGTCAATAAAAAAATATCACACTCTTCTCAATCATAAAAATAAGAAATAAATCACTCACCTGAAGTAAAGCCACCATGAAGAATAGTGGAATAGCGCCATCTCGCGTCTTGCTGACACCAGTAGTAGCATTGGGTTTTTTTTTTCATATCTTTCAAAGGTTTTTTCTTTTTATTATTTGTATCTATATCGTTCTGGTTCATTTCTTTTCTATACTCTAGCTTTCTTTTTTTTTTCATTATTTTTATTGCTTTTCCCCACTCTGTGTCTGTCTGTTTTCTATGTTACAATTTCTCTTATTCTACCTATCTATCTACCTATATCTATGTATATCTATCCGTCTATTTATTCATCTATCTCCCTTTCCTTCCCTTATTCATTATAAGTAATTGACTTTTATGAATCACTTGAGATATAGATTGTCAGTATTGACTGATTTTTAATCAAATTAAACATTTTGTTCGTTGGAATCTAATATTCTTTATATACACTTTTTATTTTTAATTATTAGTTTATTAACTGGAGATAGAACATTCACCGTTACATCCTCAATGGAATGGAACAAGCTCCCTCTCGCAATAAGACAATCCCGAACAATCAAGTCCTTTAAGAAGTTCCTTAAACTCTCTTGTTCTAGGCAATTGCCTTCATTATAATAATATATCATTCTGATTTTTGTTTGTATAAATATGTTAATTGAAATTGTGAGCGCTTTGGGCCATTTGGGAAAAGCGCATTATAAATATTGAGCATTATTATTATCATTGTTATTATTTTCTATTACTTTCTTCCCTTTTCCTTTTTATCTCTTTTTATCGATCTATCTATCTTCTTTTCTCTATTCAGATCTTTATTTCATGCTTCCTTTCTTGCTCGGGATGCACATATCACCTCATCTTTGAAATGACAATGACTAGATAAAATGCAACAGATTTATTTGTCAACGTGAACATATTTTTAATTGGAATTTTAAAAATATAAGGCCTTTAGGTGTCTGGGTGATTCAAAGATTTCGATCAATTTATAAGCCTAATCCAATTATAAAACTCAAATTCATCAAGAACATATAACACTCCTTTCAATCATGGAAATTAGAAAGAAATCACCATAAAGATATCATACTAATTAGTTAGAGCTTTATTTTCATAGGTCAGAGAATTTTGTATAATTACATACAAGTCATGTACAGGTTAGATTCACTTTAGTATTCTATAGGTCAGAGAACTTTCTATAAACAAGTTGGAATGTTTGATGGAATTCAGTTCATCTGCTCAGTGTTTGTAAATTTCACTTCTTTGTTTAGACATGGATGCTTCAATGATTCTCTGTGCAGTCATGTTCTCTGTTACAGACATTGATACACTGCCCTATCTATGAATCTAACGTACCTGTATACAAAATATACACTATTTGTTCTATGTTTCATGTAATGTGGATAGAGTGTATGTCCACCCATCAGAGGATTCAATATTTGCTTAAAAAGTTGGTCAATAATTATGTGAGATGATTTTGGAAAGGAAAGAGGAATAAAGTGGGTCTTGTGCTCTATAGGGCAGTTCTACCCTAATCTTGAACTGAGAGACTTCTGTCTTAATTTGTTAAAGGGATGGTCCAGGCGCTAGAAATATTTATATCTCAATAAATAGAATAAAATTCACAAACCAAAATCACGAAATTTTGATCAAAATCGGGCAACAAATAAAAAAGTAATTGAATTTCAATTATTCCGGTGAAACGGGTCTAGGCAAACCTTTAATAGGTTGGCTGATGATGTCATATCCCCACTTGTTCTTTTGTATTTTATTTTATGAAATAAGATTTATTCAAAATTTTTCTACCAAGAACTCAAATAAATAAATTGACAACTGATTAAGTACATGAGTTATTTACTGCCGCAACTTATTGTATTATAATGGAGACACATATTACACAATCGTGTATGAAAAAAAGAAACATTTATGATTTCATTTAATAACAAAAGAAAAGGGGAATGTGACATTATCAGCCCACCTACTAAATATTCATGACGACGTGTATGCAACTGTTTTCACAAAATATTGATAAACCTTCAAATTCAATAACTTTATTTCTTATCCGATTTTGATTAAATTTTCAGCATTTTGCGTTGTGAATTTACCTTTCTTTATTTAGATATAAATATTTCCAGCCCGGACAATCGTTTTAAGATTATACTTGTGTAGTTGAACCCTTTAATTAGCGATCTAACTCCAGTATAGCCACCCTACACTCATAACGCAAACAAATCACTCACCTGAAGTAAAGCCACTCACCATGAAGAATAGTGGAATAGCGCCATCTCGCGTCTTGATGACACCAGTAGTAGCATTGTATTTTTTTCATATTCTCAAAGGTTTTTTTCTTTCTTATTTGTATCTAAATCGTTCTGGTTCATTTCTTTTCTATACTCTAGCTTTCTTTTTTTTTTCATTATATTTTATTGCTTTACCCCACTCTGTGTCTGTCTGTTTTCTATGTTTTAATTTCTCTCATTCTACCTATCTTTCTATCTATCTATCTATCTATCTATATATCTATCTATCTATCTATCTATCTAACTATCTATCTATCTATCTATCTATCTATCTATCTATCTATCTATCTATCTATCTATCTATCTAACCGTCTATCTATTTATGCATCTCCCTTTCGTTCCATTATTCATTATAGGTAATTGACTTTTATGAATCAATTGAGATATAGATTATCAGGATTGACTGATTTTTAATCAAAATAAACATTTTGTTCGTTGGTACCTTATATTCTTTAATGCATTTTAATCTTTATTATTAATTTTTCAATATTCTCTTCCCTTTTCTTTTTTTCTCTTTAATTGTATCGATCTATCTATCTTATTTTCTCTATTCAGTTCTTTATTTCATGCTTCCTTTCTTGCTCGGGATGCACATACTACCCCATCTTTGATATGACAATGTCTAGATAAAATGCAACAGATTCTTGTCAACGTTAACATATTTTGTACTAGAATTTAGCAATAATAAGGCCTTCCGGTGTCTGAGTGATTAAATGATTTAGTTCAATTATAATTGAAATCCAATGATAAATCTCTAAGTCAATAAAAAAATATCACACTCTTCTCAATCATAAAAATAAGAAACAAATCACTCACCTGAAGTAAAGCCACTCACCATGAAGAATAGTGGAATAGCACCATCTCGCGTCTTGCTGACACCAGTAGTAGCGTTGGGTTTTTTTTTCATATCTTTCAAAGGTTTTTTCTTTTTATTATTTGTATCTATATCGTTCTGGTTCATTTCTTTTCTATACTCTAGCTTTCTTTTTTTTCATTATATTTTATTGCTTTTCCCCACTCTGTGTCTGTCTGTTTTCTATGTTTTAATTTCTCTCATTCTACCTATCTATCTATCTATCTATCTATCTATCTATCTATCTATCTATCTATCTATCTATCTAACCGTCTATCTATTTATATATCTCCCTTTCGTTCCATTATTCATTATAAGTAATTGACTTTTATGAATCAATTGAGATATAGATTATCAGGATTGACTGATTTTTAATCAAAATAAACATTTTGTTCGTTGGTACCTTACATTCTTTAATGCATTTTAATCTTTATTATTAATTTTCCAATATTCTCTTCCCTTTTCTTTTTTTCTCTTTAATTGTATCGATCTATCTATCTTATTTTCTCTATTCAGTTCTTTATTTCATGCTTCCTTTCTTGCTCGGGATGCACATACTACCCCATCTTTGATATGACAATGTCTAGATAAAATGCAACAGATTCTTGTCAACGTTAACATATTTTGTACTAGAATTTAGCAATAATAAGGCCTTCCTGTGTCTCAGTGATTAAATGATTTAGTTCAATTATAATTGAAATCCAATGATAAATCTCTAAGTCAATAAAAAACATATCACACTCTTCTCAATCATGAAAATAAGAAATAAATCACTCACCTGAAGTAAAGCCACCATGAAGAATAGTGGAATAGCGCCATCTCGCGTCTTGCTGACACCAGTAGTAGCATTGGGTTTTTTTTTTCATATCTTTCAAAGGTTTTTTCTTTTTATTATTTGTATCTATATCGTTCTGGTTCATTTCTTTTCTATACTCTAGCTTTCTTTTTTTTTTCATTATTTTTATTGCTTTTCCCCACTCTGTGTCTGTCTGTTTTCTATGTTACAATTTCTCTTATTCTACCTATCTATCTACCTATATCTATGTATATCTATCCGTCTATTTATTCATCTATCTCCCTTTCCTTCCCTTATTCATTATAAGTAATTGACTTTTATGAATCACTTGAGATATAGATTGTCAGTATTGACTGATTTTTAATCAAATTAAACATTTTGTTCGTTGGAATCTAATATTCTTCATATACACTTTTTATTTTTAATTATTAGTTTATTAACTGGAGATAGAACATTCACCGTTACATCCTCAATGGAATGGAACAAGCTCCCTCTCGCAATAAGACAATCCCGAACAATCAAGTCCTTTAAGAAGTTCCTTAAACTCTCTTGTTCTAGGCAATTGCCTTCATTATAATAATATATCATTCTGATTTTTGTTTGTATAAATATGTTAATTGAAATTGTGAGCGCTTTGGGCCATTTGGGAAAAGCGCATTATAAATATTGAGCATTATTATTATCATTGTTATTATTTTCTATTACTTTCTTCCCTTTTCCTTTTTATCTCTTTTTATCGATCTATCTATCTTCTTTTCTCTATTCAGATCTTTATTTCATGCTTCCTTTCTTGCTCGGGATGCACATATCACCTCATCTTTGAAATGACAATGACTAGATAAAATGCAACAGATTTATTTGTCAACGTGAACATATTTTTAATTGGAATTTTAAAAATATAAGGCCTTTAGGTGTCTGGGTGATTCAAAGATTTCGATCAATTTATAAGCCTAATCCAATTATAAAACTCAAATTCATCAAGAACATATAACACTCCTTTCAATCATGGAAATTAGAAAGAAATCACCATAAAGATATCATACTAATTAGTTAGAGCTTTATTTTCATAGGTCAGAGAATTTTGTATAATTACATACAAGTCATGTACAGGTTAGATTCACTTTAGTATTCTATAGGTCAGAGAACTTTCTATAAACAAGTTGGAATGTTTGATGGAATTCAGTTCATCTGCTCAGTGTTTGTAAATTTCACTTCTTTGTTTAGACATGGATGCTTCAATGATTCTCTGTGCAGTCATGTTCTCTGTTACAGACATTGATACACTGCCCTATCTATGAATCTAACGTACCTGTATACAAAATATACACTATTTGTTCTATGTTTCATGTAATGTGGATAGAGTGTATGTCCACCCATCAGAGGATTCAATATTTGCTTAAAAAGTTGGTCAATAATTATGTGAGATGATTTTGGAAAGGAAAGAGGAATAAAGTGGGTCTTGTGCTCTATAGGGCAGTTCTACCCTAATCTTGAACTGAGAGACTTCTGTCTTAATTTGTTAAAGGGATGGTCCAGGCGCTAGAAATATTTATATCTCAATAAATAGAATAAAATTCACAAACCAAAATCACGAAATTTTGATCAAAATCGGGCAACAAATAAAAAAGTAATTGAATTTCAATTATTCCGGTGAAACGGGTCTAGGCAAACCTTTAATAGGTTGGCTGATGATGTCATATCCCCACTTGTTCTTTTGTATTTTATTTTATGAAATAAGATTTATTCAAAATTTTTCTACCAAGAACTCAAATAAATAAATTGACAACTGATTAAGTACATGAGTTATTTACTGCCGCAACTTATTGTATTATAATGGAGACACATATTACACAATCGTGTATGAAAAAAAGAAACATTTATGATTTCATTTAATAACAAAAGAAAAGGGGAATGTGACATTATCAGCCCACCTACTAAATATTCATGACGACGTGTATGCAACTGTTTTCACAAAATATTGATAAACCTTCAAATTCAATAACTTTATTTCTTATCCGATTTTGATTAAATTTTCAGCATTTTGCGTTGTGAATTTACCTTTCTTTATTTAGATATAAATATTTCCAGCCCGGACAATCGTTTTAAGATTATACTTGTGTAGTTGAACCCTTTAATTAGCGATCTAACTCCAGTATAGCCACCCTACACTCATAACGCAAACAAATCACTCACCTGAAGTAAAGCCACTCACCATGAAGAATAGTGGAATAGCGCCATCTCGCGTCTTGATGACACCAGTAGTAGCATTGTATTTTTTTCATATTCTCAAAGGTTTTTTTCTTTCTTATTTGTATCTAAATCGTTCTGGTTCATTTCTTTTCTATACTCTAGCTTTCTTTTTTTTTTCATTATATTTTATTGCTTTACCCCACTCTGTGTCTGTCTGTTTTCTATGTTTTAATTTCTCTCATTCTACCTATCTTTCTATCTATCTATCTATCTATCTATCTATCTATATATCTATCTATCTATCTATCTAACTATCTATCTATCTATCTATCTATCTATCTATCTATCTATCTATCTATCTATCTATCTATCTATCTATCTATCTATCTATCTAACCGTCTATCTATTTATGCATCTCCCTTTCGTTCCATTATTCATTATAGGTAATTGACTTTTATGAATCAATTGAGATATAGATTATCAGGATTGACTGATTTTTAATCAAAATAAACATTTTGTTCGTTGGTACCTTATATTCTTTAATGCATTTTAATCTTTATTATTAATTTTTCAATATTCTCTTCCCTTTTCTTTTTTTCTCTTTAATTGTATCGATCTATCTATCTTATTTTCTCTATTCAGTTCTTTATTTCATGCTTCCTTTCTTGCTCGGGATGCACATACTACCCCATCTTTGATATGACAATGTCTAGATAAAATGCAACAGATTCTTGTCAACGTTAACATATTTTGTACTAGAATTTAGCAATAATAAGGCCTTCCGGTGTCTGAGTGATTAAATGATTTAGTTCAATTATAATTGAAATCCAATGATAAATCTCTAAGTCAATAAAAAAATATCACACTCTTCTCAATCATAAAAATAAGAAACAAATCACTCACCTGAAGTAAAGCCACTCACCATGAAGAATAGTGGAATAGCACCATCTCGCGTCTTGCTGACACCAGTAGTAGCGTTGGGTTTTTTTTTCATATCTTTCAAAGGTTTTTTCTTTTTATTATTTGTATCTATATCGTTCTGGTTCATTTCTTTTCTATACTCTAGCTTTCTTTTTTTTCATTATATTTTATTGCTTTTCCCCACTCTGTGTCTGTCTGTTTTCTATGTTTTAATTTCTCTCATTCTACCTATCTATCTTTCTATCTATCTATCTATCTATCTATCTATCTATCTATCTATCTATCTATCTATCTATCTAACCGTCTATCCATTTATATATCTCCCTTTCGTTCCATTATTCATTATAAGTAATTGACTTTTATGAATCAATTGAGATATATATTATCAGGATTGACTGATTTTTAATCAAAATAAACATTTTGTTCGTTGGTACCTTACATTCTTTAATGCATTTTAATTTTTATTATTAATTTTCCAATATTCTCTTCCCTTTTCTTTTTTTCTCTTTAATTGTATCGATCTATCTATCTTATTTTCTCTATTCAGTTCTTTATTTCATGCTTCCTTTCTTGCTCGGGATGCACATACTACCCCATCTTTGATATGACAATGTCTAGATAAAATACAACAGATTCTTGTCAACGTTAACATATTTTTTGTACTAGAATTTAGCAATAATAAGGCCTTCCGGTGTCTGAGTGATTAAATGATTTAGTTCAATTATAATTGAAATCCAATGATAAATCTCTAAGTCAATAAAAAAATATCACACTCTTCTCAATCATAAAAATAAGAAACAAATCACTCACCTGAAGTAAAGCCACTCACCATGAAGAATAGTGGAATAGCACCATCTCGCGTCTTGCTGACACCAGTAGTAGCATTGTTTTTTTTTTCATACTCTCAAAGGTTTTTTTCTTTCTTATTTGTATCTAAATCGTTCTGGTTCATTTCTTTTCTATACTCTAGCTTTCTTTTTTTTCATTATATTTTATTGCTTTTCCCCACTCTGTGTCTGTCTGTTTTCTATGTTTTAATTTCTCTCATTCTACCTATCTATCTTTCTACCTATCTATCTTTCTATCTATATATCTATCTATCTATCTATCTATCTATCTATCTATCTAACTATCTATCTATCTATCTATCTATCTATCTATCTATCTATCTATCTATCTATCTATCTATCTATCTATCTATCTAACCGTCTATCTATTTATATATCTCCCTTTCGTTCCATTATTCATTATAAGTAATTGACTTTTATGAATCAATTGAGATATAGATTATCAGGATTGACTGATTTTTAATCAAAATAAACATTTTGTTCGTTGGTACCTTACATTCTTTAATGCATTTTAATCTTTATTATTAATTTTCCAATATTCTCTTCCCTTTTCTTTTTTTCTCTTTAATTGTATCGATCTATCTATCTTATTTTCTCTATTCAGTTCTTTATTTCATGCTTCCTTTCTTGCTCGGGATGCACATACTACCCCATCTTTGATATGACAATGTCTAGATAAAATGCAACAGATTCTTGTCAACGTTAACATATTTTGTACTAGAATTTAGCAATAATAAGGCCTTCCTGTGTCTCAGTGATTAAATGATTTAGTTCAATTATAATTGAAATCCAATGATAAATCTCTAAGTCAATAAAAAACATATCACACTCTTCTCAATCATGAAAATAAGAAATAAATCACTCACCTGAAGTAAAGCCACCATGAAGAATAGTGGAATAGCGCCATCTCGCGTCTTGCTGACACCAGTAGTAGCATTGGGTTTTTTTTTTCATATCTTTCAAAGGTTTTTTCTTTTTATTATTTGTATCTATATCGTTCTGGTTCATTTCTTTTCTATACTCTAGCTTTCTTTTTTTTTCCATTATTTTTATTGCTTTTCCCCACTCTGTGTCTGTCTGTTTTCTATGTTACAATTTCTCTTATTCTACCTATCTATCTACCTATATCTATGTATATCTATCCGTCTATTTATTCATCTATCTCCCTTTCCTTCCCTTATTCATTATAAGTAATTGACTTTTATGAATCACTTGAGATATAGATTGTCAGTATTGACTGATTTTTAATCAAATTAAACATTTTGTTCGTTGGAATCTAATATTCTTTATATACACTTTTTATTTTTAATTATTAGTTTATTAACTGGAGATAGAACATTCACCGTTACATCCTCAATGGAATGGAACAAGCTCCCTCTCGCAATAAGACAATCCCGAACAATCAAGTCCTTTAAGAAGTTCCTTAAACTCTCTTGTTCTAGGCAATTGCCTTCATTATAATAATATATCATTCTGATTTTTGTTTGTATAAATATGTTAATTGAAATTGTGAGCGCTTTGGGCCATTTGGGAAAAGCGCATTATAAATATTGAGCATTATTATTATCATTGTTATTATTTTCTATTACTTTCTTCCCTTTTCCTTTTTATCTCTTTTTATCGATCTATCTATCTTCTTTTCTCTATTCAGATCTTTATTTCATGCTTCCTTTCTTGCTCGGGATGCACATATCACCTCATCTTTGAAATGACAATGACTAGATAAAATGCAACAGATTTATTTGTCAACGTGAACATATTTTTAATTGGAATTTTAAAAATATAAGGCCTTTAGGTGTCTGGGTGATTCAAAGATTTCGATCAATTTATAAGCCTAATCCAATTATAAAACTCAAATTCATCAAGAACATATAACACTCCTTTCAATCATGGAAATTAGAAAGAAATCACCATAAAGATATCATACTAATTAGTTAGAGCTTTATTTTCATAGGTCAGAGAATTTTGTATAATTACATACAAGTCATGTACAGGTTAGATTCACTTTAGTATTCTATAGGTCAGAGAACTTTCTATAAACAAGTTGGAATGTTTGATGGAATTCAGTTCATCTGCTCAGTGTTTGTAAATTTCACTTCTTTGTTTAGACATGGATGCTTCAATGATTCTCTGTGCAGTCATGTTCTCTGTTACAGACATTGATACACTGCCCTATCTATGAATCTAACGTACCTGTATACAAAATACCCTCTTTGCTGATTGGTCATTAATTTGTTCTATGTTTCATGTAATGTGGATAGAGTGTATGTCCACCCATCAGAGGATTCAATATTTGCTTAAAAAGTTGGTCAATAATTATGTGAGATGATTTTGGAAAGGAAAGAGGAATAAAGTGGGTCTTGTGCTCTATAGGGCAGTTCTACCCTAATCTTGAACTGAGAGACTTCTGTCTTAATTTGTTAAAGGGATGGTCCAGGCGCTAGAAATATTTATATCTCAATAAATAGAATAAAATTCACAAACCAAAATCACGAAATTTTGATCAAAATCGGGCAACAAATAAAAAAGTAATTGAATTTCAATTATTCCGGTGAAACGGGTCTAGGCAAACCTTTAATAGGTTGGCTGATGATGTCATATCCCCACTTGTTCTTTTGTATTTTATTTTATGAAATAAGATTTATTCAAAATTTTTCTACCAAGAACTCAAATAAATAAATTGACAACTGATTAAGTACATGAGTTATTTACTGCCGCAACTTATTGTATTATAATGGAGACACATATTACACAATCGTGTATGAAAAAAAGAAACATTTATGATTTCATTTAATAACAAAAGAAAAGGGGAATGTGACATTATCAGCCCACCTACTAAATATTCATGACGACGTGTATGCAACTGTTTTCACAAAATATTGATAAACCTTCAAATTCAATAACTTTATTTCTTATCCGATTTTGATTAAATTTTCAGCATTTTGCGTTGTGAATTTACCTTTCTTTATTTAGATATAAATATTTCCAGCCCGGACAATCGTTTTAAGATTATACTTGTGTAGTTGAACCCTTTAATTAGCGATCTAACTCCAGTATAGCCACCCTACACTCATAACGCAAACAAATCACTCACCTGAAGTAAAGCCACTCACCATGAAGAATAGTGGAATAGCGCCATCTCGCGTCTTGATGACACCAGTAGTAGCATTGTATTTTTTTCATATTCTCAAAGGTTTTTTTCTTTCTTATTTGTATCTAAATCGTTCTGGTTCATTTCTTTTCTATACTCTAGCTTTCTTTTTTTTCATTATATTTTATTGCTTTTCCCCACTCTGTGTCTGTCTGTTTTCTATGTTTTAATTTCTCTCATTCTACCTATCTATCTTTCTATCTATCTATCTATCTATCTATCTATCTATCTATCTATCTATCTATCTATCTATCTATCTATCTATCTAACCGTCTATCCATTTATATATCTCCCTTTCGTTCCATTATTCATTATAAGTAATTGACTTTTATGAATCAATTGAGATATATATTATCAGGATTGACTGATTTTTAATCAAAATAAACATTTTGTTCGTTGGTACCTTACATTCTTTAATGCATTTTAATTTTTATTATTAATTTTCCAATATTCTCTTCCCTTTTCTTTTTTTCTCTTTAATTGTATCGATCTATCTATCTTATTTTCTCTATTCAGTTCTTTATTTCATGCTTCCTTTCTTGCTCGGGATGCACATACTACCCCATCTTTGATATGACAATGTCTAGATAAAATACAACAGATTCTTGTCAACGTTAACATATTTTTTGTACTAGAATTTAGCAATAATAAGGCCTTCCGGTGTCTGAGTGATTAAATGATTTAGTTCAATTATAATTGAAATCCAATGATAAATCTCTAAGTCAATAAAAAAATATCACACTCTTCTCAATCATAAAAATAAGAAACAAATCACTCACCTGAAGTAAAGCCACTCACCATGAAGAATAGTGGAATAGCACCATCTCGCGTCTTGCTGACACCAGTAGTAGCATTGTTTTTTTTTTCATACTCTCAAAGGTTTTTTTCTTTCTTATTTGTATCTAAATCGTTCTGGTTCATTTCTTTTCTATACTCTAGCTTTCTTTTTTTTCATTATATTTTATTGCTTTTCCCCACTCTGTGTCTGTCTGTTTTCTATGTTTTAATTTCTCTCATCCTACCTATCTATCTTTCTACCTATATATCTATCTTTCTATCTATATATCTATCTATCTATCTATCTATCTATCTATCTATCTAACTATCTATCTATCTATCTATCTATCTATCTATCTATCTATCTATCTATCTATCTATCTATCTAACCGTCTATCTATTTATATATCTCCCTTTCGTTCCATTATTCATTATAAGTAATTGACTTTTATGAATCAATTGAGATATAGATTATCAGGATTGACTGATTTTTAATCAAAATAAACATTTTGTTCGTTGGTACCTTACATTCTTTAATGCATTTTAATCTTTATTATTAATTTTCCAATATTCTCTTCCCTTTTCTTTTTTTCTCTTTAATTGTATCGATCTATCTATCTTATTTTCTCTATTCAGTTCTTTATTTCATGCTTCCTTTCTTGCTCGGGATGCACATACTACCCCATCTTTGATATGACAATGTCTAGATAAAATGCAACAGATTCTTGTCAACGTTAACATATTTTGTACTAGAATTTAGCAATAATAAGGCCTTCCTGTGTCTCAGTGATTAAATGATTTAGTTCAATTATAATTGAAATCCAATGATAAATCTCTAAGTCAATAAAAAACATATCACACTCTTCTCAATCATGAAAATAAGAAATAAATCACTCACCTGAAGTAAAGCCACCATGAAGAATAGTGGAATAGCGCCATCTCTCGTCTTGCTGACACCAGTAGTAGCATTGGGTTTTTTTTTTCATATCTTTCAAAGGTTTTTTCTTTTTATTATTTGTATCTATATCGTTCTGGTTCATTTCTTTTCTATACTCTAGCTTTCTTTTTTTTTTCATTATTTTTATTGCTTTTCCCCACTCTGTGTCTGTCTGTTTTCTATGTTACAATTTCTCTTATTCTACCTATCTATCTACCTATATCTATGTATATCTATCCGTCTATTTATTCATCTATCTCCCTTTCCTTCCCTTATTCATTATAAGTAATTGACTTTTATGAATCACTTGAGATATAGATTGTCAGTATTGACTGATTTTTAATCAAATTAAACATTTTGTTCGTTGGAATCTAATATTCTTTATATACACTTTTTATTTTTAATTATTAGTTTATTAACTGGAGATAGAACATTCACCGTTACATCCTCAATGGAATGGAACAAGCTCCCTCTCGCAATAAGACAATCCCGAACAATCAAGTCCTTTAAGAAGTTCCTTAAACTCTCTTGTTCTAGGCAATTGCCTTCATTATAATAATATATCATTCTGATTTTTGTTTGTATAAATATGTTAATTGAAATTGTGAGCGCTTTGGGCCATTTGGGAAAAGCGCATTATAAATATTGAGCATTATTATTATCATTGTTATTATTTTCTATTACTTTCTTCCCTTTTCCTTTTTATCTCTTTTTATCGATCTATCTATCTTCTTTTCTCTATTCAGATCTTTATTTCATGCTTCCTTTCTTGCTCGGGATGCACATATCACCTCATCTTTGAAATGACAATGACTAGATAAAATGCAACAGATTTATTTGTCAACGTGAACATATTTTTAATTGGAATTTTAAAAATATAAGGCCTTTAGGTGTCTGGGTGATTCAAAGATTTCGATCAATTTATAAGCCTAATCCAATTATAAAACTCAAATTCATCAAGAACATATAACACTCCTTTCAATCATGGAAATTAGAAAGAAATCACCATAAAGATATCATACTAATTAGTTAGAGCTTTATTTTCATAGGTCAGAGAATTTTGTATAATTACATACAAGTCATGTACAGGTTAGATTCACTTTAGTATTCTATAGGTCAGAGAACTTTCTATAAACAAGTTGGAATGTTTGATGGAATTCAGTTCATCTGCTCAGTGTTTGTAAATTTCACTTCTTTGTTTAGACATGGATGCTTCAATGATTCTCTGTGCAGTCATGTTCTCTGTTACAGACATTGATACACTGCCCTATCTATGAATCTAACGTACCTGTATACAAAATATACACTATTTGTTCTATGTTTCATGTAATGTGGATAGAGTGTATGTCCACCCATCAGAGGATTCAATATTTGCTTAAAAAGTTGGTCAATAATTATGTGAGATGATTTTGGAAAGGAAAGAAGAATAAAGTGGGTCTTGTGCTCTATAGGGCAGTTCTACCCTAATCTTGAACTGAGAGACTTCTGTCTTAATTTGTTAAAGGGATGGTCCAGGCGCTAGAAATATTTATATCTCAATAAATAGAATAAAATTCACAAACCAAAATCACGAAATTTTGATCAAAATCGGGCAACAAATAAAAAAGTAATTGAATTTCAATTATTCCGGTGAAACGGGTCTAGGCAAACCTTTAATAGGTTGGCTGATGATGTCATATCCCCACTTGTTCTTTTGTATTTTATTTTATGAAATAAGATTTATTCAAAATTTTTCTACCAAGAACTCAAATAAATAAATTGACAACTGATTAAGTACATGAGTTATTTACTGCCGCAACTTATTGTATTATAATGGAGACACATATTACACAATCGTGTATGAAAAAAAGAAACATTTATGATTTCATTTAATAACAAAAGAAAAGGGGAATGTGACATTATCAGCCCACCTACTAAATATTCATGACGACGTGTATGCAACTGTTTTCACAAAATATTGATAAACCTTCAAATTCAATAACTTTATTTCTTATCCGATTTTGATTAAATTTTCAGCATTTTGCGTTGTGAATTTACCTTTCTTTATTTAGATATAAATATTTCCAGCCCGGACAATCGTTTTAAGATTATACTTGTGTAGTTGAACCCTTTAATTAGCGATCTAACTCCAGTATAGCCACCCTACACTCATAACGCAAACAAATCACTCACCTGAAGTAAAGCCACTCACCATGAAGAATAGTGGAATAGCGCCATCTCGCGTCTTGATGACACCAGTAGTAGCATTGTATTTTTTTCATATTCTCAAAGGTTTTTTTCTTTCTTATTTGTATCTAAATCGTTCTGGTTCATTTCTTTTCTATACTCTAGCTTTCTTTTTTTTTTCATTATATTTTATTGCTTTACCCCACTCTGTGTCTGTCTGTTTTCTATGTTTTAATTTCTCTCATTCTACCTATCTTTCTATCTATCTATCTATCTATCTATCTATCTATCTATCTATATATCTATCTATCTATCTATCTAACTATCTATCTATCTATCTATCTATCTATCTATCTATCTATCTATCTATCTATCTATCTATCTATCTATCTATCTATCTATCTAACCGTCTATCTATTTATGCATCTCCCTTTCGTTCCATTATTCATTATAGGTAATTGACTTTTATGAATCAATTGAGATATAGATTATCAGGATTGACTGATTTTTAATCAAAATAAACATTTTGTTCGTTGGTACCTTATATTCTTTAATGCATTTTAATCTTTATTATTAATTTTTCAATATTCTCTTCCCTTTTCTTTTTTTCTCTTTAATTGTATCGATCTATCTATCTTATTTTCTCTATTCAGTTCTTTATTTCATGCTTCCTTTCTTGCTCGGGATGCACATACTACCCCATCTTTGATATGACAATGTCTAGATAAAATGCAACAGATTCTTGTCAACGTTAACATATTTTGTACTAGAATTTAGCAATAATAAGGCCTTCCGGTGTCTGAGTGATTAAATGATTTAGTTCAATTATAATTGAAATCCAATGATAAATCTCTAAGTCAATAAATAAATATCACACTCTTCTCAATCATAAAAATAAGAAACAAATCACTCACCTGAAGTAAAGCCACTCACCATGAAGAATAGTGGAATAGCACCATCTCGCGTCTTGCTGACACCAGTAGTAGCGTTGGGTCTTTTTTTCATATCTTTCAAAGGTTTTTTCTTTTTATTATTTGTATCTATATCGTTCTGGTTCATTTCTTTTCTATACTCTAGCTTTCTTTTTTTTCATTATATTTTATTGCTTTTCCCCACTCTGTGTCTGTCTGTTTTCTATGTTTTAATTTCTCTCATTCTACCTATCTATCTTTCTATCTATCTATCTATCTATCTATCTATCTATCTATCTATCTATCTATCTAACCGTCTATCCATTTATATATCTCCCTTTCGTTCCATTATTCATTATAAGTAATTGACTTTTATGAATCAATTGAGATATATATTATCAGGATTGACTGATTTTTAATCAAAATAAACATTTTGTTCGTTGGTACCTTACATTCTTTAATGCATTTTAATTTTTATTATTAATTTTCCAATATTCTCTTCCCTTTTCTTTTTTTCTCTTTAATTGTATCGATCTATCTATCTTATTTTCTCTATTCAGTTCTTTATTTCATGCTTCCTTTCTTGCTCGGGATGCACATACTACCCCATCTTTGATATGACAATGTCTAGATAAAATACAACAGATTCTTGTCAACGTTAACATATTTTTTGTACTAGAATTTAGCAATAATAAGGCCTTCCGGTGTCTGAGTGATTAAATGATTTAGTTCAATTATAATTGAAATCCAATGATAAATCTCTAAGTCAATAAAAAAATATCACACTCTTCTCAATCATAAAAATAAGAAACAAATCACTCACCTGAAGTAAAGCCACTCACCATGAAGAATAGTGGAATAGCACCATCTCGCGTCTTGCTGACACCAGTAGTAGCATTGTTTTTTTTTTCATACTCTCAAAGGTTTTTTTCTTTCTTATTTGTATCTAAATCGTTCTGGTTCATTTCTTTTCTATACTCTAGCTTTCTTTTTTTTCATTATATTTTATTGCTTTTCCCCACTCTGTGTCTGTCTGTTTTCTATGTTTTAATTTCTCTCATTCTACCTATCTATCTTTCTACCTATCTATCTTTCTATCTATATATCTATCTATCTATCTATCTATCTATCTATCTAACTATCTATCTATCTATCTATCTATCTATCTATCTATCTATCTATCTATCTATCTATCTATCTAACCGTCTATCTATTTATATATCTCCCTTTCGTTCCATTATTCATTATAAGTAATTGACTTTTATGAATCAATTGAGATATAGATTATCAGGATTGACTGATTTTTAATCAAAATAAACATTTTGTTCGTTGGTACCTTACATTCTTTAATGCATTTTAATCTTTATTATTAATTTTCCAATATTCTCTTCCCTTTTCTTTTTTTCTCTTTAATTGTATCGATCTATCTATCTTATTTTCTCTATTCAGTTCTTTATTTCATGCTTCCCTTCTTGCTCGGGATGCACATACTACCCCATCTTTGATATGACAATGTCTAGATAAAATGCAACAGATTCTTGTCAACGTTAACATATTTTGTACTAGAATTTAGCAATAATAAGGCCTTCCTGTGTCTCAGTGATTAAATGATTTAGTTCAATTATAATTGAAATCCAATGATAAATCTCTAAGTCAATAAAAAACATATCACACTCTTCTCAATCATGAAAATAAGAAATAAATCACTCACCTGAAGTAAAGCCACCATGAAGAATAGTGGAATAGCGCCATCTCGCGTCTTGCTGACACCAGTAGTAGCATTGGGGTTTTTTTTTTCATATCTTTCAAAGGTTTTTTCTTTTTATTATTTGTATCTATATCGTTCTGGTTCATTTCTTTTCTATACTCTAGCTTTCTTTTTTTTTTCATTATTTTTATTGCTTTTCCCCACTCTGTGTCTGTCTGTTTTCTATGTTACAATTTCTCTTATTCTACCTATCTATCTACCTATATCTATGTATATCTATCCGTCTATTTATTCATCTATCTCCCTTTCCTTCCCTTATTCATTATAAGTAATTGACTTTTATGAATCACTTGAGATATAGATTGTCAGTATTGACTGATTTTTAATCAAATTAAACATTTTGTTCGTTGGAATCTAATATTCTTTATATACACTTTTTATTTTTAATTATTAGTTTATTAACTGGAGATAGAACATTCACCGTTACATCCTCAATGGAATGGAACAAGCTCCCTCTCGCAATAAGACAATCCCGAACAATCAAGTCCTTTAAGAAGTTCCTTAAACTCTCTTGTTCTAGGCAATTGCCTTCATTATAATAATATATCATTCTGATTTTTGTTTGTATAAATATGTTAATTGAAATTGTGAGCGCTTTGGGCCATTTGGGAAAAGCGCATTATAAATATTGAGCATTATTATTATCATTGTTATTATTTTCTATTACTTTCTTCCCTTTTCCTTTTTATCTCTTTTTATCGATCTATCTATCTTCTTTTCTCTATTCAGATCTTTATTTCATGCTTCCTTTCTTGCTCGGGATGCACATATCACCTCATCTTTGAAATGACAATGACTAGATAAAATGCAACAGATTTATTTGTCAACGTGAACATATTTTTAATTGGAATTTTAAAAATATAAGGCCTTTAGGTGTCTGGGTGATTCAAAGATTTCGATCAATTTATAAGCCTAATCCAATTATAAAACTCAAATTCATCAAGAACATATAACACTCCTTTCAATCATGGAAATTAGAAAGAAATCACCATAAAGATATCATACTAATTAGTTAGAGCTTTATTTTCATAGGTCAGAGAATTTTGTATAATTACATACAAGTCATGTACAGGTTAGATTCACTTTAGTATTCTATAGGTCAGAGAACTTTCTATAAACAAGTTGGAATGTTTGATGGAATTCAGTTCATCTGCTCAGTGTTTGTAAATTTCACTTCTTTGTTTAGACATGGATGCTTCAATGATTCTCTGTGCAGTCATGTTCTCTGTTACAGACATTGATACACTGCCCTATCTATGAATCTAACGTACCTGTATACAAAATATACACTATTTGTTCTATGTTTCATGTAATGTGGATAGAGTGTATGTCCACCCATCAGAGGATTCAATATTTGCTTAAAAAGTTGGTCAATAATTATGTGAGATGATTTTGGAAAGGAAAGAGGAATAAAGTGGGTCTTGTGCTCTATAGGGCAGTTCTACCCTAATCTTGAACTGAGAGACTTCTGTCTTAATTTGTTAAAGGGATGGTCCAGGCGCTAGAAATATTTATATCTCAATAAATAGAATAAAATTCACAAACCAAAATCACGAAATTTTGATCAAAATCGGGCAACAAATAAAAAAGTAATTGAATTTCAATTATTCCGGTGAAACGGGTCTAGGCAAACCTTTAATAGGTTGGCTGATGATGTCATATCCCCACTTGTTCTTTTGTATTTTATTTTATGAAATAAGATTTATTCAAAATTTTTCTACCAAGAACTCAAATAAATAAATTGACAACTGATTAAGTACATGAGTTATTTACTGCCGCAACTTATTGTATTATAATGGAGACACATATTACACAATCGTGTATGAAAAAAAGAAACATTTATGATTTCATTTAATAACAAAAGAAAAGGGGAATGTGACATTATCAGCCCACCTACTAAATATTCATGACGACGTGTATGCAACTGTTTTCACAAAATATTGATAAACCTTCAAATTCAATAACTTTATTTCTTATCCGATTTTGATTAAATTTTCAGCATTTTGCGTTGTGAATTTACCTTTCTTTATTTAGATATAAATATTTCCAGCCCGGACAATCGTTTTAAGATTATACTTGTGTAGTTGAACCCTTTAATTAGCGATCTAACTCCAGTATAGCCACCCTACACTCATAACGCAAACAAATCACTCACCTGAAGTAAAGCCACTCACCATGAAGAATAGTGGAATAGCGCCATCTCGCGTCTTGATGACACCAGTAGTAGCATTGTATTTTTTTCATATTCTCAAAGGTTTTTTTCTTTCTTATTTGTATCTAAATCGTTCTGGTTCATTTCTTTTCTATACTCTAGCTTTCTTTTTTTTTTCATTATATTTTATTGCTTTACCCCACTCTGTGTCTGTCTGTTTTCTATGTTTTAATTTCTCTCATTCTACCTATCTTTCTATCTATCTATCTATCTATCTATCTATCTATCTATCTATATATCTATCTATCTATCTATCTAACTATCTATCTATCTATCTATCTATCTATCTATCTATCTATCTATCTATCTATCTATCTATCTATCTATCTATCTATCTATCTATCTATCTAACCGTCTATCTATTTATGCATCTCCCTTTCGTTCCATTATTCATTATAGGTAATTGACTTTTATGAATCAATTGAGATATAGATTATCAGGATTGACTGATTTTTAATCAAAATAAACATTTTGTTCGTTGGTACCTTATATTCTTTAATGCATTTTAATCTTTATTATTAATTTTTCAATATTCTCTTCCCTTTTCTTTTTTTCTCTTTAATTGTATCGATCTATCTATCTTATTTTCTCTATTCAGTTCTTTATTTCATGCTTCCTTTCTTGCTCGGGATGCACATACTACCCCATCTTTGATATGACAATGTCTAGATAAAATGCAACAGATTCTTGTCAACGTTAACATATTTTGTACTAGAATTTAGCAATAATAAGGCCTTCCGGTGTCTGAGTGATTAAATGATTTAGTTCAATTATAATTGAAATCCAATGATAAATCTCTAAGTCAATAAAAAAATATCACACTCTTCTCAATCATAAAAATAAGAAACAAATCACTCACCTGAAGTAAAGCCACTCACCATGAAGAATAGTGGAATAGCACCATCTCGCGTCTTGCTGACACCAGTAGTAGCGTTGGGTTTTTTTTTCATATCTTTCAAAGGTTTTTTCTTTTTATTATTTGTATCTATATCGTTCTGGTTCATTTCTTTTCTATACTCTAGCTTTCTTTTTTTTCATTATATTTTATTGCTTTTCCCCACTCTGTGTCTGTCTGTTTTCTATGTTTTAATTTCTCTCATTCTACCTATCTATCTTTCTATCTATCTATCTATCTATCTATCTATCTATCTATCTATCTATCTATCTATCTAACCGTCTATCCATTTATATATCTCCCTTTCGTTCCATTATTCATTATAAGTAATTGACTTTTATGAATCAATTGAGATATATATTATCAGGATTGACTGATTTTTAATCAAAATAAACATTTTGTTCGTTGGTACCTTACATTCTTTAATGCATTTTAATTTTTATTATTAATTTTCCAATATTCTCTTCCCTTTTCTTTTTTTCTCTTTAATTGTATCGATCTATCTATCTTATTTTCTCTATTCAGTTCTTTATTTCATGCTTCCTTTCTTGCTCGGGATGCACATACTACCCCATCTTTGATATGACAATGTCTAGATAAAATACAACAGATTCTTGTCAACGTTAACATATTTTTTGTACTAGAATTTAGCAATAATAAGGCCTTCCGGTGTCTGAGTGATTAAATGATTTAGTTCAATTATAATTGAAATCCAATGATAAATCTCTAAGTCAATAAAAAAATATCACACTCTTCTCAATCATAAAAATAAGAAACAAATCACTCACCTGAAGTAAAGCCACTCACCATGAAGAATAGTGGAATAGCACCATCTCGCGTCTTGCTGACACCAGTAGTAGCATTGTTTTTTTTTTCATACTCTCAAAGGTTTTTTTCTTTCTTATTTGTATCTAAATCGTTCTGGTTCATTTCTTTTCTATACTCTAGCTTTCTTTTTTTTCATTATATTTTATTGCTTTTCCCCACTCTGTGTCTGTCTGTTTTCTATGTTTTAATTTCTCTCATTCTACCTATCTATCTTTCTACCTATCTATCTTTCTATCTATATATCTATCTATCTATCTATCTATCTATCTATCTAACTATCTATCTATCTATCTATCTATCTATCTATCTATCTATCTATCTATCTATCTATCTATCTATCTATCTATCTAACCGTCTATCTATTTATATATCTCCCTTTCGTTCCATTATTCATTATAAGTAATTGACTTTTATGAATCAATTGAGATATAGATTATCAGGATTGACTGATTTTTAATCAAAATAAACATTTTGTTCGTTGGTACCTTACATTCTTTAATGCATTTTAATCTTTATTATTAATTTTCCAATATTCTCTTCCCTTTTCTTTTTTTCTCTTTAATTGTATCGATCTATCTATCTTATTTTCTCTATTCAGTTCTTTATTTCATGCTTCCCTTCTTGCTCGGGATGCACATACTACCCCATCTTTGATATGACAATGTCTAGATAAAATGCAACAGATTCTTGTCAACGTTAACATATTTTGTACTAGAATTTAGCAATAATAAGGCCTTCCTGTGTCTCAGTGATTAAATGATTTAGTTCAATTATAATTGAAATCCAATGATAAATCTCTAAGTCAATAAAAAACATATCACACTCTTCTCAATCATGAAAATAAGAAATAAATCACTCACCTGAAGTAAAGCCACCATGAAGAATAGTGGAATAGCGCCATCTCGCGTCTTGCTGACACCAGTAGTAGCATTGGGTTTTTTTTTTCATATCTTTCAAAGGTTTTTTCTTTTTATTATTTGTATCTATATCGTTCTGGTTCATTTCTTTTCTATACTCTAGCTTTCTTTTTTTTTTCATTATTTTTATTGCTTTTCCCCACTCTGTGTCTGTCTGTTTTCTATGTTACAATTTCTCTTATTCTACCTATCTATCTACCTATATCTATGTATATCTATCCGTCTATTTATTCATCTATCTCCCTTTCCTTCCCTTATTCATTATAAGTAATTGACTTTTATGAATCACTTGAGATATAGATTGTCAGTATTGACTGATTTTTAATCAAATTAAACATTTTGTTCGTTGGAATCTAATATTCTTTATATACACTTTTTATTTTTAATTATTAGTTTATTAACTGGAGATAGAACATTCACCGTTACATCCTCAATGGAATGGAACAAGCTCCCTCTCGCAATAAGACAATCCCGAACAATCAAGTCCTTTAAGAAGTTCCTTAAACTCTCTTGTTCTAGGCAATTGCCTTCATTATAATAATATATCATTCTGATTTTTGTTTGTATAAATATGTTAATTGAAATTGTGAGCGCTTTGGGCCATTTGGGAAAAGCGCATTATAAATATTGAGCATTATTATTATCATTGTTATTATTTTCTATTACTTTCTTCCCTTTTCCTTTTTATCTCTTTTTATCGATCTATCTATCTTCTTTTCTCTATTCAGATCTTTATTTCATGCTTCCTTTCTTGCTCGGGATGCACATATCACCTCATCTTTGAAATGACAATGACTAGATAAAATGCAACAGATTTATTTGTCAACGTGAACATATTTTTAATTGGAATTTTAAAAATATAAGGCCTTTAGGTGTCTGGGTGATTCAAAGATTTCGATCAATTTATAAGCCTAATCCAATTATAAAACTCAAATTCATCAAGAACATATAACACTCCTTTCAATCATGGAAATTAGAAAGAAATCACCATAAAGATATCATACTAATTAGTTAGAGCTTTATTTTCATAGGTCAGAGAATTTTGTATAATTACATACAAGTCATGTACAGGTTAGATTCACTTTAGTATTCTATAGGTCAGAGAACTTTCTATAAACAAGTTGGAATGTTTGATGGAATTCAGTTCATCTGCTCAGTGTTTGTAAATTTCACTTCTTTGTTTAGACATGGATGCTTCAATGATTCTCTGTGCAGTCATGTTCTCTGTTACAGACATTGATACACTGCCCTATCTATGAATCTAACGTACCTGTATACAAAATATACACTATTTGTTCTATGTTTCATGTAATGTGGATAGAGTGTATGTCCACCCATCAGAGGATTCAATATTTGCTTAAAAAGTTGGTCAATAATTATGTGAGATGATTTTGGAAAGGAAAGAGGAATAAAGTGGGTCTTGTGCTCTATAGGGCAGTTCTACCCTAATCTTGAACTGAGAGACTTCTGTCTTAATTTGTTAAAGGGATGGTCCAGGCGCTAGAAATATTTATATCTCAATAAATAGAATAAAATTCACAAACCAAAATCACGAAATTTTGATCAAAATCGGGCAACAAATAAAAAAGTAATTGAATTTCAATTATTCCGGTGAAACGGGTCTAGGCAAACCTTTAATAGGTTGGCTGATGATGTCATATCCCCACTTGTTCTTTTGTATTTTATTTTATGAAATAAGATTTATTCAAAATTTTTCTACCAAGAACTCAAATAAATAAATTGACAACTGATTAAGTACATGAGTTATTTACTGCCGCAACTTATTGTATTATAATGGAGACACATATTACACAATCGTGTATGAAAAAAAGAAACATTTATGATTTCATTTAATAACAAAAGAAAAGGGGAATGTGACATTATCAGCCCACCTACTAAATATTCATGACGACGTGTATGCAACTGTTTTCACAAAATATTGATAAACCTTCAAATTCAATAACTTTATTTCTTATCCGATTTTGATTAAATTTTCAGCATTTTGCGTTGTGAATTTACCTTTCTTTATTTAGATATAAATATTTCCAGCCCGGACAATCGTTTTAAGATTATACTTGTGTAGTTGAACCCTTTAATTAGCGATCTAACTCCAGTATAGCCACCCTACACTCATAACGCAAACAAATCACTCACCTGTTCAAAGTAAAGCCACTCACCATGAAGAATAGTGGAATAGCGCCATCTCGCGTCTTGATGACACCAGTAGTAGCATTGTATTTTTTTCATATTCTCAAAGGTTTTTTTCTTTCTTATTTGTATCTAAATCGTTCTGGTTCATTTCTTTTCTATACTCTAGCTTTCTTTTTTTTTTCATTATATTTTATTGCTTTACCCCACTCTGTGTCTGTCTGTTTTCTATGTTTTAATTTCTCTCATTCTACCTATCTTTCTATCTATCTATCTATCTATCTATCTATCTATCTATATATCTATCTATCTATCTATCTAACTATCTATCTATCTATCTATCTATCTATCTATCTATCTATCTATCTATCTATCTATCTATCTATCTATCTATCTATCTATCTATCTATCTATCTATCTAACCGTCTATCTATTTATGCATCTCCCTTTCGTTCCATTATTCATTATAGGTAATTGACTTTTATGAATCAATTGAGATATAGATTATCAGGATTGACTGATTTTTAATCAAAATAAACATTTTGTTCGTTGGTACCTTATATTCTTTAATGCATTTTAATCTTTATTATTAATTTTTCAATATTCTCTTCCCTTTTCTTTTTTTCTCTTTAATTGTATCGATCTATCTATCTTATTTTCTCTATTCAGTTCTTTATTTCATGCTTCCTTTCTTGCTCGGGATGCACATACTACCCCATCTTTGATATGACAATGTCTAGATAAAATGCAACAGATTCTTGTCAACGTTAACATATTTTGTACTAGAATTTAGCAATAATAAGGCCTTCCGGTGTCTGAGTGATTAAATGATTTAGTTCAATTATAATTGAAATCCAATGATAAATCTCTAAGTCAATAAAAAAATATCACACTCTTCTCAATCATAAAAATAAGAAACAAATCACTCACCTGAAGTAAAGCCACTCACCATGAAGAATAGTGGAATAGCACCATCTCGCGTCTTGCTGACACCAGTAGTAGCGTTGGGTTTTTTTTTCATATCTTTCAAAGGTTTTTTCTTTTTATTATTTGTATCTATATCGTTCTGGTTCATTTCTTTTCTATACTCTAGCTTTCTTTTTTTTCATTATATTTTATTGCTTTTCCCCACTCTGTGTCTGTCTGTTTTCTATGTTTTAATTTCTCTCATTCTACCTATCTATCTTTCTATCTATCTATCTATCTATCTATCTATCTATCTATCTATCTATCTATCTATCTATCTATCTATCTAACCGTCTATCCATTTATATATCTCCCTTTCGTTCCATTATTCATTATAAGTAATTGACTTTTATGAATCAATTGAGATATATATTATCAGGATTGACTGATTTTTAATCAAAATAAACATTTTGTTCGTTGGTACCTTACATTCTTTAATGCATTTTAATTTTTATTATTAATTTTCCAATATTCTCTTCCCTTTTCTTTTTTTTCTCTTTAATTGTATCGATCTATCTATCTTATTTTCTCTATTCAGTTCTTTATTTCATGCTTCCTTTCTTGCTCGGGATGCACATACTACCCCATCTTTGATATGACAATGTCTAGATAAAATACAACAGATTCTTGTCAACGTTAACATATTTTTTGTACTAGAATTTAGCAATAATAAGGCCTTCCGGTGTCTGAGTGATTAAATGATTTAGTTCAATTATAATTGAAATCCAATGATAAATCTCTAAGTCAATAAAAAAATATCACACTCTTCTCAATCATAAAAATAAGAAACAAATCACTCACCTGAAGTAAAGCCACTCACCATGAAGAATAGTGGAATAGCACCATCTCGCGTCTTGCTGACACCAGTAGTAGCATTGTTTTTTTTTTCATACTCTCAAAGGTTTTTTTCTTTCTTATTTGTATCTAAATCGTTCTGGTTCATTTCTTTTCTATACTCTAGCTTTCTTTTTTTTCATTATATTTTATTGCTTTTCCCCACTCTGTGTCTGTCTGTTTTCTATGTTTTAATTTCTCTCATTCTACCTATCTATCTTTCTACCTATCTATCTTTCTATCTATATATCTATCTATCTATCTATCTATCTATCTATCTATCTATCTAACTATCTATCTATCTATCTATCTATCTATCTATCTATCTATCTATCTATCTATCTATCTATCTATCTAACCGTCTATCTATTTATATATCTCCCTTTCGTTCCATTATTCATTATAAGTAATTGACTTTTATGAATCAATTGAGATATAGATTATCAGGATTGACTGATTTTTAATCAAAATAAACATTTTGTTCGTTGGTACCTTACATTCTTTAATGCATTTTAATCTTTATTATTAATTTTCCAATATTCTCTTCCCTTTTCTTTTTTTCTCTTTAATTGTATCGATCTATCTATCTTATTTTCTCTATTCAGTTCTTTATTTCATGCTTCCTTTCTTGCTCGGGATGCACATACTACCCCATCTTTGATATGACAATGTCTAGATAAAATGCAACAGATTCTTGTCAACGTTAACATATTTTGTACTAGAATTTAGCAATAATAAGGCCTTCCGGTGTCTGAGTGATTAAATGATTTAGTTCAATTATAATTGAAATCCAATGATAAATCTCTAAGTCAATAAAAAAATATCACACTCTTCTCAATCATAAAAATAAGAAACAAATCACTCACCTGAAGTAAAGCCACTCACCATGAAGAATAGTGGAATAGCACCATCTCGCGTCTTGCTGACACCAGTAGTAGCGTTGGGTTTTTTTTTCATATCTTTCAAAGGTTTTTTCTTTTTATTATTTGTATCTATATCGTTCTGGTTCATTTCTTTTCTATACTCTAGCTTTCTTTTTTTTCATTATATTTTATTGCTTTTCCCCACTCTGTGTCTGTCTGTTTTCTATGTTTTAATTTCTCTCATTCTACCTATCTATCTTTCTATCTATCTATCTATCTATCTATCTATCTATCTATCTATCTATCTATCTATCTATCTATCTATCTAACCGTCTATCCATTTATATATCTCCCTTTCGTTCCATTATTCATTATAAGTAATTGACTTTTATGAATCAATTGAGATATATATTATCAGGATTGACTGATTTTTAATCAAAATAAACATTTTGTTCGTTGGTACCTTACATTCTTTAATGCATTTTAATTTTTATTATTAATTTTCCAATATTCTCTTCCCTTTTCTTTTTTTTCTCTTTAATTGTATCGATCTATCTATCTTATTTTCTCTATTCAGTTCTTTATTTCATGCTTCCTTTCTTGCTCGGGATGCACATACTACCCCATCTTTGATATGACAATGTCTAGATAAAATACAACAGATTCTTGTCAACGTTAACATATTTTTTGTACTAGAATTTAGCAATAATAAGGCCTTCCGGTGTCTGAGTGATTAAATGATTTAGTTCAATTATAATTGAAATCCAATGATAAATCTCTAAGTCAATAAAAAAATATCACACTCTTCTCAATCATAAAAATAAGAAACAAATCACTCACCTGAAGTAAAGCCACTCACCATGAAGAATAGTGGAATAGCACCATCTCGCGTCTTGCTGACACCAGTAGTAGCATTGTTTTTTTTTTCATACTCTCAAAGGTTTTTTTCTTTCTTATTTGTATCTAAATCGTTCTGGTTCATTTCTTTTCTATACTCTAGCTTTCTTTTTTTTCATTATATTTTATTGCTTTTCCCCACTCTGTGTCTGTCTGTTTTCTATGTTTTAATTTCTCTCATTCTACCTATCTATCTTTCTACCTATCTATCTTTCTATCTATATATCTATCTATCTATCTATCTATCTATCTATCTATCTATCTATCTATCTATCTAACTATCTATCTATCTATCTATCTATCTATCTATCTATCTATCTGTCTATCTATCTATCTATCTATCTATCTATCTAACCGTCTATCTATTTATATATCTCCCTTTCGTTCCATTATTCATTATAAGTAATTGACTTTTATGAATCAATTGAGATATAGATTATCAGGATTGACTGATTTTTAATCAAAATAAACATTTTGTTCGTTGGTACCTTACATTCTTTAATGCATTTTAATCTTTATTATTAATTTTCCAATATTCTCTTCCCTTTTCTTTTTTTCTCTTTAATTGTATCGATCTATCTATCTTATTTTCTCTATTCAGTTCTTTATTTCATGCTTCCTTTCTTGCTCGGGATGCACATACTACCCCATCTTTGATATGACAATGTCTAGATAAAATGCAACAGATTCTTGTCAACGTTAACATATTTTGTACTAGAATTTAGCAATAATAAGGCCTTCCTGTGTCTCAGTGATTAAATGATTTAGTTCAATTATAATTGAAATCCAATGATAAATCTCTAAGTCAATAAAAAACATATCACACTCTTCTCAATCATGAAAATAAGAAATAAATCACTCACCTGAAGTAAAGCCACCATGAAGAATAGTGGAATAGCGCCATCTCGCGTCTTGCTGACACCAGTAGTAGCATTGGGTTTTTTTTTTCATATCTTTCAAAGGTTTTTTCTTTTTATTATTTGTATCTATATCGTTCTGGTTCATTTCTTTTCTATACTCTAGCTTTCTTTTTTTTTTCATTATTTTTATTGCTTTTCCCCACTCTGTGTCTGTCTGTTTTCTATGTTACAATTTCTCTTATTCTACCTATCTATCTACCTATATCTATGTATATCTATCCGTCTATTTATTCATCTATCTCCCTTTCCTTCCCTTATTCATTATAAGTAATTGACTTTTATGAATCACTTGAGATATAGATTGTCAGTATTGACTGATTTTTAATCAAATTAAACATTTTGTTCGTTGGAATCTAATATTCTTTATATACACTTTTTATTTTTAATTATTAGTTTATTAACTGGAGATAGAACATTCACCGTTACATCCTCAATGGAATGGAACAAGCTCCCTCTCGCAATAAGACAATCCCGAACAATCAAGTCCTTTAAGAAGTTCCTTAAACTCTCTTGTTCTAGGCAATTGCCTTCATTATAATAATATATCATTCTGATTTTTGTTTGTATAAATATGTTAATTGAAATTGTGAGCGCTTTGGGCCATTTGGGAAAAGCGCATTATAAATATTGAGCATTATTATTATCATTGTTATTATTTTCTATTACTTTCTTCCCTTTTCCTTTTTATCTCTTTTTATCGATCTATCTATCTTCTTTTCTCTATTCAGATCTTTATTTCATGCTTCCTTTCTTGCTCGGGATGCACATATCACCTCATCTTTGAAATGACAATGACTAGATAAAATGCAACAGATTTATTTGTCAACGTGAACATATTTTTAATTGGAATTTTAAAAATATAAGGCCTTTAGGTGTCTGGGTGATTCAAAGATTTCGATCAATTTATAAGCCTAATCCAATTATAAAACTCAAATTCATCAAGAACATATAACACTCCTTTCAATCATGGAAATTAGAAAGAAATCACCATAAAGATATCATACTAATTAGTTAGAGCTTTATTTTCATAGGTCAGAGAATTTTGTATAATTACATACAAGTCATGTACAGGTTAGATTCACTTTAGTATTCTATAGGTCAGAGAACTTTCTATAAACAAGTTGGAATGTTTGATGGAATTCAGTTCATCTGCTCAGTGTTTGTAAATTTCACTTCTTTGTTTAGACATGGATGCTTCAATGATTCTCTGTGCAGTCATGTTCTCTGTTACAGACATTGATACACTGCCCTATCTATGAATCTAACGTACCTGTATACAAAATATACACTATTTGTTCTATGTTTCATGTAATGTGGATAGAGTGTATGTCCACCCATCAGAGGATTCAATATTTGCTTAAAAAGTTGGTCAATAATTATGTGAGATGATTTTGGAAAGGAAAGAGGAATAAAGTGGGTCTTGTGCTCTAGGGCAGTTCTACCCTAATCTTGAACTGAGAGACTTCTGTCTTAATTTGTTAAAGGGATGGTCCAGGCGCTAGAAATATTTATATCTCAATAAATAGAATAAAATTCACAAACCAAAATCACGAAATTTTGATCAAAATCGGGCAACAAATAAAAAAGTAATTGAATTTCAATTATTCCGGTGAAACGGGTCTAGGCAAACCTTTAATAGGTTGGCTGATGATGTCATATCCCCACTTGTTCTTTTGTATTTTATTTTATGAAATAAGATTTATTCAAAATTTTTCTACCAAGAACTCAAATAAATAAATTGACAACTGATTAAGTACATGAGTTATTTACTGCCGCAACTTATTGTATTATAATGGAGACACATATTACACAATCGTGTATGAAAAAAAGAAACATTTATGATTTCATGTAATAACAAAAGAAAAGGGGAATGTGACATTATCAGCCCACCTACTAAATATTCATGACGACGTGTATGCAACTGTTTTCACAAAATATTGATAAACCTTCAAATTCAATAACTTTATTTCTTATCCGATTTTGATTAAATTTTCAGCATTTTGCGTTGTGAATTTACCTTTCTTTATTTAGATATAAATATTTCCAGCCCGGACAATCGTTTTAAGATTATACTTGTGTAGTTGAACCCTTTAATTAGCGATCTAACTCCAGTATAGCCACCCTACACTCATAACGCAAACAAATCACTCACCTGAAGTAAAGCCACTCACCATGAAGAATAGTGGAATAGCGCCATCTCGCGTCTTGATGACACCAGTAGTAGCATTGTATTTTTTTCATATTCTCAAAGGTTTTTTTCTTTCTTATTTGTATCTAAATCGTTCTGGTTCATTTCTTTTCTATACTCTAGCTTTCTTTTTTTTTCATTATATTTTATTGCTTTACCCCACTCTGTGTCTGTCTGTTTTCTATGTTTTAATTTCTCTCATTCTACCTATCTTTCTATCTATCTATCTATCTATCTATCTATCTATATATCTATCTATCTATCTAACTATCTATCTATCTATCTATCTATCTATCTATCTATCTATCTATCTATCTATCTATCTATCTATCTATCTATCTAACCGTCTATCTATTTATGCATCTCCCTTTCGTTCCATTATTCATTATAGGTAATTGACTTTTATGAATCAATTGAGATATAGATTATCAGGATTGACTGATTTTTAATCAAAATAAACATTTTGTTCGTTGGTACCTTATATTCTTTAATGCATTTTAATCTTTATTATTAATTTTTCAATATTCTCTTCCCTTTTCTTTTTTTCTCTTTAATTGTATCGATCTATCTATCTTATTTTCTCTATTCAGTTCTTTATTTCATGCTTCCTTTCTTGCTCGGGATGCACATACTACCCCATCTTTGATATGACAATGTCTAGATAAAATGCAACAGATTCTTGTCAACGTTAACATATTTTGTACTAGAATTTAGCAATAATAAGGCCTTCCGGTGTCTGAGTAATTAAATGATTTAGTTCAATTATAATTGAAATCCAATGATAAATCTCTAAGTCAATAAAAACATATCACACTCTTCTCAATCATGAAAATAAGAAATAAATCACTCACCTGAAGTAAAGCCACCATAGTGGAATAGCGCCATCTCGCGTCTTGCTGACACCAGTAGTAGCGTTGGGTTTTTTTTTCATATCTTTCAAAGGTTTTTTCTTTTTATTATTTGTATCTATATCGTTCTGGTTCATTTCTTTTCTATACTCTAGCTTTCTTTTTTTTTCATTATTTTTATTGCTTTTCCCCACTCCGATGTGTCTGTCTGTTTTCTATGTTACAATTTCTCTTATTCTACCTATATCTATGTATATCTATCCGTCTATTTATTCATCTATCTCCCTTTCCTTCCCTTATTCATTATAAGTAATTGACTTTTATGAATCACTTGAGATATAGATTGTCAGTATTGACTGATTTTTAATCAAATTAAACATTTTGTTCGTTGGAATCTAATATTCTTTATATACACTTTTTATTTTTAATTATTAGTTTATTAACTGGAGATAGAACATTCACCGTTACATCCTCAATGGAATGGAACAAGCTCCCTCTCGCAATAAGACAATCCCGAACAATCAAATCCTTTAAGAAGTCCCTTAAACTCTCTTGTTCTAGGCAATTGCCTTCATTATAATAATATATCATTCTGATTTTAGTTTGTATAAATATGTTAATTGAAATTGTGAGCGCTTTGGGCCATTTGGGAAAAGCGTATTATAAATATTGAGCATTATTATTATCATTTTCTATTACTTTCTTCCCTTTTCCTTTTTATCTCTTTTTATCGATCTATCTATCTTCTTTTCTCTATTCAGATCTTTATTTCATCATGCTTCCTTTCTTGCTCGGGATGCACATATCACCTCATCTTTGAAATGACAATGACTAGATAAAATGCAACAGATTTATTTGTCAACGTGAAAATATTTTTAACTGGAATTTTAAAAATATAAGGCCTTTAGGTGTCTGGGTGATTCAAAGATTTCGATCAATTTATAAGCCTAATCCAATTATAAAACTCAAATTCATCAAGAACATATTACACTCCTCTCAATCATGGAAATTAGAAAGAAATTACCATAAAAAGATATCATACTAATTAGTTAGAGCCTTTTTTTCATAGGTCAGAGAATTTTGTAATACATACAAGTCATGTACAGGTTAGATTCACTTTAGTATTCTATAGGTCAGAGAACTTTCTATAAACAAGTTGGAGTGTTTGATGGAATTCAGTTCATCTGCTCAGTCTTTGTAAATTTCACTTCTTTGTTTAGACATGGATGCTTCAATGATTCTCTGTGCAGTCATGTTCTCTGTTACAGACATTGATACACTGCCCTATTTATGAATCTAACGTACCTGTATACAAAATATACACTATACACTCTTTGCTGATTGGTCATTAATTTGTTCTATGTTTCATGTAATGTGGATAGAGTGTATGTCCACCCATCAGAGGATACAATATTTGCTTAAAAAGTTGGTCAATAATTATGTGAGATGATTTTGGAAAGGAGAGAGGAATAAAGTGGGTCTTGTGCTCTTGGGCAGTTCTACCCTAATCTTGAACTGAGAGACTTCTGTCTTAATTTGTTAAAGGGATGGTCCAGGCGCTAGAAATATTATCTCAATAAATAGAATAAAATTCACAAAACAAAATCACGAAAATTTGATCAAAATCGGGCACCAAATAAAAAGTAATTGAATTCCAAAGATTTGAATTATTCCGGTGAAACGGTTCTAGGCAAACCTGTACTAGGTTGGCTGATGATGTCATATCCCCACTTGTTCTTTTGAATTTATTTTATGAAATAAGATTTATTCTAAATTTTTCTACCAAGAACTAAAATAAATAAATTGACAACTGATTAAGTACGTGAGTTATTTATTGTCGCAACTTATTTTACTATAATGGAGACACATATTAAACAATCGTGTATGAAAAAATGAAACATTTATGATTTCATGTAATAACAAAAGAAAAGGGGAATGTGACATTATCAGCCCACCTACTAAATATTCATGACGACGTGTATGTAACTGTTTTCACAAAATATTGATAAACCTTCAAATTCAATAACCTTATTTCTTATCCGATTTTGATGAAATTTTCAGCATTTTGCGTTATGAATTTACTTTTCTTTATTTAGATATAACTATTTCCAGCCCGGACAATCGTTTTAAGAATATATTTGTGTAGTTGAACCCTAAAATTAGCGATCTAACTTCAGTATAGCCACCCTACACTCATAACGCAAACAAATCACTCACCTGAAGTAAAGCCACGCACCATGAAGAATAGTGGATTAGCGCCATCTCGCGTCTTGCTGACACCCGTAGTATAATAGCATTGGTTTTTTTTTCGTATCTTTGAAAGGGTTTTCTTTCTTATTTGTTTTTACTTCGATCTTTCTTCATTCTGGTTCATTTGTTTTGTATACTCTAGCTTTCATTTTTTCCATATTTTTTTATTGCTCTTCCCCACTCTGTGTCTGTTTGTTTTTCTATTTTCAATTTCTCTCATTCTATCTATCTATCTATCTATACATATATATAACCGCCTATCTGTTTATCTATCTCCCTTTCCTTCCATTATTCATAATAGGTAATTGACTTTTATGAATCACTTGAGATATAGATTATCAGTATTGACTGATTTTTAATCAAAATAAACATTTTGTTCGTTGGTATCCAACATTTTTTAATGGATTTTAATTTTTTATTATTAGTTTAATTTTTTAATGGATTTTAATTTGTTATTATTAGTTTAATTTTTCATTAATTTATTCCATTTTCCTTTCTTCCTCTCTTTTTATCGATCTATCTTATTTTCTCTATACAGTTCTTTATTTCACGCTTCCTTTCTTGCTCGGGATGCACATACTACCCCATCTTTGATATGACAATGACTAGATAAAATGCAACAGATTCTTGTCAACGTTAAAATATTTTGTACTAGAATTTAGCAATAATAAGGCCTTCCGGTGTCTGAGTGATTAAATGATATAGTTCAATAATAATTGAAATCTAATGATAAATCTCGAAGTCAATAAGAACATATCACACTCTTCTCAATCATGAAAATAAGAAATAAATCACTCACCTGAAGTAAAGCCACCATGAAGAATAGTGGAATAGCGCCATCTCGCGTCTTGCTGACACCAGTGGTAGCATTGTTTTTTTTCTTCATATCTTTCAAAGGTTTTTTATTTATTATTTGTATCTAAATGGTTCTGGTTCATTTCTTTTGTATACTCTAGCTTTCTTTTTTTCATTATTTTTTATTGCTTTTCCCCACTCTGTGTCTGTCTGTTTTTTAGATTATCGGTATTGACTGATTTTTAATCAAAATAAACATTTTGTTCGTTGGTATCTAACATTCTTTAATGCATTTTACTTTTTGCTTATTAGTTTAATATTCTATTACTTTCTTCCATTTCCCTACTTCCTCTCTTTTTATCGATCTATCTTATTTTCTCTATTCAGTTCTTTATTTATTTTATACTTCCTTTCTTCCTCGGGATGCACATATCACCTCATCTTTGATATGACAATGACTAAATAATATGCAACAGATTTTTTGGTCAACGTGAAAATATTTTTAAATGGAATTTAGCAATGTAAGGCCTTTAGGTGTCTGGGTGATTCAAAGATTTAGATCAATTCATAAGCCTTATCTAATTATAAAACTCAAATTCATCAAGAACATATCACACTCCTCTCAATCATAGAAATTAGAAAGAAATTACCATAAAGATATCATACTAATTAGTTAGAGCCTTATTTTCATAGGTCAGAGAATTTTGTATAATTACATACAAGTCATGTACAGGTTAGATTCACTTTAGTATTCTATAGGTCAGAGAACTTTCTATAAACAAGTTGGAATGTTTGATGGAATTCAGTTCATCTGCTCAGTCTTTGTAAATTTCACTTCTTTGTTTAGACATGGATGCTTCAATGATTCTCTGTGCAGTCATGTTCTCTGTTACAGACATTGACACACTGCCCTATCTATGAATCTAACGTACCTGTATATACACTATACACTCTTTGCTATCTATCTTTACAGAAGCGGATCTAGAGGGGGGGGGGGGGGGGTTGGGGGGGTTGCAACCCCCCAAAAAAAAAATCCGGGGACCATTTTTTTAAATCTTACCTTTTTTTTTAAACTTGTAATTTTATTTTATTCTATTTCTATGTATTTATTTCATTTATTATTATTATTATTATTATTATCATTTCTTTTTTGGGGAGGGGGGGGGGGGTTGGGCGAACAAATGTCACAGAGTCCCTTGCCCCCCCCCCCCCCATCAGCTTTTTTGAGGACACGGGCCACCGCCGAAGTGACAAGCTAGGCCAGCGTTGCCGATTCTCATCCCCAAAATCCCCACATTAAAAAAAAAAAAAAAAAAATTGGGGGATTGTTGAAGTCTTTGGGGATGAAAAATAAATATTTGGGAATGAAAATAATATTGAGTTTTATGAAAAACGAATTTGGGGATTTTCTGTCAAAATTTGGCAACTTTGGGGATATTTTAAGTGTCGTTTGGGTAGGGATTTTGTGAAGATTTAACCTGGCAACGCACGCTGAGCTGGGCTGCTCATTTCCTGGATTACTTGTTCAAGTTGCTCACTTTTTTATCAGTCTGATCTGAGTGTACATGTAGTGACAAGCAATATGGAAGCAAACAGGGCAAAGAAGTTGCGGCAATCCAGTCTCGCATCTTTTTTTTCATGGGGGTTAATTTGGCAACGACCTCTATACCAAAAAGAGTGGTGTTTTAGATGCAAGAAAACGCCATTTTCACACACAGATTTTCAAAATTTTTCCCTACTGTGGGAGGGGGGACACCCCCCTCCCACACCCTCCCCCCCTCGCTCGCTTGGACTCGGTCGCTACGCTCCCTCGTATACCACCCCAACCCCCCCTTTATAAAAAGCTGGATCCGCCCCTGACTTTATACATGCATCTGTCGAACCGTTTTATCGATTTTGATGAATCCACTGATATATGGATTATCAGTTGTTTTATTCAGTAAATGATTTTTAATCAATTGATTTATTACTAATCCTTTATTCCTTTAATAATATCTTATTCACTTTGATTTTAATTATTGGTTCATAAATTTTCTATTACTTTCTTCCCTTTTCCTTTCTTTCTCTCTTTTTATCGATCTTTCTTATGTTCTTTTTTAATTCCTTTATTTCATGCTTCCTATCTTGCTTCTAAAGCACAAACTACCTCATCTTTGCTATGACATTGACTAGAGAAAATGAGATATCAATACATTTTTTACTAGAATTTAGTAATAAAAGGCCTTTTGGTGTCTGGGTGATCCGATGATTTAGTTCAATTATAATTATATTCAAAATTAACATGTTTATTAAGGAATCCATTTTTTAAAACATGTACAATAACATAGAAAGTAATAATTATAGTCTACCAAGATTTAAATTATATTTAAAAAGAAAATGAAGGCCATTCATATCTAAAAAGGCTGTTACTGGGCTGGGTGGTATGGGGGGGGGGGGGTAAATGTATCAACGTAAGATTAAGTAAATTTCCTAGACCTAAGTCATAATGTACAATGTTTAATCAAATTTCATTCAAAATATGTCGATGAGGCCTAATAGGTAATGTGATTCATGTATCCAGGATTTTTGAAAAGAGCATACAATTTTTGGATATTTTTTTTTTTTTTAACAAAAGTTTTTCACTAAAAAAATTTGGTAAATTCCTTTCAAATTTGCTGACAAGGAAATAGTCTACTTGAGAGCACCTTCATAAGGGGGGGGGGGGGTGCACAAGTTCCTTTCCCAATTAATACATTAGTGAATCATTAACAAAATTTGATATTGTCTACTTTCACTGTGGTTAGAATTCAATCTATTTTTTTAAATATAGTATACTTATATACTTATATTTATTTTTGCAAAACTAACCCATTTCAATTAGAAAAAAAATAAATGCAACTTAATATCCCTACATAATTATTCAAGCATTATGAAGACTTGCAATTATGGTAACTTGGCCCCAGCCTGTTGCAGCTACCATAAAAACCTTGATTTCTTGCTCAGCCCTGTTACCATGGTAATTGTCATAATGACAAAATTGCAATATTAATAAATTGTTTATGAAATGAGGTCCTTAATCCTCTGATTACCTTGATTAACATTTAACTATGCATGATTTTAATTTCAAAATACAATATTTCTGTCTTATATAAAACCCTAAGTATGTCACTAAAAGAAGACCTATTCTGATATTGAATAGGAGTTTAAACTGGAAAATAATATTCAGTTTCATGAAAACTACTAAGAAATAGTAGAAGCAAAAATATCAATAAAAGGTGATGCATTTGCCCGTTGGAGAATATTTCTTACTTGTATTATGAGTGAAATTTTGTACCTAAACTTGTGTACTTCAATTTCATAGCCCGGTGATGAACCTGAACTTGTACTCAGGGGTGAAATATAAAAAGCTCCCATACTTTTTGTACTGACAGAAGAAAACCAAAAAAGCTGAAAAAAAAATTGAAATCAAATAAAAATCTGAACACCCACACCCCTGCTTGTACTGCAGTCTTTTCTACAGATGTGTAGTTTAAGTAACATTCAATGCTTTATCAATATATTTATTCAAATTAACTCATATTTTAATGTGTTATTGCAATGAAGTAACTACTTTTATTAACTTGGCCTTAATATTTCTTCTTGGTACTTGTTGTGATACCAGTATACTTAAACAGCTTGAGAAGTGGGACACATGCATGTTAAAAAAAATTAAAAAGAACAAAATGAGCTGTTGATATAAAGAAGATTTAAACTCTGTTCAATACTCCTCAGTGATAAAACAAGTTTAGCACATACAGTCATGTTTGTCCTACATGTACATCCAGAAGAATTGATAGATCAATATAATTATGATTTACAGCATGTTTTGATAATGAAGAGTGCAAAATTGACAGGAAATATGATAATTTGGTGAATCTGAATTCAAACAAATATTAACTCACAATGGAGCTTTAATTTTACATAATATCACATCATGATATCTGACAATTGGCCACAGCCCCCTCCCCCCCAAAAAAGCAAAAGGGGGAATATTTATTTATTTACTCTTTTTTTTTTGGGGGGGGGGTGATGAGCTAAGATACAGCCTGTATATTATTAAAACAGGAAGCATATCTGCATGGTTCTCAAATTTGTACTTCTGACTGGGTAAGAACTGCTAAGAACTTGGTCCCATTGGATCTGAAATTAACATTTTACAGTTGAGAATTTTAGAGATGAATAAAATTACTCTCCTTAAAAAAATATTTCTAAAATTTCCAGCTGCCCATATCCTAGGCCTATGAATATTCAAACTAGAAAAAAAAATATCTGGACCCAAAACTTAATTCTCTCTCTATCATAAAGTTTCACAAAGAGGCATACCGTACCTGACTCTGTTTATTAAAGTAAATGATTTTAACCACATATTGCTGCAGCTGTATAGCTGAATCAGGACCTAGCTGGTCTACACATGGCCTGTATAACTAACGAATCAAATCACATCTGAATGAAGTATATTAAACATATTTTAAGAATACCAGTACCACCCTAGCCAAGGCCCAGGGCATCCTGTTCAAATAGAGACTTGATTTAGGTTTAACATTAGGCCAAGTCATTTCAGGCTAAATGAATTGTATTTCAACACTGATTATTCTGAAGTAAAAAGTTCATGAATAAAATAAACTGCTGAGAGTTATACTTCATATGAAGATGAAATAGCGGGGGCAGACTATGCCTAAACTTCAACTTTAAGGCTTGGTCCTAGTCCGTCCGAGCTATTTTCATACCCCAGGACTACATCGACAATCTCGCTAGCCGGCTAACACAGGCGATGTCAAAGGCCGGATCCCGCTGCCGCTCTGACCATATCCCTACATTGACCTAAATTTTAATAGGCCCAACAATAGACTAGGCCTAAAATCGAAAGTTTGTCGTTACTAATACTAGTAAAACAGGAGGTCAGAAACAAGTCCACATCTACCCCTGATGATTGACAATAAAACTGAAATACAGATTACACTACACTACAGGTGACCTACATGAGCATTCTGATGATATTTTTTTGAGAAACATAGATCATAGATTTTGCGTAATTTGACGTTATTCTCATGAAAAGAAAAACATTGACTTCCAAAGTCAACCTTTAAAATTGCATCGGCAGACATGTTGGCTATGTGCAGAACCTGTGGAAAATAAAAACGCGCAAAAAGAGTTCCCTCTCGATCTCTAACTACAGTACAGTGTTAAGGCCCGTTTACACCGCATCCGGCACGGCGACCGTGCACGGCATTCCGGCACGGCATACGGCACGCCGTGCTGTTTTCCAGTTTCCACTGCCCCACGGCACGGCAATAAAGCCGTGCACGGATCCCGTCCAGCAGGCAAAAACCGTCCAATGTACCCATGAAAACCCAAGGCAAAGAAGCCTGCTTCAGGCGTGGCAAGAAGTAATTTTTAAGGATTTTCGTGTATCTATGTCCTATGTATAAATTAATCTTGTCTTGAATTCCACCAAGAAGCATCAATCTGACTGACTGCTCATTGGACAGACACAAATATTCTTTGTTATTCACTCATATCTATACGGGAATTGATCGTTCTATTTAAATGTAATTGAATTTTGTCATGATTAATCTTTTTATTTTACACTTTGCTTTCCATACTTCACTTCCCATTTCTATGCCATTGTCACCTGTTCATCTCATTCCTTAGTTTATCTCATTCCTTACTCCTTAGTTTATATATCAGATTCTAATGCCATTACAACTCCACATGTTTCTGTGTCTTCTCATTTATATTCAGAACATTCTTCTTCATTCATGACCTCGTGCTCATTGGTTCACCTTTCACCCTTAGTTCTTCCACTTTTCTTTATTCTTCTATTCTCTCTGTTTCTATTAGTTAAATTGGTTATACGAAATTATTTCTGAACATATTTGAATACGGTATATTATTTGTTTAAAGGTCAAATCCACCCAAGAAAACTGTTAATTTGAATAAATAGAAAAAAAGTCAAACTAGCATGATTCATGCAGAATCGGATATAAGAAAGTTATGACATTTTAAAGTTTCGCTTATTTTCACAAAAGAGTGATATGCACACCTCAGTGATATGTAAATGAGACAGTTGATGTCCCTTACTATTTCTTTTTTTTTATTGTTTGAAAAATACAATATTTCATTTATTTGACAATAATGACCAACTTGACTAAACCAATGCTAATTCTACATGTTCAGGGAGGAATTAATTCTCTTGACAATGAGAAGAAAATTACATTTCATATTTCATATAAATAAAATACAAAATAAATAGTGAGCGAATGACGTTATCAGTCTCCTCATTTGCATACCGATCAGGATGTGTATATAACTGTTTTGTGAAAATTAAGCGAAACTTTAAAATGTCATAACTTTCTTATTTTACATCTGAATTTGATGATATTTTCAGTGTTATGCTTGTTGGATATTTCTCTTTTATTCAAATCAACTTTTTTGTTGGGGTGGACTTGTTTTTTAAAAGCAATGCCAAGTGAGGTCTGGCCCAATAAATAAGAGCAACACTGGACTTCATTTTGTCGACATCTTTATTTTGAGTTTAGTTCAGCTCCAAATATATTTTAGGTTCTTCAGCAATCTACATTATATTTGTTGTTGAAAAAAAAGTGATGCTCAATAATTTATTACAGAAAAAAATAATACGAGATATATAAACAACAAAAAATGCATGGGGCATCAAAAAATTTCTTGAAGATGAATGTATTCTTTTTATTTCACAATCAACTTTCTTTTGTCAGTATTCTTCATGTCCAGGGGCCCATTTCAAAAGTACTTTAACATTATGGAAACTACCATGGAAACCACAATTATAATTGGATGTTGCGCCATATTAAAGACAAAGTTATGATAGTTGTACCTCTCTATGAAACAGGCAACAGGAGTGTCATTGCCATTCTGTTTAGAGATGAAATTTTGTTTCTAACATTTTGTCATATTTCAAACAATCCTAGATCTCTGTTTCCAAAATAAAACATTAGTCCAGAAACGTTCCGTCCAGTACCCATCATTTTTATTTTCACAGTAACTGGTTTCATGTGTTGATATTTGATAGTGCATTACTAGTGATCATGTTAATACATGTATTTGCATGAACCAAATTTCTGTGATGTGCAAAATGCTCAACTTCTCTTATCTGTGAACAAATCCTGAATTTAAATTCAAGTATAATTTAAGAAATAAATATATTTTTAATAAATGGTGAACATGCTCAGACGATATTTTCCAGATCTACAAAAGAGGAAGATCATAATCCTTCACAATCGTAATTTCTGCAAATTGAGACTGACTTGCAACTGTAACAATGGGTGATGTACATTGGCGGTGGAAGCCAAAAAATAAAAAAAAGGTTATCAACTAAAAATTTAGGGGGGGGGGGGGACCTGTCCCCGCTTCCGCTGCCTATGGAGATGTCAAAGTGAAAAATTCAAGTGGAAATTAGAATAACATATTTAATGGTGTCGTTGTTTATAATACGATATCAGTCATTAAAGTTGTAGATTTCCTGCAAATGATTTATTTCATATGGATTTATCATAAGTAATTCAGATGTAATCATATATACACCGCTTTTAATTTGTTGGTGATGCTGCATGTCTGACATTGCATCTTTTATGTTACAATCGAAAGAGTATTGAGTGATGTCAGAGCATAGAGCTATTAGCTCCATGGTCAGAGGGAATAAGATATCAGCTCTCTTTTTAGCGGTGGAGCATAGCAAGTTAGAGCATTTTCCGTTAACTTTTTTTTTAAAATCTACGAAACATATTTGGATTCTTAAATTGTGAGATGTTTATAACATCAATAAGAATCGACTTGGAGTTAGATGACACAAAAACTTTAATTCCTATAGTAGTATGTTCAATGTTCAGATGACCGATATTTAACCTCATAGCAATGGAGCTGGCATTGAGGTAACTTTTACAGTGTGGGACAATGGGGGACAAGCTGGAGAAAAATTTATCTACAGTTATGTTGTCACCATGACTATCAGTGCTTTGAAAATACTGCAACATTGTGTCCTCGATTTGAAGTGAAGTTGGGACTTGAAGACTGGACTGATGTTGCGGACGTGCCTGAGGATGATGACGAGGAAGACTGACCCACGTTGTGGACAGATGTCACCCACCATTCTCCTGCTCAGTTTCTTCCTGCTTGGTACAGGCTTCTCCTGGTGTGTCCACATCAAACACAGGATCCAAGATTGAACTTGTTCTGCTGACAGAAAAATCATATGTTCAAATTTATTTCATATGTTTTCCTCATAATAATGAATACTAAAAAAATCGACTCTCATGTACCAAGTCGATACAGTTTGTCTGTTCTTTACTTCATTAATATTCGAAACATCTTTAGTTTTATTTTATTATATTATATTTTTTTAAGGGTAATTTTCTGAAGGCAAATGGCTCTCACTTCAAGGAAATGCAACACCCATTAACCTGTACTATTTTACACAGGTAGTCAAGTACAAATATGATAAATCATATTGAATGAAAATGTGGATGTATAATTACAGGAAACGGGTTAATGTAAACATGAGAGAATGAGCCAATCATCAATGTATAATTCAAAATGATTTGTATAGTTTGTATGAGAGCACTCATATCCACCCTGCAGAGTGCACAAAGTGCAAATTAATACCATAGCTGTTGCCCGACCGTTTCCTGTCAGAACCCAGAAACTAAACCTGGGTTAAGTGAAGCACAATATCAGAATTCATATTTATAAAATACATTTCTTTGCATGAATTCAAATTGATATACACATATTCTCTCTTCCCTGGGATAAGAAAACAAAATATTTAATATCTTACTCTCGATTATGTATGTGGGGAAGTAGGAATTCCATTGCCTCACTGTACTTGTATTTACGTGCTGCATTTGAGGGAGCTCCGTCACCACTCTTCCTCTCCATTTCTGTCGTTTTTTAGGAAGTTGTCCCTCAACTCGCTACGTCACCTTAAAATAATGAAAAAACAACACGAAATCTAATTCCTATAACCTCTGAAATTTTTCATTTCTGTTTATGACTCATTTCAAGCCCTACCCACCCCCCCCGAAATATTTCAATGTGAAATTGGACAACATGCTTTTGATAGTAAAGAATTTTGCCTCCATTTTTTTTGCTTGTAAAAGTGACGTGATATTTATATTACGTATTTGTGAGGAGGGGTTGGTATATATTTTTTGGTCCACATCACAAAGCAAGGTCTCTTTCTGCATTTACATACCCTTGCTCTTGTGTCTCATTTAATTTGTTATTTTTTTTAAACACCAGACTATTTTACACATGTGCAAACAATTTCAAAAATGGCCATAATGACCAAAACTTACCATTGGTATTCATTGAATTACAACAACCAGAAGTTAGCTACAGTTGTTAGATTGTGAACTTGATTTGCTTTCAAACATCCACATACAAATATAACTCTTTTACATTGTTCAATATTTTTCTTCAAATTGATAGTGAAAAAATCGTGAAGTTTAAAAAAAATTAATATGACGTAAAATTATACCTACCTGAGATTACAAGCTGACGCCCAATGTCATGTCATACATCATTTTTTTACTTCTGTATCCTTGAACAGCTCCAATCTCTTGTCATACAGGAATGGATTTTCCTACACTTCTAGGATAAGGGCTTCCTCCATGTTGGTTATCTGTCATGCAACACATTCCATATAAATTTTGTTAGCAAATAATAATAATAAAGGTTTAAAGAATTGCAAAAGCGATTAGTGAAAGGCCAGTGCCCAATCAGCAATTTCTTACATTTACATTGTAACTGGCAGGCTTGCTGATCAGGGTCCAATTTTTATAATGCACAAATAGAAATTATCCTAATTGAAATGATTTTGCTTAGTTGTAGAGAAAAGTGATCGTCTAGAAATTCCTTCAAGAGCTTGAAATAATAATTTTTTATCATTTGAAAAGTACATGTAAACATAGGGTCATGTTAAGAAAAAAAAAGATAGAGGCACAATTTTTTGCCTCCATGAGAGCCTATAAGCTAAGCCATATAATGTTTTTTTAGGGATGAAATGTTTGTTGAATAAAATGTCAGCAAATTATGTCTTCTCTGTATAGTAACCGTACCCAATCACTTCAGCCCCCCCCCCAAAAAAAAAAAAACCAAATAAGAAATAAACCAATGAAAAAAGAATGAAATTACACAAATAAAGCAATCAATTTTTGGAACAGAAATGTGCAGATTTAAAAGTTATGCCAGCACACAAAGGACATATTTCATATTGAAAAGGGGTCACTTTTGTTCTGGGGTGTTTCTATTTCGGGCAAACCAGTGCCAACCCAAACCCCTTCCCATCGCCCCACGATTGAGCTGCCCCTGGATAAAGGAAAGTGCGCTCATTTTAAAATCCTTTACATAATAACAGACTGACAATTTTTGACAAACTAGAAACAATAACTGTTTTTAATGCAAGTTCTCTCCAAAATTATAGTAGCCTAAATTTAGTGACTAGGCCTAGACTCTATATTTTAATGAAAACAATGTCTAACGTTAATTAGCTAAGCCTAAGTATGACGTCATATGGGGAGGATTTAGAGTCTAGGTTTTTACATTATTTATTCGTAGGCCTAGTCTTTTCCAGAGAGTTTGTGGGAAATAACTAAGTTAGCCTTACTCCTTAGCCTTCCACCATTTGTTTCGATCTAGAACAGATCGACCAGAGGGTCCCACAAAAATATGGTCAAACTGAGCAATCGGTCTAACTTCTTTCAGTTCAGGCTACCCAAGTTTCACCACTCCAGATCCCCTCTTATTAATTCCTTGCCACCCTCCTATCTGCCACTCTTGCTGCTGACAAAACGACTCAGTGCCTAGCTCTCATCTATTATAGACCCTACTACTAAAACTAAAGTACTACTACTCTAGGCTAGGCTAGTCTATATCTTAATATAAATAATTCATCCCGGAATTCATCATATTCGTTCAGAGGTCTAACTTACATGTACTAGTGTTACTAACGTTAGACCTATGTGTAGACTCTAGACTACTGAGGCCTAACGTTAGACCAACAACGTACAGGTCTAACTTTTGTTAACGTTAGTTATAGGTCTACCTAACGTTAGATCTAACTATAACTTAGTAACGTTAGGCCTAATGTTACTGTTAGTTAGACTCTACTAGGCTAAGTCTAAGTTAAAGATAAATGCCAGTTGTGGTAACGATTTCAAAATGAGTTCGTACAGTCTACAGAATCCAATGAAATGACCACCAAAGTGTCTGTTTGTATAAATAAAAAATATGTGCCAAAGGATTCCGGAAGAAATTGTGTAATTGCTGAGAAATTAGCAAATAAGCACGGGATTTGGGTCAAGCGTCGGGCCGACATTCAAAGCAATAATTTTTAATAGTACACTGTCCCACGTGCGCTTATCTGTGTTGGTGATCTTCAGTATGAACATTTTTCAGCGTAGATTTCAAGATTTCACAAAGTTCAGTTCATGTAACTGTACCAGATCTAGATCCTCGATTATATAGTGACAATTAAGCTCGGTTTTACACACTTTCTCGTGAAATCAGTGTTTCCTGCAACTACTTTCATTTATCTTTAAGTCTTTAAGTCCTAACTTTTTTTTATTTAGTACTAATAGGCCCTAGGCCTAATTACGTTTAGGCCAGTCTAATTGATTATCGAGTCTAACATTAGGTCTATAACGTTAGATCTAGATGTAACTTAGGCTAGGATAAACATCTAGCCTATCTAAATTAGATAGGAGCCTATATCTTGTTAGAATTAACTTAGAGTTAGACCGAGTCTAAGCCTAAACTAAGGGCCAAGGCTAAGCTAACTTACGTTAGATCTTCGTTAGATCATAACGTTAGGCCCTATCCCAGGCCGGCCTTATATTATTTGGCCTTATTTTCTTGTGCTCTACTTTCTGGGGCTCGGTTCTACAGTATGCGAAATGACACTTGTTCTTAATTAGTTGCTTACCAGACCAAGAATTGCAAGATCAAGTCCTCCTTCAGTCACCTCTCTTCAGCACTAATACACGTAGACCTACGTGTATGTGCGATTTTGCATTTAACACGTAAACTCCCATAGACTATCACCGCAGGCGATTTGTCGCTTGATCAGAAAATATGTGGGCAATGACGTAATTTATCTGGACTGTGATTGGCCAGAAGTGAAAAAACCGTGTGCCGTGCTCTGAAAATGGCTTGCTGATCGATCTGCAAATCCGGCAAATTACGCCGTGTTGTACAATACGGCACGGCACCGTTGAAGTGGAAACAGTTTCATAGGATTTAGTGGGGATCGATTTTTTTTGCCGTGCCGGATTGCCGTGGTGCCGTGCACGGTCGCCGTGCCGGATGCGGTGTAAACGGGCCTTAACACTGGTACACTCTAAGTTACAGGTTAAAGTCTAACGTTAGCTCTGAGGTCTTGAACTGAAGTTGAAGAATACGGCTAGCACGGCTTGTCAACATAAACAAATTTTTATTAAATGATTTAGTTAAACTATAATTACAATCCAAGGATAAAACTCGAAGCCATTAAGAACATATCACACTATTCTCAATCATGAAAATAAGAAATAGACTCTAAATCACTCACCTCAAGTAAAGCCACCATGAAGAATAGTGGAATAGCGCCATCTTGCGTCTTGCTGACACCAGTCTGTAGCATTGTTTTTTTTTTCCATAGAGATATACTAGTACATATCTCTATGGTTTTTTCCTTTCTTTCAATTTTTTTTTCTTATTAGTTTTTACTTCGTTATTTTTTTTTATTTTTACTGGTTTATTTATTTTGTATGCTCAAGCTAGCTTTCCAAATTTCTCTCATTCTATCTATCTATATATATGTATCTATCTATCTATCTATCTATCTACATGTATCTAATATCTATCTTTATTCTTTTCCTTTCATTAGTATTTAATTTCAATGAATCAATTTATAATTCTTTACTCGTTTATTTTTCATTTATTTATTTATTAATTTATTTCAATTTTTGATTATTGGTTTATATTCTATTAGTTTCCTCTCTTTCACTCTTTTTATTGATCTTTCTCTTTTTCCTCTATTCATATCTTTATTTCATGCTTCCTTTCTTGCTCTGGATGCACATACTACATCATCTTTAATATGACACTGACTAAATAAAATAAAACAGATTCATACTGATATTTTACTTTTTAATTATTTTTGTTTATTAATTTTTTTCTTACTTTCTTCCCTCTTTCCTTTCTTTCTTTCTCACTTTCTTTTTATCAATCTTTCTTTTCTTTTTTTTTCTCTATATTTATATCTTCATTTCTTTCTTCCTCTCTTACCCTTTAACTACTAAAATTTTGCAATATAAGGCATTTTGGTGTCTGGGTGATTCAATGACTTGGTTCTATTATAATCATAATCCAATGAAAAGAGTCAAAGTCATCAAGAACAGATCATGTCAATTAGAATTAATCCCTTACCTAAAGTAAAGCCACCAGTCAAATAAGCACCATCTCTCGTCTTGTTGACACCAGTCTGTAGCATTGTTTCTGTTTACTTAGTCTTCCATTTTGTTCTTTGTTTATTCCTTTTTTATTTTTTTTATACTTCTTTATCAATTTGGAAATTTCTTAGCATTTGTATGCCCTGTTTTTATTCATCACTCTTTTTTTCTTCCTTCCTTAATGCAATTCTTATCAATTAATTAATTGATTGATTGATAATTTATTCATTTATTAATTTATTGATTGATTTCCTTTATTAGTTTATATAAATATTTGTTTTCTATTTTCTTTCTTTTCTTTTCTTTCTTTTACTTTCCTTCCTTCCTTTCTTTCTTTCTTTCATTCATTCTTTCTTTTAATTTCCTTTTTTTTTTCTTTCTTTCTTTCTTTCTTTCTTTCCCCCTCTCACCATTCTCCCTCTTATTCTACATATTATAGTATTAAGGTTGTGAACTACAGAACACTTTATGAAAGCTAATAAGTAAACAAATATTTCCAGTTCCACATTAAGGCTTTCCCTTTCTAGTTGCCTCCTCATTCATTTATAAATCATGTACTTTATTCAACTGTTTCCCAGATTTTATCATTGTAATATCTGCAATTTTCCCATGTAATTTATGTAAACTTTGTATGTGCCTTGTATTTGTTTTTATGATGAATGGAATAAATGCTATCAAATCAATCAAATCAAGGAAAGGAATGTTTTTTCTCACAAGAAAAATATATACTTTCAATCAATCTATCATGTCCATTTTGAATATCCTATCTATGGGTAGATTTAGCATTTTACAAATATGCTATTACTTATCAGAGAATGTGGTTCCCCCTTATTCTAAACTTAGACAATATTTGCCTTACAATATGTAATCATAATGTATCATTCAAAGAGCAAATTAACAAACTATTAAAGAATTCATCCCCGCATACTCTCTAAAACAAAATAATTTATTTTGTGTCATTTCATCCCTTCCTGATCATAGAAGGATGACCAAATTATTTTATTTCATTTCACAATTACAAACCAATTTCTGCTTTTTGGAGCATATGTAAGAACTATTATAATGTATCGCAATTCCACGCCCTTTCAAATTGTGAAACTTTCAATTATCAATTACACTGATTACTTTATACAAATAATATAGTATGGAAAATATTGTATTAATTGAGCAGGTATGTTCTTTGCAATCCCTAATCCTGTAAAAGAACAATAAAAATCTGTCTTTTATAGATTCAAATAAATCCCTAATTTTACAAGCATATTTTAGTAATCTCTTTTTAAGTGCATAATGAAAAAATCTGACTTTTATTCCCCCAAAATAGCATACAATTTCACTAAGATTCAGTGTTCTATGTTTTGTCATCATTCATAATTCAAGTAATAAAGCTGGTCAATAAATTATGACTATCAATGAATCACCTGCATCCTACTCAATATTAACACTTATTAAACTGGGGGGAGATGGTCAATTTGACCCCCCCTCAACAAATGTTGTCACTACGCCGTGGCACAATTGTTTTTTACTGTGCTTCTCACTGACTTTTTACTTGCGCATCTTTTGAGACCAAATTTGCGACGCCCAGGCACGCGGTTCCAAAATTACGCAACGTTTCGTAAGTGCATGTCAGACCAGAAATTGCTCAAAAACGTGATTTTGTGTAAAAAGTCAATGCAAATTGTGTTTTTCAACCAAAAATCATAGGGTTTTGTTGGTTTAAATGGATTTATTTTATGCCTTTTATGATCGCAAAAGGGTTCTCGACAGAGTTCATTGGGAAAAACAATAAAAAACAAAGGTTTGAAAAAAAACAACAAAGAAATAAATAAGAATTTAAAAACAATAAAATACATAAGAAATTCATTATATTTTTACTATATTTTGTAGACATTTGTTAGAAATGTAATAATTGATACTCCCACCAAAAATTAGCATTCTACTAGCTATATAACTTGAGTTAAAGGCAAATACATACACATACACAAAAAAGAAATTTATGGCAAATTTCATATGCTTATTTGCATGATTAGTCAATAAGAGATATTTAAAAAAAAAAAATTGAAAAAGTTTCTATACACTCTTGTAGTTTAAATCTGGCTCTACGTGCTTGCAAATTTTCGCGGCCAAGATTTGAGGGGGGGGGGGGGGGTCAAATTGACCGCTGGTCCGAAATAGCCCAGTTAAGATAGGGTAAACTCATCTTTGATAAGACATCCATAAAAATAAATGTTAAAATATTGGAATGTTAAGCAGTACCGTAATCAACAATATCCAAGTTTAAATGTAAGTTACATACAGAAAAATTGGTACTTCCAACAAATAACCACACATGCTTTCAAAGGGTCAAACAAGTGGAATGCCTCTGGCGGTCTCACCTGCATCACGTGATTCTATTTAGCAGCAGTGCTGACTTTGAAAACTACTTTAAAATAATTATTCACAAGAAAAAACATTCATATAATGATACAATACTACGTTCATTGATATTTGACCTTGATCATGTGACCTAAAACTTGTCAGTGATACTTGATTATCCTTATATCCACCTTTTGTACACTGTATCAGTGTATGTATAAACTTTGAAAGTTATGACAGCAATCAAATAATTACCTCTAAAATGGCCAAAGTTCAATGACCTAAAATGACCTTTGACTTTCGTCATGTGACCTGAAACTCGCATGAGATGTTCAGCGATACTTGATGACTCTTATGTCCAAGTCTCATGAATCAGATCTATAAACTTTCAAAGTTATGATGGTAATTCAAAAGATACCCCCAACTTGGCCAAAGTTCATTGACCTTTGACATTGGTCATGTGACCTTAAATTCGCACAGGATGTTCAGTGATACTTGATTACTATTATGTCCAAGTTTAATGAATCAGATCCATAAACTTTTAAAGTTATGGTAATTCAACAGATACCTTTGGCTAAAGTTCATTGACCATAAATGACCTTTGACCTTGGTCATGTGACATGAAACTCGAGCAAGATGTTCAATAGTACTTGATTAACCTTATGTTTAAGTTTCATGAACTAGGTCCAGATATATTCTAAGTTATGCTGTCATTTCAAAAACTTAACCTTAGGTTAAGATTTTGGTGTTGATTCCCCCAACATGGTCTAAGTTCATTGACCATAAATGACCTTTGACCTCCGTCATGTGACCTGAAACTAAAGCAGAATCTATAGTAATACTTGATTAACCTTATGGCCAAATTTCATGAGCTCGGTCCATATACTTCCTAAGTTATGCTGTCATTTCAAAAACTTAACCTTCGGTTAAGATTTGGTGTTGACGCCGCCGCAGCCACCGTCGGAAAAAACGGTAGGGGAAGGCGGGGTAAGTTGTGACACTTTTTGCATTTTGCATGTTAGAATTGATATGACTAGTAATATTGTAGAAATAAGTACCTTGCCTTTCAATTTGATTCTTGGGAAATATTTTTCACCTATATATATCTTTCTACCACCACACTGAAAATCATTGTGACCTTTGAAAAAACTGATGTCAAATGGCTCAACTTGCCTCATCTGTGGGGTAAGTTGTGCCACCGTCTGGGGTAAGTTGAGCCACAAAAACTATGTACAAAATGTATGCGGGAGAACCAGGATATCAATTTTTCATTTAAAGTCTTTTCACTTGCTAATTCTCTATAAATACTAACATCTTCTAACAGTAAAAGAACTGTCATGTGAATTTGCTCCTTTCTGTCTGCATATCAATGGCTTTTTATGTTTTTTAATTTTTTTATTATATATTACCATAAGAGTTACCATGGCTCAACTTGCCCCATGTTGGTTGGCTTAAATTAGCCCCGTCCGAACTTTTTGTGATATTTTCACATCCATACATTTCTTATGCATCCATCATGTAAAAGACTATGACAAGAGTGAGAATCCATACCTGGACTAACAATATTGTTCTTATTTCTATAATATATTTAAAGACGTGTGTGGGTAAAAAGTACTTATCTATTTCAAACCCTTTTTTACTTTTTTGGCTGAAATTTGTATTTTTCCCTCTAAAAAAGTATTTTTTGTTTCAAAGTTGAAAACAATGTGGTGGGGTTGAGGGTTATGCAATGGGTCATCAATAAATGACACCACCACAATATCTGACTCATTCATTATTAGCCTGGGGGTGGTGGCTCAACTTGCCCCTATGCTCAACTTACCCCGCCTTCCCCTACCTATAGTCTCACTCTAGTTCACAGGTGAGACAAAAATGCAATCCGATTGAATTGAATAGTGAAAATGTAATTATTACATGTCATGCAACTTAGAAAGTCTCTATCATTTAACAGGGTTACAATAATGAGCAAAGTATCATATACAGGTAACTCTGCCTAAGTCAAAGCAATCTTTTAGATCAGATTCAAAATGTGTTACATACCTCTTTTCAGTTGAATTTTGCCTAAGTCGAACATATTGATTATTATTTGGTCCCAAGAGATTTGACTTAGGCAGAGTTACTTGTATTGCTAATAGGAAGTGGTAACTAAGATCATCCCTGGATGTCATTGAATGTGTAATAGCTGACAGTGTGAGAATATGATTGTACAGTACAATATCCTAGTGGCTACAGAGATTGAACTAAAGCAAATAAAATTTATCTTGATGTTCAGTTTGCAATGTTTCCTGTATAAGAAAAGACATTTTCATATATAGTCAATAATTAGCAAAAAACAAACAAACAAAAACCCCAAACAGAGTAAGTTTGCCTTGAACTGGTATGGATTCACAAGTAACAGCACCATCTTACTCATACATCATGGGGCAAAACATTAGCAAACAATTTATAGATTTTGGGATAAAACAAGAATTTGGGTGGGGAAAGCATTTTTAACAGTTTATTCAGGATGAAATAAAAAGTGATACCAATCATTATCTTACTGACAATGTCAAAGCATATTTGGCAATTCAACTAATGGTTAGCACCGCTGGGGCCCGTTTCTCAACACCTTGACAAGTTAGTCATATCTTTATCCATCAACCACTGAGTTAGTTCCAATCTTACTAAATCTGTTTCACAAAAGGCTTCCTAACTAGAATACCTTGATATCGACACTATCAGTAAAATGAGCAGACAGCTTTAGTTACAAAATAGCATTATTTTCAAAAAGAAAAATTATGACAAAATTGCAGATAATGTGATGAATTGGGAAATACCTCTTTTCAAAATAATAGCACAGGTATATTATGCATCGTATATACTTAGACCATGAAGACTGGAGCATTCAATTGCTGAGAAAATTAAATTATGAACAATTCATATCATGACTAAAAAATCACATGTGGACATTGAGAAGGGTATCCAATTTTAATAGTTTACGAAAGTAAACCATAACGGTTTGTAAAATTTTACTAATCATACAGATACACATCATCAAAATTCAATACGTATAAAAAAAACGGGACAGATTTGAAAAATCTATAAATTTTTTGTTTCAAATTATGATCTCTATATTTTGGTGTCAATACGTGCTCTGGAGTCTTATCCTTTAAATGCCATTAAAATAATATTCTTTTGTTCATACTTGAGCGAACACGGAATGTTTTTGTCTGGGGTTAAAAAGGAGGCTTGCACCAAAATGGCATAAAATGATGATGGTTGGACTTCTTGCTAATCTGCAGACTTCCTCGACCTTAACATTTTCATTATCTTTGCCATAATTCTCGAATTATGTGCCAAAATTCATTTTCAAATCTAATTATTTGCTTGAATAGTTCTGTTGTTGTTCCTTTTTAATATGTTCTCATTTAGCTTTGAATATTGTTTAGGCAAGAACATTTTTTTTAACCAAAGTATGGGGGAGTATGGGAGAGGGTGTTTTTTTTCAAATCCTTTCATTGTGTGCTACAAAGGTTATGGTGCCTTTGAACAGTGGCATACTGATGGCTGGGGGCTCGGGGTGCTCCCCCCCCCCCCCCCCAAATAAAAAAATTATGACCAAGGAAAAAAAAAGTGGAAATGAAAATAACAGAAAACATAGAAAAAGAAAAATGATATGATTTTCTGATTATGTCAAAATCACAAAATTTGATATTTTAATAAAAAAATGTTCTTGCTCGCTTCACAACTTTTTAATACATTTTACCCGATCTGCCATATCTTGCTCCTTCAAAATTGACTCAATACACCATTGCCATTGAAAGACATGAATCCTTTCCTGTTTGTCATGTCAAGCACATAACTTGGTGAAGGATTCAATAACCCCTTGAAAATAGGATTCATTTCTTTTATAGGTACCATAACATAATTTGTTTCACATAATAATTACTAAAGATACCATAACATTATTTATTTTACATAATAAAAAGGATTTGAATAATTATAAATTCTCCCAATAATGCAAATCTTCTTACTTGGGTTGACAAAAAGTCTCTTCTTTTCTTACTTATGAAGGAAAATTCAAAGGTAAAAGAAGTTTAAATGAAAAAAAAACATAATTCAGGGTAAATAAATAAATTTGTAAATGAAATTTGACAGCATAATTAAAAAATTATGACAAAGATAATGAAAAGATTAAGAGGAAGTCTGCTGATTAGCCAAAAGTCTAATCATCAAATTTCTTATTTCTGCCATTTTAGCGCAACCTCTTTTTTGAACCCATGACAAAAACGTCCCGTGTTCGCTCAAGCTTGAACAAAATTTATTTTTTAATGGCATTTCAAAAATAAGATCTTAGAGCATCTATTTACATCAAAATATTGATATAATAATTTGAAACAAATTTTTTACAGACTTTTCAAAACTGTCCCGTTTTTTTTAATATGAACTGTACGTATAGTTTAACATAAACTTTTTGATACCGAAACATATGATTTGACAAGTTCTATGTATAAATTAGAGATAGAATTAATGAAAATGTTAATAGGAGTCTGAAAAACGACAAGTATGAGTCCAGTTATGGATGGCCTAACCTAGTAGAATCTTTATCGATTAAATTGTTTTTCTTTTCAAAATGAATTGTATTGTGGGGTTTATCAACAGTTTTCATGGTTTCTTTGTATTACAATCATCACTGAATGCATTTTCCCACATATTTTGTGATGTAATTTCAACCTCTATGATTGATTATTCAAGATAATAATTTCTAGGGTCTTTTGCATGTATGAAAAACGTGATATTATATGAATAAAGGTTAAAAAACATTTTTTTTACCTTTTCTTTTTCTTACAGTATTGAACTACCCCATGCAATCTCTACTTCTTTACTCTTGGGCTTTTTGATTTTTTATTTAACAACAGGTTTGCTCTCTGTCTTAACCTTGATATCTTCTTTGCCTTTCTCAATAACCTCAAGAATCTTGACTGTAGGGGGCAGCAGGGCTTCCTCCAGGACCTCGTTAAAGTTGAGCATGATTTCATCCAGGTTTTTCTGAGCGGTCCCAATGACGTCAATGAGCTTCTTGGAGCAGGTGGATGAGCCAATGAGAGCATCCTGCTGGAGTTGGTAAAGGCACCAAAAGGAAATAAATGGAAAGAAAGAATGAGAGAAAGACAGAAAGGAAAAAAAGAAGATAGTTTAAACTAAAAAGTCAACACATTATGGCTTAAAAAGACAGTTTTGAAATTTGAAATAAACCAAGTGAACAGGTGGGACTGTAAAGCACTCGCCTATGTATTAAGTGTGTGTTGATACCACTGATCTGAATACTATCTGATTGGATATTAAGAAATGAAGCCATTGATGCAGAGTGGCGGCCATCTTGGGACCATCAAAAAACACATCGGTTTTGCACTAAGGCATGGGCTTCCAATCAATTTTCCACTAATTCTATATAATTTGGAGGTTTTTCAACTTAATTTTGCGCTATCAATTTGTATTAGACTCTTGGTTTATGTGTGTACTATTTGTTCACAAATTATGATGATATGGATACAAGGAAAACCAGTGCTTTTAAGAGGAACCAGGCTGCAATATCTATGAAAATCTAGTAACATATACTTAAAAGTAGAATGAATATCAGTAACTATAATTATAGAAAAAAATCATTATGTTTTCATCCGTCGTCGAATTGAATTATAAAAGCAAGTGTTATCCAAATGCATACGCTTTTAAAGGGATGGTCCTGGCTGGAAATATTTATATTTCAATAAATAAGAGTAAATCTCACAAAACAAAATGCTTAAAATTTGATCAAAATCAGATAACAAAATAACAAAGTTATTGAATTTTAAAGATTTGCATTATTACATTGAAACAGTTCTAGGCATGTCTTTATGAATATTCATTAGATGGGCTGATGATGTCATATCCCCATTTGGTTTTTTGTATTTTATTATATGAAATTAGGTTTATTAAATTTTTTCTACCAAGAACTCAAACAATTCGATTGACAACTGATTAAGTACATTTGTTATTTAACGCCACAGCTTATTTCATCATAATTGAGACACATCATTAACACATGTACGACAAAATGAAACATTTATGATTTCATGTAATAACATAAGAAAAAAAGAAAGTGGGGATGTGACATCATCAGCCCACCTAATGAATATTCATGACGATGTACATATAACTGTTTAAAAAAATACTGATAAACATTAAATTCCATAACTTTATTTGTTATCCGATTTTGATGAAATTTTCAGCATTTTGCTATGTGAATTTTACTCTATTTATTTAGATATATATATATTTTCAGCATGGACCATCCCTAACTTAATTAATAAAAATTAATAAAGAATATGATGAAATAGATATATATTTCAACCATCCTCACTGTCAATTAAGACTTCATGAAACACAGAGATCGACTGCAAAGAGCAAAAAGACGAGGGAGAGACTTGAGAAAATCAAAGTGAAGAGCAGGTAAAAAGAAAGAAGGAAGTGAATAACTCTAAGAAATGATAAATAGTAAAACGTTTATAAATTAAGGCTTATATAAAAAATCAGTTCACTATTTGATAAATAAAAAGAATATGTAAATGGAGAAGGGCTATTAGCCTTGTCAAATTGATAGTATTTTATTTTCTGCGATGCTAAAATATGGGAAAAGGCATTACACTATGTGCAAAACAAACAGCTTTGTTTGCTGTGTTGATGGTCCTAAGATGGCGGACGATGGCTTCAGTCCATGACGCTCCACCGTCCATCCAGATATTGTACAGATCAGTTGCTGATACACACAATTATTTTTGAAACCCAATATTTTTGAGCTACAACAAAAGTGATGCTTACTCCTTTTACTGCTTGCAAATGACAGAGCATTTGTGAACTTTGACAGTTTTGTGGGAGATTTCTTACAGAGCAAATTTGCACCGGGAGTTACTTTGTAGATGGGCTGAGCATGGCTAGCTTAGCTGGCTGCACAGCTTAATGATGCAGTAGGTTTGACACAAATTATGTTAGTTTACTAATATACCTGTATGTGTTTGAGTGTTAATGAAAGAAAATAGTGCAAATATGACTTGTGGAAAGTGGGTAAAATGGTTGAAAATTTATTCACTCCTATAGTGAAAAACTCCTTACTTGTCTATAATTTCAATATTCTATGATTTTTCAATGAAAACGATTTTCCATGACTTTCAAGGCCTCACCCAGAAGTAATGACATAAAATTCCATGATTTTCCAGGTATTCAATGACCCATATGAACCCTGTAGTGATTAAGCACTTATGTAACCGAGTTACTTGTTCAAGTTACAGACTGATTCAGAAGATAATGAATCCTGAGGGACATCTTTCAAATAAAGGCAAGTTCAAAGATGTCAGTGATTTTCACTGATTAATTTGTCCTGAGCCAATCAGATGCAAGGAACTCAGTAGCTTATAACAATGTCAAACAAAATCACTATCAAGGTATGTCACCAATTTTCTATCTTCAAAGAAGGTACTACATACCTATCTGTTTCTCCAAAGATTCAATCTTCTTCTCTGCCATAGATCACTCTTGATCAGCCTTCTGTACTTGTTCCAATGGATTAGTATTAATGTCAATTACTGTTCTGCATTGGTAACTCCATCAGGAGCCATGGTCTTTGATCCTTTCTTTATTGGATGTCATACTATCAAGGATCACTTGATTACCTGATTACATATAAATAATAGACACAAACACTGTCTTAGAATTGAAAGAATTGAATTAATTTTCACTATGAGCAGGATAAATTGTGGTCTAGTGGTTCTGTCTTTCAAACAGAGGGTCATTATTTTAAATCCAAGCCTTAGCATGTTTTTCTTCAGCAAGAAGAAACGTCCTGTTAAAACACCCTTCAAATGCATCTGAAATATGGATTATTTAAATAATCATTATAATAAGCTAATGAATGATTTATTTGGTTACTTTTTGCCATATTGTAAAAAAAAAGGAGAGGATGAAAATTAAAAGCACAAACACAAATTAAAAAGAATGGAATTGTTAAGAACAGGGGGTTGGGGGAACTCTTATTATTCACAAAATGTTGAACCCTTTTAAAATTTTTATAGTTCCAATGATTAAGATTTCAATGCTTGCAGGTTATACTTAACCTATCTTTCCTGCCAGGGAGGTCCATCTATGTTTCGGAGGGGGGGGGGGGGGTGTAAATAAAATATCACACCAAAAAAATATAATTTTGTATGTTTGATATTTCTATGTCAAGTTTAATGTTTCTTAAAGTGCTTTTCATGTCTTTTAAATTTTCCATCGCATGATTATTTTTTCAAGTTCTCAAAATTATGGGGGGGGGGGGGTGAATCGATATGTTTGCCACCCCATATTTCCATGGGGAAATCGCCCCCTGCCCCTCCCCTAATAATTTTGAGAACTTGAAAAAAAATCTTTGTTATAATTTGTTGTGCAGAGCAATCAGCAATTTTTGTTGTTTTCTTTACCCCCCCCCTTCCCCATCTGAAACATAGATTGACCTCTTTGGCAGGAGAGATAGATTAAGTATAACCTACAAGCATTGAAATTGAAATCATTTTCAGAATACCAATTTGGGGGTTTGTTAAGGGGCGTGTAAAATCAGAGAGATAACACAATATTTAACACCAAAGTCGACACGATTTTAAGAATACCACCTTGGTGAGGTGGTTGGGAACCTAGTATGATTATTTTCTTGAATGCAACAAGAGCCAGAATTAAGAGGAAGGTTTGTACCAAAGCCAGGGTGATAATACAGTAGTTGCACTTAGTTTCTGATAGAAAATCTAGCCACTATAATTTTAAACAGACTACTGGAGCACTCGGTCCTCAAAAATAAAGCCAATATCATTGCCTATTTACAACTGAAATCAATGATAGATAGGATCACAAGCACAAGCTCACCCTTAGAAAGATCTAGATCAGGAGGTTCATGTTTAATATCTATTGTGTCATCTTTTTTCTTCTCAGGTCCATCTATAAGCTTCCTGTAACTCCAACAGTCTCTGGTGACAATCTTCTGAACGGCTTTCGAACCTGGAAGAAAAGCAAGGAAGGATCAGTGGTGATAGTGATAACAATGATGATGGTAATGATGACGCTGATGGTATTGATGATGATGATGATGGTGGTAGTAGTGGCGATGTTGCTCTACTGAATAAGTCAGAAAAAACTTTACACCTTAAAAATCAACGAGTTAATGACGGTCCTTAGTTTTTATCATTCGTGCCACACCACTGCACCTCGTGCCGAACGATCTTATAACTTTGATCTTTGAAGCTTTGCACATATTTTGGAACCAAGTTTGTAAAAATCGGACCATCTATTACGGAGTCATGCGACCTTTTGTGACAAAGGTCAACCTGAAAACTGATTTTTTTTTTTCTTCCCATTTTGTGTACAAAAAGCCAATAGGAAAGTGTTATTTTAAATTTGGAGTGTAAATCAGTAATCTTTACATTTGGCTTTGTTTATCATTCATTTTGACATAATATTGATCAAAATAATGTACTAAAAAATGTAACAAAAAAACAATGAAATACAAAAGAATGTTGATTTCAAATATTTTTCTGTGCATGTTAACCAGACTTCTAGGATATTTGAGAACAAAAAATAATTTACAAGTAGGCCTATTTACAAGAAGCTTTGTTTATGACATTATCAAAGAACACGAGTGTCACTAAGGCAAGCACATAATATGCCCGCCTATAACATGGAAAATGAGAGTTATTGGTCGAGTAAGAAAAGTGGAAGGTGGTGACATCACCTTTGATCTTCTAACCTCAAAATCAATATAATTCCTGGGATCCATGCTAGTATAATTTTAACGTGCAGCTCACTGAATTTAAAATTTCAGGTCTTGTGCATATATTTGAGACAAAATATGTGACATCTGGGTTCACAATTATGCAACATTTTGTATGTCATACCCAAAATTGGTCAAAAACATGATTTTGTGCACAAAGTCAATGCAAATAGTGTTCTTAGCCAAAATTCATAAATGCATCATTATTTCTCCTTTTACTTATTAAACTGAATTAATTTCATCTTGTTTATGGTCAAAATAAAGTTCTCAACATTTCCATTGAAAAAAACAAAGACATACTGTACATAAAAAATTTAGAATAAGAAAATGATGGTTATATTAAAGTACATTTGATCAGAATCCTAGAACGAGTTTGTTAACACAAAATAGCGTTTTGGGGGCCTAATTCAATTAATTAAAGCAAAATTGTTATTTGACACATAAATTATCATAATTAATTAGGAATGAGATTTTACAAAGAATTTGATATTACAATATTGTAGATAATGCCATGGGCAATGCATGTGAAGTTATTTGTCGCCATCACACGATTGACAGCTGAGATCATAAGGGGGGGGGGGCTGAATCAGCCCCCCAGTCCTCTAAGGCGTTGAAATAGCCCAGTCATTTTAGGGTTACACTTCTCTGAGTTACAATCTTGAAATGCGGAATTGAGACTCATTGAGTTAGATTTCCTACCACACTTGTGGAAGAAACCTCATCTATCTCCCAGACCACAGAATGCCCTCATGTGCAAGGGAAGGCTGATAATCGCAGATAGAAGCAGCCACTAAAATTGCTTTAAAGAAAGGACTAAGCTGGATAAATGTCACTATCCTTGACCAAAATTATCTTAAAATTGTAAATGGTAAAGTTGAAAAGGAGCATTCATATCCCAAAATAAACTTTAGAGCATGAAAATTGGACTGGCAACAGTCGAAATATATTAAAATGAAAAAATAACCCCCTACAAACGAACATGATCGACTTGTATTTCGAAGGGAGTTGCAAAGATATATTGTTTACACATACCCTATCACCAGTTCTTGGCTGTGGTTTTAAATATGACCACAAGCACAGATTAATTCTGAATGGCTTGAATTTCTGGTCATTGCTGATTCATTTGCATACTTTTGTATATCATCTTTATTTTATTAATAGGACTTCTTACATTGATAGTTACCCCACATATAGCTTTGAATCGCTGAAAAAAAAATGAGTATAACTATAAGCCAAGATATTTTTTATTCAGTGTTGATATGTCTCTTGATCTGGTGAGCTGCAAGCCCATTTTGTGTGTCTGCATGAATAATATGGTCCCATTTAAATTGAAACCCTGACTTTGGAGTTTCAACTGTGTGAAAACTAAAGAAGCTCGGAAGTCAATGTTTCAATTTTAACGTAGGAACTAATACATGACATATTGTAACTATTCGCTAGTCTATTTCTGAGACCACTGTTTCTGCCCCATTTTTTTGGTTTGGCTTTAACTTTTTCTTTTGAAGAAGATTTGGTACTCCACACTAGGAAATCAGATTGGGGTATAATAAGAGGATTAATTTTGATTATCCTGCATTTTCAATGATATTATGTGGTATCAAATTTTGGGGTTTCAATTTCCTTTAAATTGGTGATGCATGAGGTATACATTTTTTCTCACTCACTCGATAGGTAGATGCAAACCAATGATGTAAAGGATCTCTTCTAAATCTCTAAGATATAACTACAATCATTCTCATCAAAGATCAACCTACCTGAGCCATTGATAGATGAACACCAATGGTATACAGTATCTCTTCTAAGTCTCTCTCTAAGATATAACTACAATCATTCTGATCAAAGATCAACCTACCTGAGCCATTGATAGATGAACACCAATGGTTTACAGTATCTCTTCTAAGTCTCTCTCTAAGATATAACTACAATCATTCTGATCAAAGATCAACCTACCTGAGCCATTGATAGATGAACACCAATGGTATACAGTATCTCTTCTAAGTCTCTCTCTAAGATATAACTACAATCATTCTGATAAAAAATCAACCTACCTGAGCCATTGATAGATGAACACCAATGGTATACAGTATCTCTTCTAAGTCTCTCTCTAAGATATAACTACAATCATTCTGATCAAAGATCAACCTACCTGAGCCATTGATAGATGAACACCAATGGTATACAGTATCTCTTCTAAGTCTCTCTCTAAGATATAACTACAATCATTCTGATCAAAGATCAACCTACCTGAGCCATTGATAGATGAACACCAATGGTATACAGTATCTCTTCTAAGTCTCTCTCTAAGATATAACTACAATCATTCTGATCAAAGATCAACCTACCTGAGCCATTGATAGATGAACACCAATGGTATACAGTATCTCTTCTAAGTCTCTCTCTAAGATATAACTACAATCATTCTGATCAAAGATCAACCTACCTGAGCCATTGATAGATGAACACCAATGGTATACAGTATCTCTTCTAAGTCTCTCTCTAAGATATAACTACAATCATTCTGATCAAAGATCAACCTACCTGAGCCATTGATAGATGAACACCAATGGTATACAGTATCTCTTCTAAGTCTCTCTCTAAGATATAACTACAATCATTCTGATCAAAGATCAACCTACCTGAGCCATTGATAGATGAACACCAATGGTATACAGTATCTCTTCTAAGTCTCTCTCTAAGATATAACTACAATCATTCTGATCAAAGATCAACCTACCTGAGCCATTGATAGATGAACACCAATGGTATACAGTATCTCTTCTAAGTCTCTCTTTAAGATATAACTACAATCATTCTGATCAAAGATCAACCTACCTGAGCCATTGATAGATGAACACCAATGGTATACAGTATCTCTTCTAAGTCTCTCTCTAAGATATAACTACAATCATTCTGATCAAAGATCAACCTACCTGAGCCATTGATAGATGAACACCAATGGTATACAGTATCTCTTCTAAGTCTCTCTCTAAGATATAACTACAATCATTCTGATCAAAGATCAACCTACCTGAGCCATTGATAGATGAACACCAATGGTATACAGTATCTCTTCTAAGTCTCTCTCTAAGATATAACTACAATCATTCTGATCAAAGATCAACCTACCTGAGCCATTGATAGATGAACACCGATGGTATACAGTATCTCTTCTAAGTCTCTTTCTAAGATATAACTACAATCATTCTGATCAAAGATCAACCTACCTGAGCCATTGATAGATGAACACCAATGGTATACAGTATCTCTTCTAAGTCTCTCTCTAAGATATAACTACAATCATTCTGATCAAAGATCAACCTACCTGAGCCATTGATAGATGAACACCAATGGTATACAGTATCTCTTCTAAGTCTCTCTCTAAGATATAACTACAATCATTCTGATCAAAGATCAACCTACCTGAGCCATTGATAGATGAACACCAATGGTATACAGTATCTCTTCTAAGTCTCTCTCTAAGATATAACTACAATCATTCTGATCAAAGATCAACCTACCTGAGCCATTGATAGATGAACACCAATGATATACAGTATCTCTTCTAAGTCTCTCTCTAAGATATAACTACAATCATTCTGATCAAAGATCAACCTACCTGAGCCCTTGATAGATGAACACCAATGGTATACAGTATCTCTTCTAAGTCTCTCTCTAAGATATAACTACAATCATTCTGATCAGAGTAGATGCAAGATAGAATGATCACTCTCGGCTTGCTCTTCTCATCCTCAATGTTCTTTCCCTTCTTCTTCTCATCTGCAAGAGACACATGAGCAAAAGGGGTGAACTGAGAGTTTGCCTTTTTACTGCGATTGCTCGCTATACTTTATCTAAAAATATGATTATTTTTAAAGTGATTGAAGACCAGCATTTTTCATTGTATTTTTGTTTGTAAATAAAGAATTTTGCATAAAATCTAATGGTATTGACCATTTTCTGCGATTTAGCTTTCAAATTAAAAAACAGATATTGAACATTTTAGGCATATGATTTTCTTTTTGAAATTTTGATACCCCTTTTTACTATCCTCTTTCAAATTGTTTTTATTCACTCATGCGTGACTAAAAAATCTTGTATGTTATACCAGCTAAAAGAGGACATTCTAAGCTGTACAATGATAGGTCATAATTTGTCTATTGTATTTGTGATTAAGTTATGATAAATCATTGCTAAACCTGGGCTTCGTTTCTTGTGAGACGCACTGCAGATGCAGGTTGCTGCTCAAAAACTATATTCCAGGGGTTAAATCCAGGGGTAAAATCCATGATTTTGACTTACAAAGTTTCTTATGATTAATTATGGACTCTTAAAGATTGACGACCCCAAAAATCTTGTAAGGTGGAAGTGATCTCCGCCAAAAATATCGCGGCCAAGATTGCACATGTACGATCTATCGCAAAAAATCTGCAATGGCCGCCATTGGGAATCCTCGCAAAATTCAACAACCTTCCAAATATGGCACTCTCCTAAAAATCGGAAATATCAGCAGATTGAATTGGAAATGCATGCTGTAGATGCAAGCACACTCATTTTCAGAACGAAGTCGCGAGCTGAGCAAAGACGTCCGATATTTAGATCCGAAAGAGGTCCCTTTGGTAATAATGAAGAGAGGAATTCTAGGGGTAATGTGGGGGTTAGCAAGTACCAATAAAGAGGACATGTTATCATATTTTGCTAAGAATAAAGAAATTTCAATTTAAAAGGGCCTTAACAGACACTTGGTTGCACACTTTTTTTCTGTAGATTTTGAAATTAAATTTGATATTTTGATTTCTGATAGGCCTAAATATTCAAAATAGTAAATGATGAAATTTGAAAAGTGTAGCAAAAAGGGCATTGCATAAATTTCTGTGGACATGTTTTTTTACTTGCAATATTATCACAGTACGTTTAACTGTGCAAATAACTAGCCACAATACATTTGAATTTGTTCATGAAACACGTTAATGCTATTTTTAAGCAGAGTTTCTGATTGCATGCCAGGAATTAAATATATATATCTAGTTGGCAAGATTAAATGTCAAGTCCACATCAGAAAAAAGTTTATTTAGATAATATAGAGAAAAATCAAACATGAATAACGCTGAAAATTTCATGAAAATCGGATGTAAAATAAGAAAGTTATGACATTTTGAAGTTTCGCTTATTTTTCACAAAACAGTTCTATGCTCAACTCAGTGATATGCAAATGAGAGAGTTGATGATGTCATCCACTCACTATTTCTTTTGTTATTTATTGTTTGAATTATACAATATTTCAATTTTTACAAATTTGACAATTAGGTTCCCCTTGCTTGAACCACAAAATGTTGAAATAATGGAATTACATGTGTTAAGGGAGGAATGAAACTTTGTTTCACAAGACAATGACGAGAAAATCAAAATATTTTATATTTCATTTAATAAAATACAAAAGAAATAGTGAGTGGGTGACATCATCGGTTCCCTCATTTGAATACCGACCAGGATGTGCATATAACTGTTTTGAAAAATTAAACGAAACTTCAAAATGTTATAACTTTCTAATTTTACATACGATTTTAATGAACTTTTCAGTGTTGCGCTTTTTTTATTTTTTCTCTTTCTTTTAAAATCAGCTTTTTGTTGGGGTGGACTTGTCCTTTATACATTAGTTTCACAAAATACCAACTTCCTTTGAATGAAGGTAATTGTAAAGGTCAGTTTTTCACATTTGCAAAATATCAAGATGATATTGGCAGGGCCTTCTAAATGACATATTAATTCCCCTAGTTTAAACTGCATGAAAGAGAGCAAAACTTTCAACCTAAAAAGCACTGCCTACTGGAAACATAAACACTCTATTCTTGGCCCTCTGTGTCATTAATTGAAATGGTTATGACCATGACTCTCATCATGCATAAATGCTCTCATAATATTTTCTGGCTGTGGCAGCTTCTTATTTATACCACTTGATCAAATTCCCTAGGAGAGATCTTTCTTAGCTGGCCAACAAACATGTTCTTATGTCTACTTTAAAGTCACCAGTAAGACTAGGATCTGCCCAACAAAATATTTCACAGACTTCTTCCCCATTACGAAAATACCCCGTATGAGGTTTCACCGCAGATGGGATCGCAAACTGCGGTATTAGACCCCATTTTTCGTTTGAAACTCTCATTTCTCATTTGAACATTTCCAAGCCCCGATAAACCCATCTTGCCTCAATTTCACCTCCACAGGCCAGTAAAGCCAAGGACGAAATGATAAACAACAGCTGTGCTATTACGTAAGACTTCTCTGCCTGTAGAAGGAACTTCGGAATGAAATTATTGTCTTCGATATTTAATCACTTTTTCAAAGGCATATTGTATTCAGACATCCAATATTAGTCCTTTTTCAATTTCGAACGAAGAAAATCGACCTCGAAATAAGGAAAATAAGCGAATAAAAATTAGGGTATGGTTTGCATGCAGGGACTGCCCTCAGCGCTGCGATGCATCCCAGAGTTTCTGTCCGTCCAGCAAGAAAATATGGGATGCATGCCGTTCACTCGCGCATTGATAAAACAGCCAGACAGAAAGAAAGAAGGAAAGAAAGAAAGAGAGAAAGAAAGAAAGAAAGAAAGAAAGAAAGAAAGAAAGAAAGAAAGAAAGAAAGAAAGAAAGAAAGAAAGAAAGAAAGAAAGAAAGAAAGAAAGAAAGAAAGAAAGAAAGAAAGAAAGAAAGAAAGAGAGAAAGAAAGAAAGAAAGGAAGGAAGGAAGAAAGAAAGGAAGAAAGAAAGGAAGAAAGAAGAAAAAAGTTGCACTTCACCGCGTGTATACACGGAACTCCATAGCAGGCTCTTATAGGGTGCGTTTATCCGCCACTTTTTTACCCTAGAATCATGATCTGAATCATGATTCAAATCATAATTCTGCAGAATCACGATTGCGTTTAGTCGAAATTGAATATAATCATGATTAGAATCACAAACATGAAACACGAAAAAAGGGGCGTTTGGAAAGACGTTTCTGCAGAATCACGTACGAAAATGTTCGAATAAACGATATTGTGATTACAATCATGATTCTATGACGTCATTGTGTCGGGCTACTTTAGGTTTGACTCTTGCCAAGCTCAAGACGCGCTATGCTCAGTGTATTTATACATAATATGATATGATATGCATGCATTCTGTGTTGGGCATTGCATCGTCCACTTCTTTTCATCTTATTCTTGGTCATGTCTTCAACTTCAAGTGAACTAGTAAATGAACTAACTGAATAGACAATGATATCAATTGTTGTTGAGTTAACAAGTGTCAATATGAAATTGGATCTACGCTAAAATTTACATCCGAACACAATTTTCGATAAACCGACAAGAAGAATAATAAGTAAACAAATTGTGGTATAATAGACTGAATTCGGAAGGTACAGGATTGATTTTTCGAGAGCCAAAACACGTTCGAAAAAAGTTGACCTATAACTTCCTCTGTCAAACTGCGCACTGTGATGCGCACTGGATCGGTCCGAATCCGAGGAAAAACAGCTTTAAAATGAAGGTCGTCTGAACGCTGATTCTGTGGTATTGTGATTCATGTTTGCGTTTTGAATCATGATTCAAATCATAATTCAAATCATGATTCTGGCTTGAGGTCGCATAAACGCAGCCATAGACACGTTGCAATCCATCGTGTGTGGCCCCCTGCTGTGTGTGCTGGACTGTCGTGTTATCTTCGGACCGAGGTCAAGAAACAGGTGTTTTGATACTTAGGGCTTATAGTACTTGGAGAAGAGAATCGGTGAAAAAGAAACTGGGATATAGTGTTATCAAACGGAGGTTTTTCGTCATGCTGTAAACTTGACAAGAACTCAGTTGCCTTGTTCAATTTTTTTTTTTTTCGAATATGCAGTTCCTCTTCACTCTCACATCTAGATTCACATTCCATCTCACTTTCCTCTAATTCCCTTTCAAACTAATGTTCATCTGATTAATTTTCACCTTAACTTTCCTCAGATTTGCTTTCAATTTCACCTTCCTTCAATTTCTTTCCATGGACTGGCTTTTTCTTGGACACCCTACTAGATGAACTATTTGCCAAAGTTCGCTTTTCAACATTCTTTTTGGTTTTTTCTCTTTTTTTTTCAGAAAGAGACTTGTGTTGACCTCTGCAACAGAAACACTCTTTCCAGAAGCTTGGTTTGACATACACTTATTTTCAACAGCCACCAGATTATGACTACAGCCTTTTCAAGAGATTCTTCAAAATAGTTCTTTAGGGCTCAATCTCTTCTTTTATGTGATCTCCCCATTGTTTAGATCTTAACTATCCTAATTATCCTATCCTTACTATCCTAAGTGTGCTTTCTACTCTGAAAAAAGAGACAATAGTTATGTAGCTGTCGAACATTGGTACTCCTTTAATGTCCAAAGTCACCCCATACATGAAGGCATATCATGGGTGAAAATTGGACATGGCCTATTTTCAGATTTACAAGGGTCACGGTGGTCAGGTATCATGATTACGGTATACATGTGAGTTCATGAACCCTTTATGCTCACTATCTAATCAATAGGATTGAGCTTCCATTCTTCTACACTCAGCAAAAAAAGTTCTTGGACACGTAAAAAAGTTAAAATATTCCATATATTGCAAGAAATGGACCATTCATATGCTAATGATTATGGCCATCCTGTAGGCATCATACATTAAGCAATTTCAACATGCGTTCATCATTTGAATTGAATGCTTAGGGATGGATCATGAGATGCATAATGAGATGGATAATTTGGACACTCACTTTCAAGATGAAACTTTCCAACCAAGAGCATGCAAGAGCAATAGAAATGTTGCAGTCTGGGCAGTCATTTAGACAAGTGGCTCAATATTTCCAAGTTTCACCAACAACAATTTCAAATTTGAACCAGCAGTCTTTGGCTACTAATGAAGTTAGAGATCGTCCTAGGAGTGGTCGACTTAGGGCCACCACCCCTGCAGTTGATAGGAGGATAAGGATAATTTTACTTTGCTTAAATGCCAAGATACTGAAATTTGACATTTTGTTCATCGACTAACTGACTTAAAATTCCAGTGGAATAGTGATGCATCCAAGGCAGATAACTTTCTCTTCACTATTAGAGTGGTATTTGACTTTGCTTTTATTTGTTTGAGTTTGCTTTTATCGTTTAATGGATATTTATGCCACACAAACTTTCACAACTGAAAGAATGACTGATCGTTTGCTAGCAATTTTCTTTTACTGACATTGCTGTTGTTAGGCCTGTTAAACCAGCCATGCACTGACTGATCCATTTCTTGCAATTTTCTTTCACTGACATTGCTATTGTTTAAAACATTTAACCACCCATGCATGACTGTTCACATGAAAATGTCATATCATACTGGAAGAGGAATATTGTCTGGTCATGTTGACATACAATAATTTGCCTTTAATCAAATATCTATATAGAATATTTTAACTTTTTAATTTTTTTTTTAAGGGTTCATGAACTCACATGTATACCGTAATCATGATACCTGACCACCGTGACCCTTGTAAATCTGAAAATAGGCCGTGTCCAATTTTCACCCATGATTTGTCTTCATGTATGTGGTGACTTTGGACATTAAAGAAGTACCCATGTTGTCTGGTCATGTTGACATACAATAATTTGCCTTTAATCAAATATCTATATGGAATATTTTAACTTTTATAAGTGTCCAAGAACTTTGTTTGCTGAGTGTATATTCCTTGAGTACCAAAAGTTTGACGGCCATAAAAATCAAGAATTTTATGGACCCTACAAAGAAAAGTACAAAAACCATTTAAGGCAATGCAGTATACAAGAGCACAATAGTCATTTATAATATTCATACATTCCCCTATAGGAAAAATTACTGGCAAAAGCAAAAGGGAGAAATGTAAATGAAAGTAAAAACAATACGTTTTTTTCTGTCTTGTCCAAAGTCATCCCTGTGTCCAAAGTAACCCAAGTTCATATGGAAATACACATACACATGATTTTTAATTGATTCAATGATTTTATTTTAGTTTTGGTCCAATGAATTACGCTATTAAACTTAAAGACAGTGTCCAATATTTAGGCACTCGATCTGTTTGAATTTCTGACATGTCTGATTCCTACAGTGTTCAGATAGATTACACAATCCATACTCACCTTTCGAAGAGCATTTACAAACAAGCCCCTCCATTTCTTGTAGTCTTCTGACTCAAAGTCAACAGTGGCCATCATCGTATTCGATGTATAGCAGGCACGCTCTCACACTCGAGAGCTCTTCGAAGAAAATGGGGGGGGGGGGGAGCTCAGCTCAGTCCCGAGCTCACTTGTTATCTGGTAGTATTGCCATGTGGTATCTGGCAAAATAGTTTACAAGGCTTTAGAGGTATTACTTAGTTTAATTCAAATAGGCATAAAGTTCCTGATGATAAAATGACTTAACTAGGATTATCATAACCTCGTCTCGATGAATTCGTGAATATTTGCAATACTGATAATATGTTCAGACGGCAAAGTAAGGCATCGCTTCGCGTTGGGAGAATGTTGCCTTGCCCTGGCTTGGCCTGTCTGCGATCATTGTATTGCTGTTTATGAGAGTCCACGACTCCAATACCAATGCATGCTGTAATGTATACCGGTACTGTTCCATTCTCAACATCACAGGGTTTAAAAAGTCGAATACACACAGGAAAACAACCAAAGAAATCCTCGTCTTGATCATCTGTTCAATAATTCTCTTGCAGTCCATGCCCGGAGTCCATGTTGTTGTAAAACACACCAGGTTCTGATCTGTACAGCATTTTTTATGCACACTCGACTCTAACCCGTGGAGCTCTCGCGATCGCCCGCTTCAATGATTATTGCATGCATGAAACGCTATGATGATTGGTGTAAAGTTTCATTTGAGAGCAAGGTTTTGTTAGTCTACAAATGTAGACCCACATCTGCAGTGTGTGTACCACTGCAAAACGCACATACCCAATGGCAAATGACTAATGAGGAGAAAAGAAAAAAGCTGAAAGGAAAGCCAAAGAGGAGGAAATAAAAAAGAAAAGTCAAAAGGGAAGAATAAACTGACCCGATAAAAATATGACAAATATAAACATTATATACTCGAGCTTCGCGCTGTGAAAAATCAGCGTCGTTCACGCCAATTCTCTTCACAACTTTTTTTAGAAGTCCTTAAAATATCAATTCCTTTCTCAGTCATGTCATAATTATTTTCGCATTATTTAAAAAACTGCTTTAAATGTCTCGTTTTCAGAGTCTGAATATCAACAAATTTTAGCTCACAATTCCATTCAAATCAATTCATTTTCTTCAAATTTTGCAAAAAAATACACTAAAAACGATATAAGTTTTGTTCCCAGAAGAGGACGCAATTCCCTTTGAAACAAATGCTACCCTCGTCTCAGATAAATTATGTAAGACAAGGATCGAGATAAAGAGAAGTAGTGGCGTATAAATGGGCCAACAATTGGGGAGGCAGGATAAGTGTAGGGACTATCTGGGCAAAATTTATAAAAAGTTGCGATGGTTAATTCAAGATTTTGACATATGGAAAATTTGACCCAAAAAGGGAAATATAATATTCCAAATGTAAGGTCATTTGGACTAAAATAAATCTGACAAGCAAAAAAGAGGGTATACCCCAAAAGTAAGGTCATATCTTCCAAAACACATGTTTATTTCGATTTTTAATGATGTATTTCTTTCAATCATAAATGACCCAAAAATAATAGGGGGACATTTGATATTGTGTCCCCCTACAAGTTGGATAGGGGAATGTGCCCCCTGGGATTTCCGCCCATGCACAATTGGACTAAAATAAATCTGACAAGCAAAAAAGAGGGTATACCCCAAAAGTAAGGTATACCCCAAAAGTAAGAATCCCACGAACATTATGTTTTATCTTAACTCAATTATTTGCAAACAGCTATTTTACCTTTTTTCCTCCTTCCCCCCCCCCCCCATTTTTTTTGTAGCAACTGTCACAAAATACAGGTTGCCACTAGCCTTGAGTATGTCAGACCGTCACGCGTTAACACACCCTTATACACTCAACGCAAAACACATGCACCCCTCCTAGCACCTTGCACGCACCGAGCACTCCCATTCGTATCGCAAACCAAAATGTACCTCATTTGGATGACATATTTAATGATGAAGTATTTGCCCCCCAGAGCAAATATTACACTGCTAAAGAATTTATTTCAGCTTTTGATACTAAAAATCGAAACGATAAACCAAATCACTTTAGCTTAATGCACATAAACATTCGAAGCTTACCAAACAACTTTGAAACTTTCAGTGAATTCTTAAATATATTGAATAAATTTCCATTCTCTATTATAGGTATGACCGAGACGTGGTTACACTCAACAACCCCTCCCATATTCGAAATTGATAATTATACATTTAACCATATAGATCGTAAACAAGGTAAAGGAGGTGGGGTCGCTTTTTATATTCACAATGATATGCATTATAAAATAAGGGACGATATTCAACTTGACGGGTTAGAAACTTTATTCATAGAAATTATCGATGATAAACACAAAAATAAAATAGTCGGTGTAATATATAGGCCACCAAACAGCGTTGTTGATATATTCCTAGATGGATTAGAATTATGTCTCGAAACTGTATCTCGTGAAAATAAGGACATATACATCATGGGCGATTTTAATATAGATCTCTCAATACCTTATATTGCCCTCGGCCAACACATGATCACTTTGATGTCATCATTTTCTTTTAAACCTCTCATTGATAAACCTATACGAGGATAACAAATGCGACACATACAATTATTGACAATATTTTTACAAATGTATTTAATACCAATAATAATGGAATAATATATTATGATATCTCTGATCATTTACCTATTTTCACGATATGTTCAAGCACCTATCGCTTGCATAAACAATGCAACACAGAACACACTACTCGACGAAAAGAGACCAAGCGCAACATAGATTCCCTAAAAACATATCTGTATACAGAAACATGGCAAGATGTTTTTCAAGAGCAGGATGTTAACAATTCATATGAAATATTCATAAACAAACTTCTTCATTATTACAACAAAAACGTACCTTTGACAAAAATAACTTCAAACAAAAAGAAGAATAAACAACCATGGATCACTCAAGGAATAATTAAATCTATATTTACTCGCAATAGATTGTATAAGATATCACTTAAATCACCTACAATAGAACATCAAAATAAATGCAAAAAATATCGTAATAAATTAACATCTGTAATCCGTTTAGCACGAAAATCTTACTTCTCAGACAAAATTGAAAACAATAAAGAAAATAACAAAACTTTATGGCATACAGTAAATGACATTCTAGGTAAGAAAAAAGATGATCGAGACAATGATGAATTTTTAGAAAATGGTGACCACATTAGAGACCCCAGTGTTATTGCAAACGCATTCAATTCATTTTTTTACTAATGTTGGTCCAAACTTAGCTTCGAAAATTGTTACCAATGACCATGATTTTTCACAATATTTAGATAACCATAACGAACACTCCTTATTTTTCAACCCTACAAATATTCAGGAAATGTTAGAAATTGTTCGATCCTTAAAACCCAGCAAATCAAGTGGCCATGATGGGATAAGTGTATATCTACTTAAACAAATAATTTTTTTCCTGGCTTCTCCACTTGTACATATTTTCAATCTGTCTCTCTCTCAAGGTGTTTTTCCTGAATCGCTTAAACTTGCCAAAATTATTCCAATATATAAAAAAGATGACCCATGTCGGATTGTAAACTACCGCCATATTTCACTGTTACCAAGCATTTCCAAAATACTTGAAAAAAATGTTTACAATCGTTTATACTCATTTTTGGACACTAACAAATTATTAATCCCCAATCAATATGGTTTCAGAAAAAAACATTCAACCGATTATGCAATTTTACAATTATATGATAAAATAACTGATTCACTTTCTAAAAAGGAGCACACTATTGGGGTTTTTATGGATTTATCGAAGGCGTTCGATACAATGGACCATCGCATATTACTGAATAAACTAAAGACATATGGAATCAGAGGGATCGTACTATCTTGGTTTAAAAATTATTTAGCTAATAGACGCCAATATGTTAATTTCAAATCCAAATCATCTAATATATGCCCCGTAATATGTGGAGTACCACAGGGTTCAATCCTTGGACCTTTATTACTTTTAATATATATGAATGACATTGTGAACACATCACCCTTACTTACATATGTTTTATTCGCAGATGACACCAACATATTTTATTCACACCACAACTTAAACATACTTGTTGCAACTCTCAATCAAGAATTAAAGAAATTATCAATATGGTTACGGGGTAATAATAATAGCAGGGCCCGCTGGGAGAACAGTTTTCGGAACTGAAGCGGCTTCCCTGGGTAAATATACCTGTATTATTATTATTATTATTATTATAATATGGTTTAAATCAAACAAACTTTCACTTAACATAGATAAAAAAAAAAATTTCATGTACTTCAAACACATTAATTCTAAACATATATTTCGCGATAATATTTATATCAATGATATACCCATTAATGAAAAACAAGAAACTAAATTTTTAGGTGTAGTGATCGATGCTAACATAACTTGGAGTAGTCACATTCGTAATATAAGCATGATGGCAGGAAGAGGCATAGGCATTTTGTATAAATTAAAATATTATATCTCTCAAAGATCGTTACTTATGCTCTATAACTCATTTATCTTATCGTATATATCTTATTGTAATATTGTATGGGGAAATAGTAACAAAATCAAAATCGATTCAATATTGCGCCTTCAAAAGAAAGCACTTCGCATTTGTCATCACTCCCATTATCTCGCTCATACTGATCCTATATTTCATGATTTTAAAACATTGAAGATTCACGATATTCACACTTATCAAACTGCTATTTTTATGTACAAATTTTCCACCAACACTATACCAACACCCTTCCGAAATATTTTTGTCTATAATAGAGACATTCATTCATACCCTACTCGACATTCATCTGACTTTCATTTAACAAACCCAAAACTAATGATTGCTCACAAAACAATACGGCATCACGGCCCGGATGTATGGAACAACCTACCGAATGATATCAAACAAGCTGCATCTCTTATATCATTTAAAGCTTCACTAAAGAGGTACCTTTTATCTAAATACTTATAAATTCTCACCTGCACTCGCACTCACTTGCACACACTTCATCTTGCCCCTTTTTCTTCCCCCTTTCCTTTTATTATATTTTAAGCAATATAAGTGACATCACTTTTAAATAATTAAGACCCGGTATTTTTATTATGGTTTCCATGTAGCCTCTTTTCCCCTGGCTGCTATTATTTCAAGCTTTCAGCTTACGATAGCTGGCCTCTGCATTTAAATTCATTTGTTATTGTTTACATGAATATTATGTCTATATATCTACTTAAAGGAGAATGAAACCCTTGAAACCAGCTGAATCCATATCAAAGAGAAAAATCAAAGGAACACATTGTTGAAAGTTTGAGGAAGATTGAATGAATAATAAGAAAGTTATGAGCATTTGAATATTGAGATCACTAGTGCCATGTAGATCCTCCCATCGGCAATGCGACCAAGATCTGTGATATCACACACGTACAACTCCCTCATTACTTTAGTACTTATTTCACTTATATTCTCACTTTTATAGAGTCTATCACAAGGTGAGGTGTTCTCTTTATGAGATGACAAGTACAGAGGTTTCACAACATTATATCATTGACGAATCGTTTGTCATATGATTAGAATGAGCAAAAAGAAATGTTTTGGGATATATTTTCAGTGTCCAAATGGGAGAGTTGTACGTGTGTGACATCACAGATCTTGGTCGCATTGCCAATGGGAGGATCTACATGGCACTAGTGATCTCAATATTCAAATGCTCATAACTTTCTTATTATTCATTCAATCTTCCTCAAACTTTCAACAATGTGTTCCTTTGATTTTTCTCTTTGATATGGATTCAGCTGGTTTCAAGGGTTTCATTCTCCTTTAACTATATACAATTGTCACCTTTGTAACTTGATCAGTATGTATGTTTGATTTTATATCATTGTTATAAATTTGTAATTTTGATTTATTAATAAATGCAGAAATACCTGCTTAAAAAAAATTGTACATAGTTCACATTATCTTGAAAAAAGATGAAACACGAATTCTCTTAAAGTAAAAATTGCTTTAAACGGCCCCTAAGTTTTCGGGTCAGTATATATGTCAAAATGTTTCACATCGGGGTTTCCGCCCTCATTATTTGAATTGAGACAATTTATTTTTTCAGACAGTGAACAAAAATAATAGAGTGAAGAAAGATATAAACTTGGAAATATAAGACAGAATATTAAAGGATACAATACCCTAATGGACGGTTGTGCCCCGAGAGATGAATTCGTAATATATCCCTATGATTATGCCTCACACCTACCTCCCCCCTCCCATCCACGGCCCTTTCAGTTGTCAAATGAGATAATGTCAGAATATATGGTATTGGATTTATGCATTTATGCAAATTTACACAAATACAAGGAATATACTTTTAAATGATAACCCATACATAGTTGCAAAAAGGTTGATAGATTGCAATTCCGACTGATAACTCTATGATAATGAAAGTTATACAATGTATATGTTTGAAACCAAATTGCAATCCACAGTTACATATTAATCTGAGCAAATTCATTATTGCCATGAATGGCAACAGCATATTCAATGGATTTTCATTGGTTCGGCCGGGATCTAAAAATGGGATAAAGGGGGGGGGGGGGGGGGGCTTATGGGACAGAAATATGGAAAGAAAGAAAAAAAAGATAACAAACGAAAGACTGCGAAAAGTAAATGAGGGTGAGCAAAAATGGGAATGCATGGTGCAAAAATTCAAACGAGGCCTAAATCACGATCACATAATTACAATTTGTTATGATCGCGACGAGTAGCGGCGGTTACATTTTTCTGTTTTCCCATCATGCATTTCGCTTTTGTTTACAAATACATATGGGGTGCGTCTTGCGCTCTCTGTACGCGTACGCTTAATATGCGCGACGAATACCGTGTTTACACTTAATCGGCATTTGAATCGGCTCGCGGTTCTGAACCGCGAGCCGATTCAGCATCGGCTTTTTCATAGCGTGTAAACGCGAGCAACTTGAATCGGCTCGCGGTTCAGAACCGGCAATTTGCACCACCAAAGTAGTAGGTTCTGAACCGCGAGCCGATGCAGAATCGGCTTTTTTACTACGTGTAAACAGAAAGCCGATTCTGCACCGGCAATTTGTGCGCATTTCAATTGCTTTACCATTGTGACGTAATTGTAAGCGCACTGATCCAGCGTTGTCTTTATTATGACGTATATTGTAGGTATGCGTATCATTTCAGGTTTTTGCATCGGCTCGCGGTTCTGAACCGCGAGCTGTAACAACGTGTAAACGCAATCCAAATGCCGATTCTGCATCGGCATTTGGTTCAGAACCAATTGCCGATTAAGTGTAAACACGGTAGAAGACGACGGACATTATGTGCGCATGACTTGATGACGACACTAGCCTTTTAGTAGGACGTAACAAAGCTACACTGCTATGATTCTTTGATAGGTTTCCCACATAGCGGTTTACCAAGTAATTTACATTTACTTAATAAAACGCAATATATTCATCACACATTCAAAATTAAAGGAGAAGTTCACTCTTACGAAAATTTGTTGTAAAAAATACGTTATATATATATATATATAAACATACATACATACATGCATACACACATACATACACGCATACATACACACAAAATAAAAATTAAGGTCTGAGGAAAATCTATCAAAGATATAAGGGGGTGTTTCAAGGATGTTGCAAGAAGAATGATATTTACGATCTATTGTAAAGTTTCAGATGCATATTTGGAAATGATATCTCAATTTTGACTGTAGCAAATCAATTTATATTTGTTGAATTTGCAAGAAGCAGACCCTCAATCATTTACAATAAAACGCATGACTTTCAGTTGAAAGTCCATCTTTGATGGATTTTTCTCAAACCTTCACCATTAAAACAAATATTTTTCCTGCTATTTTTTAGATAAAACTTTTCGTCATAATAACAATAATATTAATGATAATAATAATAATTATATGGAGCTTTTATATAGTGATTAATTCAATTACAGTTTCTAAATGCTTTACAATTTAAACAGAACGTAGATAAAACAAGTTCAATATAATTAACTTAAATAGAAACAAAGTATGAATATAAGTGTAAAATTTTATGAGGCACTCAATGTAAATCCTATAAACAACAAATCAATAAATGAAATAGCAAGAAAATAACAGACATCTGGTTATAACACGAAGAACTTCCCTTTAATTCCTAATATTTGTAAATTAAATTTCAAGTGTGTTTGATGAGGGAAACATGAAATAGGCCATATTTAAGAAAAAAAATAATTACAATTTCCTCCAAAGTGTATATTCAACTCATATGTATTAGATCATACTACGATTAACATGTAATTCAGAGTATTTGTGTCGAATGTATACTTTTATACTTGTGATTTACATGGACATCCATTTAGAGTAAATAAAAAAAAAATCCAATAACTGTCATGTCTTTGCTAAAGAATTGCTTTATTTGTGTGCGCAAAATAGCACGCAAATAAGTTTTTTGTGATTCAATTCAATTCAATTCAATTCAATTTATTGATACTTCCATTCAATCGATAAAGATCTTGTTTTGTTTGGGAATTTATAGTAAAAGATAATTTTCCGTATTAGAGGGAATTTCATCCTTTCCCTATCGAATTGGAATTAGGGTTAATTAAATTCTTCTGCTTCATTTCAAATTGATTCTGGTAGACCTTTATGATATAAAGTAGACCTTTATTATATCATCATTCTTGTAAGATTACTGTACTTAGGCTTAGGCATTAGCTCTCCCCAAAACTGATAAGACAGTCTAAAGATAACGACCAATTATAATTTGTAAATTAAGAAAAAAGAAGAAGAAATTAACATGCCTAATCATAGGCAAACAAATATTAAATCAAACAAAAAGGATATTCTTTTTTCTTTTTCTTTCTCTCTTCTTGTATTTCTTCTGCTCGTTTGATTTTTTTGTGGGGGCGAAAATCTTATACAGAATAAATCAAATCAAGATGCAAGGGAAGGCAATAATGAAATTAGAACATGCAGTATCGTCAATGACTGATAAGGCCGGTATAATAAACAAATATATCGGGCTTTGAGAAAGTATAGTGGAATTATTTATCCGAGGTTGGTCTGGCAATTACTATTTTTTCCCGAGGGGCGAAGCCCCGAGGGAAATATAGTAGTTTTGCCAGTCCAACCGAGGATTAATAATTCCCACTATGCTTTCGAATGAAACGCCTGATATAATTGCTTTATATCCTACTTTTAATAATTTATAACCAAAATCTATGCGCTGAGCATGCAAAGTCCTGTTGAATTACCTACTTTTCTCCGAGCCACCGCGCCCAGCGGAACGCAGATTAGTGTCTGCGCTGACGCATCGCGCTGGACTTGCGCGCCCGGGAGAGAGAGAGCGCGCAAGCCGGTGCGCCGAGATATCCAGTTTTGTGAAATAATGACGTCAGAATATTGGTATATCCAAAAATATATCGAGGTCTGACGTCACGCAACATCATAGTTGAAATATATTCGGTCACATGATGCTACTTGAACCAATCACTATACAGGATTTACTCTATGTAGGATATAAACCGGTATATACCGAGTACGGCCCACAAAAAAGGAAAGAAAATGAAAATATACAACTACAGAAGATATCAAGGGCATTTCATCATATATCTCTACGTGTACATCATTTACGTACCTATGGATTGAGTATCAAGAATATAACCTCAAACAGACGAATAACAGAATTATGTGGGCAGGGGTTCGAAAACTCCATATTTTTTCCCATTTGTTCATTTTTTGAGCTACCATATACCGGTACTTACCATCCGAGCTAGCTATGCGCTAGCACACGTACACGTTCATGCGGGATAACGGAGTTCGACTGCGAAGCTTCGAGGTCTGATACACTAATGGAAAACAACGAAAGACTACATTTCCTGAGGGTAACTTTTTTTTTTAGCTTTCTTTCTTTTTCATTTTGAATCTAGCTAGACCTATACAGCTGGCAGCCATCTTTTTCAGGAGTTTTTAAAACATTTTTTTACTACTAGTACTAGTAGTAGAGTTACCAAAAGGTCGGCCGATCCACTGAGCAAAATTGCTATGGGCAAATGAAAAGCCAATTGCAAGTGCGTAAACAGTGTGCATTGCCACCATCGTCTGTTCTCGACGGCAAAAATGAGCATTGAAATGCTTTTCCTCAGCAAATTAGTTCATCTTAGTGAAAAAAATTAGGCCCTGTGTATTCTACATTTAAATTAACTTATGTGGGATGAAGTGTCTTACCTTCATGTGGTATCGAAAGTGACGTTTGGAGGTTAAATCCACGAGAAATCCACAGAGTTTCGTCGCGTGTATTCGCTATGGAGAAAAATGCGTGCGATCGCATGCGTTATTGCAAGCTCGAGACGGCGCTGTTGAACTTGGTCTGGAAATTCATAAAAATAAACAAAAATCCTTTGAGTAGGCTCACAATAAAATCATAAAAAATATGCTTTATGACTAAAACGGTAGTTCTCTTGCCCACACATATCATACTTGTTGTTGCGTAAGAAATCCTTTTTTCATGATAAAAATATAGCAATAAATGTTTTAAAAATTATGTTTTCCACATGGAATATGTTTGAAACATCTATATTAGAAGAAAAATGTGTTTTTTTAATGAATTCAAACTAAAATGAAGTTTATACATGCTTGCACTTTTTCATACTACTCAAAAAACAAAATGGGCCGTCAATCAACGTTGGTTACCTCGGCAAGTAGGCGTGGTCTATCGTGAAGTTCGCTGGTGACGTACCTTTCTCGCTAGACTTTACTCAGCCGCCGAATTTAATTCATTCTCCGCGCACGTGCAACTGCAACTTATTATCGTCACTGCACTGCTGGTGTTTGCCGCATTGAGGACAGATGAAACAATTCAGATAGAGTTGCGCGTGTACAATGAGTGAAACAGCGCGATCGTTTCATGATCGAATGAAACAGTGTGCCTGTCGAGATAAAATTCATCTGCCATGTTATTTTCTATCGTGTTTTATGCAACTGCAATTGATTTGTTATATTATTTTCTTTGATATTTCCTGTATATGTATGTATGAATTTTATTTGAAGTGAATTAATTATGCTGGTGTCCTTGCCATTGAGGACAGATGAAGATGAAACAACACTGATAGAGTTGTGCGTGTACAAGGAGTGAAACAGCGCGATTGTTTTATGATCGAATGAACAGTGTGCCTGTCGAGATAAAATTCATCTGCCATGTTATTTTCTATCGTGTTTTATGCAACTGCAATTGATTTGTTATATTATTTTCTTTGATATTTCCTGTATATGTATGTATGAATTTTATTTGAAGTGAATGAATCATGCTGGTGTCCTTGCCATTGAGGCAGATGAAGATGAAACAACACTGGTAGAGATGTGCGTGTACAAGGAGTGAAACAGCGCGATTGTTTTATGATCGAATGAACAGTGTGAGATAAAATTTATCTGTCATGTTATTTTCTATGATGTTTTATACAACTGCAATTAATTTTTTTTTCTGTGATATTTTCCTGTTTATGTATAAATTTTATTTGAAGTGAATTATTATAAAGATTAATCCAAAACAAAGCAAATAATTGTCGGCTTCATTGTATTCGTGATGAACAAGTTAAGGTATCAAAAAATGATGCTTATTTTTTTTATTTGAATGACTTTGAGTAAATTGGAATTGACAAGGACGTTTAGTGTTTCCTGTTCAGTGCAATTTTTGTTTTCTTTTTTTCATTTCACATTCTCGGGATGCGAACCTCCACTATAATTATAATTAATGAATACCATTATAAACAAAAATATTTGAAAAATAAAGACTCGCAAAAATTTTAATACTAGTGCAACGGTGATTTTTTTTTTTTTGTTATTTCATTTACTGGGAGGTACGACAGACAAATACCCGGTGTAGATCAACATTTTGCTAATGGGGGGGGGGGGGCTACAATTTTTACCTTTTTAATTTTCGCACCGCCAGTAGGAGGGGTTGCCGCCGCCCATAATTGGGTCCGGCACCTGGATCTGCCTATGGAATGGATGAGGAATAAGGAAAGGGGAGAAAAATAAAGGTGCCCCCTCCCGTAATATATCAAATATTTGTTAGTGGATTTTGTCGTTCGTTCTCAAGTGAGGACTTATTTTTCAACTTTTCCCAGGAATTTTGTGTATGGAATGATTTTTTCTTAGCATACTAGGTCTTGAATGCCCCCACTTTGGAAAATCCTGGATCAGCCCCTGTCAAGGTGTATATAGATGAAACTAAACTTGAATAGGGCTCCACATTAATGATTTTCAAAATTTAGCCATTTCCTATTTTCCCCGTTTAACATTGTGAGGTGAATAATTCAAATGCTTTCCCCATCGCTACCATAGAAGGATCCAGGGGGGGGGGTCATCCCCCCTTCCCTGTTGGCGGATTAAAGACCAAAAAATGGAGAAAGGAAGAAGAAACAGAAGGAAAAGAGAGGGGGAAAGGGAGGGAGAAAAGTGAATAAAATTAGGGAGGGGAGACTTTGATGATTTAAAAGAACATGCAAAATTGAAATTTTCGCTCGCGCTTCGCACTCGCATTGCTTATTTTCGATGAGTACATATTGCTCAATAGGCTGATATATATGAGCTTGACATTTAAGCTTTGCAGTCAAAATACAAAACAAATACTGTACGGTCAGCTAGGACATTGAACTTTCATTATTCTTTTTGATTTATACCTCGGTCACATTTGCTCTGCGGCGGCCGTACGGAGAGTCGAAATAGCCGTTTTATTCATTTTTATTCAAACCACCTATATTGTGCTTAATTTGACCTTTTCACATCGGAATATCCAATATTATCAGTTCGCGCTTCGCGCTCGCATTATTGATTTCCGTGGTAAAAAGTGTATTAAGAATGCACAAATTCTAGAACACGCATGTTTATTGAGACGGGCTGCTTATCCTTTATTGAAAACAGCATGCTTAAATTATCTCGCTTCAGATTAGAATATAAAAAAAATTCTTCTCGCTCTTGCATTATTAAATAATGTAAGACGGTAACCAATTACCCACCCTTTTCACGATTTAGAAAACATAAATATAAAATAGTGTTCCTTTTAGGTCTATATATCTCAATTGTTATCCGCTCACGCTTCGTGCTCCCACTGTGTTCTGTTCATACACAAAGTGCTTGGAATGTCCATTTTTATGGTCAGAATTTCAAACATTTTAGCTCGAGCTTTGCGCTCGCATTATTTTGATTGAAATATGCATCGTCTTCTTGGCTAACTGTAAACCGCCATTAGCAAGTCCCTTTTCGATCAGGCCAGAACGTATATTTCTCTCTTTTCTTACTTACTTTTTTTTTGCTCCTTCGCGCTCGCAGCAATTTTAGTAAAATACGCATCTTGTTCAAGTTCACAAACATTGCCCAGAATGTTCAATTTTGAGGATAAAAAACATGAAATTTCAAAAATATTTTAGCTCGCGCTTCGCACTTGCACTATAGGGGCTATGATATTATTGTATATTGTATTTTGTGTATGCTGTTTAATGAGAATAAAGAAGTGACTGTTAGGACTACCCCTATTAACTTTGAGCGGCTGATTGTGGAAAATACGGGTGCAAATATTTTTCGGCCCCTTCCCCGGTTTATTTCCAATTTGTCTAATTGCCAACTCGTCTACTATCGTTTGGTCCATCAGTTCGTCAACTCACCACATAGTCTTTTTTCTTCTTCATTTAGTCTAATGCCATTCCATCTAATGACCAGTGGACCCAAAAGCCATTTGGTCCATATACCATTTCATCTAATTGGACTATAAGTGTATTATTGTGAATGAATGAAAATAAAATGGGTATTAGACCAACCGGTTATGAGACTAAATGGTCATAGACGAGATGGTTATTAGACAAAGTGATGATTGGACCAAATGGTTAATGGACCAGTGGCTGTTAGACGAAATGTTGATGGACAGATTGGCATAAGACTAAATGAAAGTAGACCATGTAGTGAGTGGACAAGTTGGCCGTAGACGAATTGGCACCCCCCCCCCCTATTGGCGATAGATCCGCCCATGCACTACTACTTCTTTCTTATCTCATTATGATCTCTCAGTTCCATATCCCCCCTCTCTCTCTCACTCTTTCTACGAGGACTCTTTTATCGTATGCATATCTTCCTTCGATTTCCTCCCCCCCCTCTCTCTCTCTCTTTCCCTCTCCTGACTGCTGTTCCTTTATAGTTAATTCCCCTCTTTTCTCTCAAACCCCCTTTCTGTCTCAACATCTTTGCCCCCCCCCATAAATTTCATTCAATTATTCTACCCCTTTCAATATCTCCAACATGATTCTATACTCCTCAATGTGCCATACACACCTTGAGAGAGAGAAAAAAAAACACTCAAGAGATAAATGGGCAGAAATAGCATGGGTCAAAGAAAGAAGCATTAATGGTTCAAGATTATGGGATTCACAGAATTTAATGCATATGTAGAGTAAATACATGATTTATAATGTAGTAACATATTGATAATGGCAGTTAAAAGGAGGGTAATCCTTGTGACTTGGCCTTATAAAAATTTTGGCTCGCGACTTGCGCTCGCATAAACGGTTAAAAATATTACCTGATACATCATATTCATAATTACAAAAGTGCTTGAAATTTCCAGTTTTCATACCATGTTATCATCAGATTTCGCGTCTCATTAGGCATTTATAGATCAGATATTAATTTTAATGGTTTAATTGTCCTTTCTGTTTCATCTCGCGCTTAGCAAGAGGAATAGGAAGATATTCATCACTTTCATGTCCCGGTCCTTTGTCAAATCTATCAGCTCTTTATTAAGTGCGATCCAAATTCACCTCACAAAGTACTTGAGCTGAAATTGACCCCTTTTTCAGATCAGAATGTCAAATATTTTAAGGTCGCGCTTCGCGCTCGCTTTGATTTTCAATTTCATGTTAAAATATATATTCAGAATGCCTAGATTGTAGGCCTAAATCGGAAACACGCGAGCGCATGTCTATCTAGATACTCAACTTGTTAGTATTTCAATCATTATCCAGTTTCTGAAAAACAAAATTCTGCTAGCGCTTTGTGCTCGCATTTTTTATGTAGGAAGAACCCCTATTACTCATCCTTATTATACAAAACATGAATAGAGTGTCCCATTTTTTAGGTCTAAATCTCGATTTTTTTTCCCGCTCGCGCTTCGCGCTCGCATAATTTGTTTTATAGCGACGATCCTGTTCATGGTCACAATAATCGATTAAAATTTTCCATTCTTTATGTAGAAGTGTAAAAAAAAAATCGGCTCGCGCTTGCATTATTTTATTGTTGAAATATGTAACGTCTCCATGGCTAAGTGAAATAAGCAGTCCTTAACAGGTACCTTTTTGATCAGTTCAAAACGTATACAAAAATATTATGCTCGCGCTTTGCGCGAGTATTATTAAAGTAACAAAGATCGGCAATTTGACATCCTTTTCCATGATGATTTAAAAGACATGACTAGACATGTCTCGTTTTTAGGTCTAAATCTTCCAATTTTGTGCCCGCGCTTCGCATCAATATTGCTAAGTTATATACCTATCCTGTTTAAGTTACAAAAAGTGCCTATGATTTCAATTCTGTTCGCACTTCGCGTTCTTAGTAATTATTTAGTTGCATACACATCTTTTTCATGATAAACATTGCCCAGAAATTTCAAACTTTGGGGAAAAACATAATTTTTTTAATAAATTAGCTCGCATTATATAAAAAGGGTTATGATATCATATATTTATGTTGATTTATAAGACAAAAGCTAAGAAGTGACAATTTCTTCATAGAAACAAATATAAATCATATTCGCGCGGCCGATTGGGGAAAAATAATGGTGAAAAAAAATTGGCCCCCCCCCCCTTCATCCTATTTATTTCTCTCCTTCCGTCCATCTCTCCATTCTTCCAGGAGCCGCGGAATAGTTTTGAAAAATGTTTTTTAAATTTTATTTCTACCTTATTTCTACCAATAAAATTATTAATGAAAATAATGCGGTACAAAAATCAATGTCATTCTTCTTCCTGTTTTAAACTATATACGTGTACAAAAAACGCACCACCAGCTAAAAAAAAAAAAAAAAATTGGGGGTCACAACCCGAGCACCCCACTTCCCAGGGCCATATACAAGGATTCTAATTTATTAATTTTAAAGAAAGCATGAGACATCAATTGTTGGAAAAAAAATTAAAGAGACCTATTAATGACTGCATGTGGTCCTACCGGTACGCTAGATCTGCGCACAAAACTGCTTTCATATGACACGCAAAAGGGATGAATCTTAGTGGAAAAGTGGAATAAAGCAAACAGGATTTAGAAACTGCCTTCGTTGGCGTTCAATAATATGGGTAATATGATACAAATTCTGCTAGCTTATTCGTACTATTATTTCTGGCCATTGTACTTAGATCAAAATTTTAATGTGGAAACATTTTTTTTTTTTTTTTAATGATACAAATCGAGCGAGGCAAGCACAATGATATGGGGCAGAGTTCCAAGTCTTCATGCCCCAGACTGAATATATTTTGCATCAACTTACTCTAAAAACAAGTGTTTATGTTTTATTTTTTATTATTCATTTTTTAAGTATAAGGTAAAATTATAAGTCTCGGAGTGTCAGTTAATGCTGCAAAAGATGTATAAGGCCTACTCTTTTGCAGCACTATCCAGCTACCGCGGCGAGGACGCCCTCCGAGAAGGTAGCCATATCAAAACTAAAAACAAAAAATTCCCCTTAGATTACTGGTGGATCCAAGGGGCATAATTATCGAGAGCCAAAATTGTAATTTGTAATATAAGCATGCCCTTTTTACCCAAGCATGCCCCCTTGAAAGTGAGGATATATATATATATGCCCTATTTTTTTGCTTGTCAATTTTTATGGACGAAATGACTTTCAATTTTTGGTAAAAAAATATTTTGTAATGCTCATCAAATTTGCATCGGGAAAATGTGCCCTCCATAGGCCATGTCCCCCCTAAATTTTAGGTGGGGACCATTGGCAGCGGAAATCAAAAATTTAGGGAGGGGGACCACCAAAATTTTGTGACAAGCCCCCTCCCCCAAAAAAGTGTATCAACCCAAATTTTAGGGGAGACCACATGAATTTTTTAGGGTGGTCCACTGGAATTTAGGGGGCATGCACGCAGGAAAAAAAAATTGACAAGCAAAAAAAAAGGTTATCAACAAAAAATTAGGGGGGGACGATCGTCCCCCCACCTCAAATTTAGGGGGGCACACCCCCCCCCGCTGCCTATGGGGGATGTTGTTAGCTTTTTGGGGGGCTAAATTTTTTTTCGGCCCCCCCCCCCCTTTGATAACCTTTTTTTGTCAAAAATTTTGGTGCCCCCCTAAATTTTTTGACTGCCACCGCTAACATGGCTAATAGTGCCCCCCCCCCCTTTGGAAATCCCGGACCCTCCCTTAATTGCCTAGATATAGATGTTTAAATAGTTAATTATTTTGAAAGTCAGAGTGCCCTCGCCCCCCCCCATGCTTTAGTTATCATGGCATAAAACTTATGTCATATCTAATCCTTATATCAGCAAGAGGTCAGAGCATACTATCCGTCACCAAACGACTGCATTTGAGCCATTCATTTTCCCTTTTCTCTTCTTTCTATTATTTTCTTGTTATTTAATCATTGTTTATTTGTATAAGCTCGGATCCGAGACTAACTGATACGGTGAACGTACTTTCGTTCGAGTTGTGTATTTGCGTAATAATAGACCGAGACGAGAAAGGACACGCCCACAATCCCTCGTTCAGTGCCGAGCTCTGTGCCGTACGTGTCGACCAAATTTCAAAGAGAAATTTGTACACAAATCTGTCACAATTCGGACCTAATTTCGCCTCAGATTAACAGATATTTAGATCTCTTTGGAACACTAAAAGTCATTCACTTGGGGTTTTTGAATATGCTGATTCAGGTGAGGTACTTTTCAATGCTTTTAAACATAGATTTCAAAAATTAGATTTTCGTTTTGGGATCCCTACTAGTAGTAGTAGGCCAACCCAGGGAGCTCCCGCCCGCTGCGCGGCCGCGGGCGGGAGCTCCGAGCTCCCTGGGGCTGGGTTAGCCCATGGACCTATTACGAATGGACATTCAACGAATCCCCTCCTTTGACACAGAGACCGTCGCCGCTAATCCTTTTATAAACAGAGCGCTGGCAGCTGACACCCATCAAGCCGGTCGTAAAACATGCTCTCACTGATTGACAGCGGAAATCAATTTTACGCTGCTCCTACCCATTGCGATGTTGTTCGTTCACTTTATCAAAAGCAACGCACAGCAGCGAACGTTAGCGCTATGAAAATGATAGCAGAAACAAGAAAACAGGCGTGCATAAACGTATTTTTTACGTACATCGCTAACAACCGGAAATGAAATGCATTGACATCACCTTGCAGATCCGTATATCTACGGCAAAAAAGCAGTTGAAATTCGACGAAAAAATCTGCGGAAAAACGTTAAAATCTCAGCTTTTTCGGACAGTATCGATGTCGATAGTAGCGCTTACCTTCGGTCAGAAGTTGATTTTCATTTGGGCATAAAATTCCACAGGATTGATGAAATTTAAAGGGATTTTTTTTGATGGACAGACGACAATCGCACATTATAGAGAGCCTAAAATAATGTACTGAAAAACCGGATATGAATTGCGCATTGCATTCTAGGTAATGTAAGGACTTTCCCTATTGGCAATCGGGGCTACAACATGACCGTCTTTGGTCGAAAGAGGGCCAGTGATCGATCGGTGACGATCATCGGGCGAAAGGAGCTTGTGTAAACAATCACCCCGGGCGGTCGTTGTAAAAACCGCGTAAAGAGAAAGTTAAGGGTTAGACAGCAATTTTGACAGCTGGAAACAGGTGGTGGTCATAAAATGCTCTCGTTGAATGTCCATTCGTAATAGGTCCATGGTTAGCCTAGTAGTAGTACTGGCACTGCCACTTAACCCAGCGGGCCGGCGCCCAGGAGCTCACCGTGTATTTACCCCAAGCCCCCGAAGCTACCGCCATTTTGTTTAATCCATTAGAAGCTAAAATAAGCCCTCATTAATATTAATTTCGTACGATGCTCCCTCGTCGACTGTGGTTTTGTACGTGTATTAGACAATACGCACATCAGCGCAATGACAAAGGTCAACTTGGCAAATTCATTAATGTATTCATTTTGTTACGCGCTCGTGACGCGAAGGATTCAGCGAATCAAGCAAGCGCAAATCTGAGACGATACATTGCGCTCAATAAAGTATCGATATCACTTAAAAACAAAGCATTGTTTGTATTGTGTCTTATAGGCCTATAAAGGGAAGATGAAAAGAGTAGTCTTCAAGTCGTGATTAGTTAAAGAGGTCTCATGTGCTTTTGCCATCCCCAAATTGTCACATTTTACCTTGATTTACCTTGATGTTGGGCATAAAGTATAGGAGACTTATTTGCCCCTCTGCATCTTCTTAGAACTTGTCCTCAGTTATAAACATAACAATTTCACATGCATGTGTGGGTTTGGACGATTTGTGAAAAATTCAGTGTCTGGGTCGAAGCGATTGTACTTGGTTTTCCAGGCCTTCTCTAAATTTGATTTGAATGAATTAATACTGCTACTGTTCACGACCTCAGAAGGTAGGTCATTCCATAGATTGATTACTCGTTGCGAGAAATCGTGTTGCCTGAGTGTTGATTGTGCTCTTAACTTAATTATTTTTCTAGAATGTCCTCTTGTCCGAGATTGAGTGTCAAGTTTGAAGAAATTTGCACAGTCCAAATCATCTATGCCCTGAATAATCTTAAACGTTTGGATCATATCCGCTCTGTTTCTCCTATAGGATAACGTTGGTAGATTTAGTTTCTTCAGTCGTTCCATATAGCTCAGGTTCTTCAGATGTGGAATTAGCTTGGTTGCTCTACGTTGGATTTTTTCCAGTTTTATGATGTCTTTCTTGAGATAGGGGTGCCATACACTACTGCAGTATTCTAAAGATGGTCGTATGATTGACTTGTAAAGTTGAACCAGACCTCTTTCATCCAAGTTTGAGAAAGTTCTCTTGATAAGTCCTAAAAGGCGGTTTGCTTTGGCACAAGCTTTGATCACATGTTTAGAAAATTGCAAATTGTTATCAAAGGTTACTCCCAGGTCGTTTTCCTCAGTCACTTTTGGAATTACAGAAGTGTCATCTGGTACTAGTAGGTAGCTCATACCTGGATTTTTTCTTCCAATAGACATTACTTTGCATTTCTTCTGGTTGAAGGTTAACTGCCAGTCTCCTGCCCACGACGAAAGGTTGAACAAATCATCCTGTAGGCTTACGTTATCATCTTCGTCACGGCGGGGTGCATACAGTTTTGTGTCATCTGCAAATAATTTGACTACAGAGTTCTTAGAAATCACATCCGGAAGATCATTGATGAAGACAATAAAGAGGGTAGGGCCGATAACACTACCTTGAGGAATTCCACTGGTCACCTCACATTCCTTGGACAGTGCTCCATCTACTATCACCCTTTGTTTGCGATCAGAGAGAAACGCTTTAATCCATGTCCATACTTTTCCTTGAATTCCATATCCTTGTACTTTTGCGAGGAGTCTAGTATGGGGAACACTATCAAACGCTTTGCGGTAGTCCAGGTAAATGCAATCGACTATATCCTTTGCATCAAGGGCAGTACTCCAATCATTTGTGACTTCCAGTAGTTGGGTAGTACAAGATCTTCCTTTCCTGAACCCGTGTTGATGAGGCGTTAGTAGGTTATTGGATTCTAAGTGATCCAATATCTGATCCCTAACAATTTTTTCCATAATCTTACAAACAACACTTGTAAGACTTACAGGTCGATAATTCTCTGGAACATTTTTCGGTCCCTTTTTGTGAATGGGTACCACGTTAGCAGAGCGCCACAAGTCAGGGATCTGTCCTGTAATCATTGAGGTGGTGAAAATATCTACCAATACTGGGGCTACCATCTCCTGTAATTCCTTCAAGATCCTAATATGAATTCCATCAGGACCTGGAGATTTGTCTTGGTCCAGACGTCTTAGTATTTTAATTATAGCTGAACTGTCTATGTGGATATCAACTAAGGGATCCACGAAGCATCTGTTCTTGAACTGTGGAATTTCCAAAGTATTTTCAACAGTAAAAACTGAGCTGAAAAACTTATTGAAGACTTCTGATTTCTCTTCGTTGCTTTCGGCATAAGAATTCTCATCATTTATTAAAGTAGGTATTCCTGACTTGGATTTTGTCTTGCTGTGTATATACCTCCAAAAACTCTTTGAGTTGTGCTTGATTTCAGATGAAAGTTTTTTTTCAAAGTCCCTCTTAGCACTGTTAACCTTTTTTGTTGCTTCATTTCTCATGGTGGTATATATAGCTCTGGATTTGACCGTATTTCTTTTCTTGCGTCTGTCCCTCTGAAGAACATTCCATGCCTTATGTTTATCTTTAATTGATCTCTTCACTTCAGCATTCATCCATAGTGGTTTAGGTTTGCAATTTGTGGATACAAGTGGAACATATCTTTCAGTTAGATATGTCATAGCATTGACAAATGACTTGTATTTATCATCAACTTGATCACAATTAAAAACATCACAGAATATATCGTTCTTCCCTGCATCTTTCCTCATTTCATCGTAATGACCTTTGTAATACGCATGTCGATTTCCTCTCTTGAGCTCACTACCTAGTGCTAAAAAAAGTTCAAAGGATATGGCGAGGTGGTCGCTTTTTCCAAGAGGAGCTTTGAATTGGATATTGCTTATCATGTCTGGCTGGTTTGTAAGCACAAGATCAAGAATATTGCTCACTTGTCCTTCACGTAGCCTGGTAGGTTCTGTAACTAGTTGACTCATAAACATATCCTCTATACAATCTATAAATCTGGAGCTAAAGTTCTCTATGGGATCAGAGGTTTTCGGCGGATTCCATGTCACTTGTGGGAGATTAAAATCGCCAACGACTAAGGTAAGTGGAAAGCCTAGCCCTTCGATCTCCCTCAATAGACTTAGTAAGGATTCATTATTCTCAGCATGACTGTTCGGACTGCGATATATACATCCAATAAGTATTGTAGGTTTACCTGGTTTTGGAGTAATACTGCACCAGATACTTTCGGCAAAATTATCACTTGTGAGAACTAAGTTTGCTTTTAGATCCATTTTAGTATAAATGACAACACCTCTTTTGCGAAATTCCAAATCTGGCAAGAACATGTCATATCCTGGAATAGCGTATTCAACATCTTCTATTTCCGTCCTGGAGAATTTAGGGCATATCTCTGACAAGGCGATAATTGCTGGATTTTCAGCTTCAATTCTACATATCAGCTCATTTCTTTTGTTCATCAGAGAGTCAACATTGCTATAAAAACATTTGTAGGGTAGTCATTGCTCTGTTTCAGATTCTTTATCTGATTCTGAGTCAGATCTACTTTCTTCTTCAGTTGGAATGTAGTCTCCGAGGGTAATATCTTTCCTGGGACTATCGTAGCGCAGGTTCACGCTTTCTTCGATAAGAACTTGAGTGTTAGAGTTATTGCCTGGTTGACTACATTCCTTTTGGCTACTGGCATTGTCCTTCGTAGCCTTTATTCTCTCACTATCTTGGTGTTTGAAAGACCTTGAAGACTTTGAGATCCTTCCTCTGAATATTCTGAGGTCTGTTTCGCCGTTCTCACGTCTACTGTGTAGTTCCTTCCTTAAGAGCTTCCTGTCTTCTCTCTGTTGGAGTGTCAAGTCTGGTGAGATGTAAGTGTTCTTCCACCTCTCTGAATTTCTAAGGTGTTTTGCATTCCTGAGAATTTCCCTCTTTTTCATCTGATTGGGATCATCTGACAATTCTACGAGAAGGACGCGATGTTTGTCTGGATTCCATCTTCCCAATCTAGTTACCTTTGCAATGTTCACATCTGCTACTTTCACCCCTGCGTTGAGGATTTCCCTTACGCATGCAATATCATCTTGCTGCCTTATGTTGCGTACATTACTTTCAGATTCTAAAACACCGAAAATAACAATGTTGTTTTTCCGCTTTTCTCTTTCTTCTATCTCAACAACTGATTTGGTGATAACCTCAACCAAGCCTTCTTGTCCATGCCTTTGATTGGGTTGGTGTGAATCAATCAAACTTGCATCATTCCTTGGTTCTATACCTCCAGCAGCATAAGCGTAAGACCGATTTGATGATGATCTACCTTGAGTAGGATGTGGTTGAGATTCACACACCGGCAATCCTTGTATACTGGATATTGAGTCATGCATCTGTTTCATGGCATTTTCTATCTTCTGATTCACCTCCTTTTTCATCCCTTCTAGTAAATTCTCAATATCTGTACATGTTGCTGGTGTAGTAGTGGATGGTCTTATGTTATCCATACCCACACCGGGCTTAGAGTGGGTGGACCTTACAGCTTCTCTTGCTCCTTTAATAGCCATTTTCTCACATTCTTTGCAGAACCAATGACATTTCTCACCAGCTTTACTTCGAATTACATTGTAAACTTCTATGGTTATGTCTTGGCATGGTAAACACACCCATCGATCACAAGCTTCACACTCGATTAATTGTTTCCTTCCTGATTTCTTACAAAGCTGGCATACAAGGGAAAAATCTTCCACATCAGCTTTGTTTCCCTTCTTGGACTTTGTCTCAGCTTTTTTATTGCTAGAAGTAGAACTGATTACACTTGATGATCCCCTTTGGCTTTTGCCAGCTCTCCCTTTCTTCTCATGTTTAATGTTAGAGCCTTGCTCAGTGAGAATAATACGCTTGGTTTTATTCAATGATGCTCTGCTATTTGAAGATGCCGGTTCATCCACTATAACCTCCGAATCTGAAATTTGATCATTGATTGAGTCTTCGGTTATCTCTTCATTTTCACATTTTTTCTCACTTTTTCCGAATGGAGAAATTCTTGTAAGAGTTTGCTGTATTCTATCCATGGTTAACAAAGACTATCACCAAATAACAATTTCAGTACGGAGAGAAAAAATATCGGATACGAAGTACCACTCACATTCACTTGTGCGCGTCGTTATTGCGGATCCAGCCGACTGCAGGCACCGGGCAACGGCCGGCGTAGGTGATTGTGACGACCCGCTCGATGTCTGTGCCTATAGGTGAATCCGCGACACTGCGACGGCGAATTTGCAATCCAGTATAATCCTTGTGAATCTGAGCCAATCCTTCGTGAAAAATCACTTCTATAGCAAGAGCAGATCCTGTTTCACACTAAACGTGATTTATTTCCAAAAAAATATCCAGTACGAGAAGATCAAAAATCTAAAAATTTTCGAGAGTTTTTTCCACACGTACGTCCGCACCCACCACACGCCACAACGCGATGTTAAGATATACAGCAATCTTAGTTTTTAACAAATGTAAAGAATCAATATTAATTAATCAATATTAGGGGGGCCTACATTATACAAGCTCTGCTTTTCAGTTGGCCCTCCCTCCCTTTCAATCATTTATATTTCGATTTGATAATTGTCTATCGTAATTTTATAATGTTGTCAATTTTTGTATGTACTTCAATTGTGATTATATGTTACTTTGTCAATTGTATCATAATTGTAAATATGAAATTGAAAGTGGAAAATAAAATAATTTAATTGAATCTAGACTCTACATAGCCGGCAGAGGCCGCCGAACGGATCAAAGGGGGCTGTTGCACTGACCCAAAAGTCTTGTTTTCTTTTTTTTTCTACGGGGGGGGGGGGGGGGGGGGGGCAGAACATGGTTATTACAATTTGATGGTAATTTTCACTGGTTGAGTATGGTTACTGAAAAAAATAACTGTCACCACTAATAGATTACATTTCTTGTTACAAATTTCGAGAAGCAAAAAAAAAATTTTTGTTCAAGGTATAATACGTAAGTGGCCGGCCCCGGCCCTCATGGATCCCCGTGCCTGTTTTCTTCATCTGGCGTCCGTTTCATAATGAATTACAGCTATTTAAACATCGTTGTTATTGTGATTACCGTGGTAACCTAGATTATGATTGGTTAGCAGTTACCATCGTAGTTAACTACGATGGTAACGGCTATAACCAATCATAATTACCATACTTGTAACTCATGATGAAACGGGCCCCAGTTTATCATGTTTAATAAGTTTCCTGTCCCCTCTAACCTCCAGCATTTCTTGCTCTGTTTTTCCATTTGATAATTTTCCCACTCACGTTATTTTGGTGCCGCCTTTCTCCTACATATATTTCCTTCTTCTTTTCCCACTTGTTATCTGTCTCCTGGTTTCCATAAATCTCGTCTTATTTCTCTTCCACCCCTTTGTTCCTACTTCCCACCATTCGTGCTCTCTTACCCCCCCCCTCCCCCTCTAAATTATCTCTTCATACGTGCCCCTTCTTTTCTTTCTCATCTCTTTTCAACCCCCTTCTCATCACTCTTTCTCTCTCTCGATCTCCATCTCATTTGAATTTTGCCAATTCCAAATCCCTTTCATTTTAGCTCTGTACAAATACTATATGAATACAAATGAAAGACATGAAGGCATTTTTTGGTTAGTTGTGAATTTTATTAATAGCCAGAAAAAATATCACATTATCAGAGGATTTAGCCTTACTTTTTTTCTTAAGCGTATGTTAATACTTTGAATCGAACGAAAATGTTTTTTGTATGCAGGGGCAGCGATCCTGGGGGGCACAGTTCCCCCTACTTTTTGAAGCACTGAAAAGTGCCTTTAATTTTATGTAAGAAAAATGCCCCCTCACGAACGTGTACTGTGTCCCTTTCACCTGACGAGGACCTGTTTTAGGTGTTACCAAGTGCTCTTCCTTGTATGCAAATTTTTACCAAAAAATGCCCCCCGAACGTGTTCTGTGCCCTTTCATCTGAGGGCCCGTTTTAAGTGTTAAAAAGTGCCCCCTCGCCTTCTTGTAAGTGCCCTTTCTCAAATAACTGCCCCCTTTTACCCAAGAAAAGTGCTCCTAAAGAATTTGTTCTGTGCCCCTTTCACCTGAGAAGGACCCGTTTTATGGTCACCATGACGAGTGCCCTTTGAAACAAGAAAACAATAAGGAAATCCTTTGTGCATTAAGTTTAATAATTCATGTGAGTGGGGGTAGATAAGCAGTTTCGTACACTACAGATGGAGGGGGGGGGGGCTTGAAGGACTCTTGCCCCCCCCCAAAAAAAAGGGTGAAATATATCATTCTGAATATTTTGTCGAAATCTATCACAAAATTTGATTTTCTTTTTTAAAATGTCAAAATTTTGCTCTCTCGCAACTTCTTAAAAATTTCACATAATACAGCATTTTCCCTGTGCCCCCCCCCCCCACTTTCAACTTCACTTCGCCACTCCTGTTTGTATGTTTATAGCTTCTCCTTTTGCAACCAGTTTTAATGAAAATTGACAGGAAATTTCCGCATACTTCATGAATTTGGGGTTGTGATGATAATTAAAAAAAAAAAAATTGGACTTGAAAAAAAAACACCTTTTCCATCTTTATCAAGTGCTTCCTAAGCTAAGTCACTCTTCAATTTGTTGGATTTCTTGAATGAAAACATCTGTTACACAAGTCCTGCAGATTGAAAAAATAGAGAAAGAAAATCAATGAATTTAAATTAAAATTGTCATGATTTGTAAAACATAAATGTTTTAAGAAAAGTAAGACTATACATACCGGTATATAAATTTCTTCATCACATAACATAGGAAATCTTACTTCTACTAATTATAAACTTGTACTTCTACAAAGCATATCACTTAAACCTGTTCTATGCAGTTTGCATACCACTCTCCATTATAACTACATGTACTCTATAAAAAAAATGTCAGAGATTTCCCATAAATATGAATATATGAATTAACATATATAAATTATATATAATAGTCAGAATTAAAGATGATATGTTTTGTTGCACAGAATATTTTGATCTGCGAATAAAAACGACACCTAACTATAAACTAAAAACAGAATTGAAATGTTTTTTTCAAAGGCAGGTCTATTTGTTGCCTAAAAATATTGTGAAAACCCCCCATTATTAAAAATAATCACTTATGAACTCACTCATATAACTGCTGCAGGTTGTATTTCTCTTTGTGGTCCTATCACTGTTCTATTAGGCCTACTTCACCAATTGTTTATCATCATCAATCACCTCCATGGAATTGGAAATTGTAGAGCTGCATCATCCTATTGGACAAAATGTAAAATAATAAGATTTAAAAAAAAATTGTAAATCTACAAACATGAAATATGAATATCACACTAAAGAATGAATAAAATGAATTTTATAAAATATAAAACATGAAAAATAAATATTGCTTTGTTTATAAACAAATAGGAAATAAAAAGGCCATTTAAATAATAGTAGATCAAGGACATGACCTTATTTCATAAATTTGCCCAAGGTCCATAACTTTTGGCATTGGTTCTATTTTAGACTCGAGAGCCTGTATATATAAGAAGTGTATATTCAGTATAGATCCTACCTCTTAGCAGTGGCTCAGGTTATTTTTATTTAATGTAAACATGGTTAACATTCATTTCAATGCATGTAATGTATCTGTAATTTTTTATGGGTTAGTTTAAGTTTTATACCTGGATGAGAATCTGCAAAATGATACATGCACTTATGATCATCATGTTTAACCATAGGTACCGGGTAGACCTCTACTGTTTTCTTGTTCTTCAAACTCAACCTGTTTGTGAAAGAAAAGAGAGAACAATAAGTGTCAAGTGATCTCTTTCATGGCCGTATGTACACTGTTAAAAAAAAACTGATTTTACAGAAAAAAAAACAAGATTTTGCAGAAAGCAATAACAGAATCATTCTGTAAATTCATAAAACAGGAAGTTTTCTACAGAACAGGTCTGTTTAAAAAGGGGAAAATGGTGTTTTATTTAAGGAAATTTGTAAGGTTCCATACACCAAATACCAATTTCCTGTAATTTTACATGATATAATGTAAGATTATGCAATCTGGTTAAATTACAGGTGTTCTCGAGACTCTGCTGCAGGAACTTCTTTTATTTTAAGAATAAATTTTCTAACAGTGTAGGGGGAGGGGTTTGGGTGGGAGCTGAAATGTGAAAACCTTCATAAAAAAAAGAATTGCATGAAATCCTTCAATTTTACTTTAGAAAATGCAAAAAACAGCCCTAGGCAATATTGGTAGCTTCGGGCCCTCACTGTCTGAATTTCAGGTTTCTCTAATTTTTTTCACATGTCTGCCCCCCCCCCCAAAAAAAAAAAAGTGCATCCTTTTATTCCGAATCTTAATTCATTTGATTTTAACAACATAATTTCATAATCTCATGCACTAGGTCTAGATCTATTTGTAAGAAAGTATACTATAGATCTAGTCCAACCAGAATCAGTGCTGCGTGACAGCATTCATGTATCTACATAAGCCTAGGTCTAGATCTAGACTATCGATAGACTCTCGATCTATCTAGACCTAAAATGTAAAGCTAACCCTTCGGTGACTTTACCTAGATGTATATCGATTTAGAAATTTTTGATGTCTGACTTTTATTCCTGGCTAAACCTTCATTGCTATTATTGACCGAGAGTAGATCTATCATCTCTAGATCTAGTCCTTGGTCCACCGACAGTCATACTTCATACATGTAAATGTAGTCGTTTAGGCCCAGACTTGCCCCGGGGACCTCGACACGACGTACGTGTTCGGGCCGCCGCAGTAAGGCCCAGACCTACATACATCTAGGCCTAAAATTATAGACCTAGATCCTAAGCCCTGGGGGTACGTGTCGAGGGTTGGGAAAGTATAAGTTAGATGACTAGATTTGAATTAGGTAGGCCCAGATCTACGTACAAGTATCGATGGATAAAAGTAAAGTAACATAAACTGATAAAGTAAAATTAAGAAGCAAGAACAGGCTCTGTTAACCATGTTAGAAATTAGATCTTGATCTATTGATAATAAGAGTAAGACAAACATGCAGAGCAGCATGTTATTTCTAATACCGAGTCTAACTACCGGTATATAAATAACAATAAGAATTAAAATGGGTGGGGGCTAAATGCAGAAGAAGCCTGAAGTTATGCAAAATAAATTTGATATCTGAAACTGACGAGAATCTAGTGAGGATTGACACAATGATGACAGGCATATCTTCTTCCACACTCCGCTTCACAGTATTCCTGACTGAGTCTCGATCTACTGAAGATAGATGCAGATCTCCCTCTAGATCTAACGTTATACAGTGTACAAAAAGAAGCTTCATTCTTCTTGTTTTAATCAATCGACGAATCGTGGGCTCCCGGCCCGATTTTCTCTCGATGCCCAGCCGGCTAGGAGCCCGTACAAAATACATGTGGTTGACACAGCGGCATAACCACTGAAAAGCAACATACAGGCTGCACTGGGCCGGGCGACGATGACAATCTAACTTCAATTTCAAAGACCAAATTCTGCTTTTCTTTAACAAAAGAATGATAGCAAACTCTCTAGTTAAAGAAATAACCTAAGATCACAAAATACAGTGTGAAATGTGTAAATAGTCCACTGAATTCATGTGGTTATATCAATTAATACGTACTCACCGGAGTGTTCGTAGGTCCATTTTTGTGTGGAAAGAAAAGTTTCAGAATGAATAAATTAGATGACGTAATGAGGTCAAATGAATAATTAATTCTGTAACACGATACCACTAGTATCGATGACAAAGAATCGGGGAAATCGCGTATTAATGACGCTCTTAGCCAATGAAAAGGCCGGATTATGAATATCTTCATGCTCATGAATGTCAATGAGGGCTTATTTTTGTCTTCAAATGATCGCGGTAGGCGGAGCCTAATCTCATTTGTTTTGTGCTGAACGCGCACGCAGCTTTCGGTCTAGTAATATATTATAAGGTCTTTGATTTACCCATACCCGGGGGCGTGTTTTTTTTCTGTACCGCTAACGCGTCATATTCTCTAATTTAATGCCAAAGAGAGACTTGGGCAGAGGCTGTTATCTGTCTACGAATGCCTTACTCTTAGACCAAAAGTTTTAGTCTCTGTATTTTGGTTGTTCCGCTGAACTGCGTTGGCTCACTAAAATGTCAGAAATTGTTGAATAAATCCCCAGAAAAGATGGTTATTCCTGTCTACGAATGCCTCAGCTATCTCGATCTCTCGCGCGCGCTATAGAAAAGTACCTTAGCTCGCTACATGTAGGCATATCTTCGAGTTCGACTACGTCTATGTCTTCGATCAGTAAACCTACGAATTATCATATCAGTTGAAGCTAGTTGTGCATTAGACAGGAATAACCGTCGTTTCTGGGGATTTATTCAACAATTTCTGACATTTTACTGTAATCCCCATTTACCGACGGTAGGGTGTACGTGTGGGCTCGCATGTGTTCTCATTCCCTCCCTTTTGTCAATTCACAGTCCAAAGTTTGATGTAATTTTACACATCGAATTTACAATCTAAGGATGTATAAACAACAAACTTTTAAAACTTTATATTTTAACATTTAAATACTTTAAACGATATAGATGAAAAAGGCATGAAAAATATACTTTACCGATGTTTAATTGGGTTGAACACGATAAAAATGGTCAAAATGGCAGCCAAACTATAAAATATTTACAAACGAACGTCAACAATCACGAATGTGATATCGATATTGCTTTCGATATTATACGATCTGCTCCATATGCGAACGAAACCGAAGATAAGCGATACTAGTTATACTAGTACTAGTACTAGTTATAATCGCGATATATCGATTCGAGACATTAAGTTAATACGATAATGACGTCATTCAAGATGGCAACTTGCAAGAAAAACCGTCAGGTCAGGTGAAAATGTCTTAGATGACAGATTTCTCAATCATCCAGAGGATTTTTTTCAATAACTCCGGCCCAAGGTATGCAATTACTTAAGTTATTTATATTTACCTGATAATGGAAACCATGAAACTTTCAATTTTGCTTAAAAAACAGTTTTAAATCGCGATCTATAAAACGCTAGTTCACTATACGTTGGCTGTAGGTACGGGGCCCCATCCCCTTCAGTCTATGTATGGTGAGTGGAGCCAACGTAGTTCAGCGGAACAACCAAAATACAGAGACTGAAGCTTTTGGTCTAGTTGTGCATGTGATGTGTTTAAAAACTCATATTTATTGAAGTTTCATATCGTCGCTGTGCTACCTCGAAACTAAAAAAATGAACAGTTTTCAGGAAAGCGAAAAAATTCTTATTTTAACAAATTATGTAAGTAGAATAAGAGTAATTAAGACCATGTTTGATAATCAATTTGATATGCATTGATTAAAATGCACAAAAAATAATTTGGAAGGCGGAAAATTGAGTTACAAGGTTTTTGCACTAAATTAAATCCAAAAAAGAGATATGAGGTTTTCACAAAGATGAATTTTGACATATTTTGAGGATATGCAACTCATGTGGTTATTACAAGATGAGTTACACCTTACACCTCACATTTATCAATGAATTAATTTCAGAAAAAAATGAGAAACGAGTTTTAACAGCCCAGTGATGATACGTTCCATAAATGGTGCTGTCATTGACATCGCAAGTTGAACTACAATGATTGCATGTATTTATATATTTATTTCTTGTGGGAATTTGTTATTATAATTAGTCCTAATGGTCAATGTTAGAGAGAGGGACTCTTGCGCATTTTTTTAAAAGATGTCTTCAATTTTTTCCTAGTGCGCCAACCCTGAAAAAGTTACTAGCTTTAGACTCAGACTCCGATGAAAACCAATAATAAAGTTGAAATTAAAACTGTCATTGATGGACTGTTGCACATTTTTTCATGACAAATTTTTCCCCATTGCACCTGAAAAAGTCGCCCAGGGGGGGGGGGGGGGGGTGGCTCTTTTACATTTTTGGGATGTCTTCTCCAATTTTTCCCACCGCGCCAACCCTGAAAAAAGTGACTCAGTTTGGGTCGGATGGGGGAAGGAGAATGTCAGATTTTCCTCCGGTGCGCCAACCCTGAAAAAGTTGCTCGGGGGGGGGGGGGGGGGGGGGGGTATAGTGTTAATAATGTTTTACATGTTTATCACATGAACACTATATATGAATATGATTTCTTGTGATAAATACTTGCAGGTACAACTAAAGAACATACATGTATGGTCAGAAAAGTGTTTTGAAGAATGATGTTCAAACTGGTTGGAACATACTTCTTTACTTTTGTTGATGTTAACAAATATTTTACTATTAACATTACAATTAAAAAACATGTACACCAATAATGATACTCAATAGTTTCTCATCATTTGATTGAATTGATTTACATTGGGCATTACAGGGATATGAATAATATCACCAGTGTTGTGTTTGTTACAGATTGATGAAGATGGTGTTGGAAAATGATATAATTATGAAGTTTGTTACGATGATAATATGATATAAAGGATGGTGTGGGTGATGATATTTATAAAGGCAGTTGTGGTAATGTGAATATTCTATACCATACATTTGTGTGTGATATGATAGTGATTATGCTGATGGTGATAATTGATATATAGAAATGATGATGGTAAGATGGAAGCTCAATATGTACTGGTGGTGACGTGGTGTAATAATGATCGAATTAAAATCAATTTAAACGTCATAGAAATTTAAATACATGTTGATTTTTATTAATATGTATGACATATCTTGTAACATTGTGATAAATTTGTGTCATAAATTTTAGAATATTTTTTAAATAACCCCATCCCTTAAACAAACTTCCACTGAGAGTATAGGGATGACATTTGTCAATCATCAGTCAGGTAACATGAATAAAATAATAAACTGGCAACCTGTTGACGATATCATTTTGTTTTTATACAATGTCAGCTCACATGCAAGTACAATTAACATTTTTTGCTGTCACAAATCCCCATGCAACATAAGGGAAACCACAGCTATGATGGGATATTTTAGGAAACATTCAATGTTAATGTTATCGCGATCAAGTAGCTAGTACATGTAAGTAGGTATATATAATCAGAATCTGAGTTTTCTTAAAGGGCGGCTTATTTAAAGGACAAGTCCACCCCAACAAAAACTTTATTTGAATAAAAAGAGAAAAATTCATCAAGCATAACACTGAAAATTTCATCAAAATCGGATGTATAATAAGAAAGTTATGACATTTTAAAGTTTCGCTTCATTTCACAATACAGTAATATGCACATCTCGGTCGGTATGCAAATGAGGGAACTGATGACATCACTCACTATTTCTTTTGTATTTTATTATATGAAATATGAAATATTTTGATTTTCTTGTCATTGTCATGTGAAATGAAGTTTCATTCCTCCCTGAACATGTGGAATTCCATTATTTTAACATTTTGTGCTTCAGGCAAGGAGGTCCTAATCATCAAATTCGTAAAAATTGAAATATTGTATAATTCAAACAATAAAAAAACAAAAGAAACAGTGAGTGAGTGACATCATCGACTCTCTCATTTGGATGTAACTGGCTCGTTCATATAACTATTTTGTTAAAAATAAGCGAAACTTTGAAATGTCAACTTTCTTATTTTACATCCGATTTTGATGAAATTTTCAGCATTGTGCTTGTCTGATTTTTCTCTATTGATTCAAATCAACATTTTTCTGAGGTGGACTTGACCTTTAAGATTTGTTTTTCTTTTAAAGATTAATCATATGACTCAGATTTATATGATATTACTTTAATACAGATCATATGAGGTGACCATCATGCATTTAGATTTTTTTTTGTTTTTTTTTTGGGGGGGGGGGGACCTGACCTAAAACAATACCCACTTTATATAGGTACCCATACCTACGTACATGTTATTTGGATGGACCAGGGAGTTGAGAGTGATTGGATCGAATCACTTACTGAGATAAAGTTCAACTGCATACAATCATGATAATTTGTGTGACTTAATTGTGTTATAGATACATTCCTCTCTATTTCTGAATTGATATTGAAATTAGTATTACACTGCCCTTAAAGGGGAAGTTCAGTATATGGTGTAGAGGGTGCTTCAGGTTGATAACTACTCCGGGAGGGAGGATGAAAACTACCATGAGTATTGAAGCAGAATTATCATCTATGAAGAAATATGCCTTTGGTTTGAAGAAAATCTGTTCAGAAATGACTGGAATATGAAGAAAAAACTACTGTAATTAACATTTGGGTATACCCGACAATAATTGCAATTTGAAAATAACCATTATTTACATGCTATGCGCTGATTGGCCTATTTTGGGGGTAATGCATATATGCTAGAACTATAATTTGTCATTAGCGATCAAGAACTTACATTTTTAATGGACTAGCTATCATCCTCATTTTGGGAGAAATTTATAACCGATTATAATAATAATCAATTGTCAATTAATTCAATTGAATTCATCTCTTAATAGTGTAAAGAAGCAATCTATTTTTTGATGGTTTCTAAAATTGCTAAATGATATTCCACTCCATAAATGCAATGTTAGCATCATATTTGCATATGGTTGAAAAATCAAAACCACTACTGATCTATCCCTTTAAATTACGAGATCACAATACTTAGAGCAGATTATTTACTGGTAGTCTAGGATTTGTTTCTAAGTATATTCATAGAATAAATCTGCATGAATTGGGAGGTTGGGAAGGGCTTGTTGCAAACTAACATTACAAAACAACCCAATTTATCCTCATTATCAGGTCCCTCAGAGAGGACCTTAAGCCATCGGTCCCCTGGTTGCTTGCTCACAGGCATTCGTGCTTTCTTAGCAGTCAGGTAGAAACCTCGATATAAATGTACTCATGTCATTATTTCCTAATTCGCTAGCTCAACCGGAAATAAATATTTTCCTATTGAGCCTCTTTCTTTGCAAAAGAAACATATATACTATATAATTAATAAATTAGAATTATATTACCTTGAGAGGCACCGTACTTCAGCTGCAGGGACAAGACATTTTCTCTGCTCTCTCTAGGTCAAGACAAAAGAACGGGCATGGTGTATATAGGGTATCAATATCGATAGTTATTCATTTTATGATTAATTTTTGATATTCATTAAAACAAAAAACAAGTTATCAAAGCAATGATCAATACTGGAATGATATGCTGAGATCAACTTTAAAACCATATTACTATGATTTGCATAAAATTCAAATACCCAGATTCAATGACACAAACATCTTATTTTCAAGAGATTCTTTGATATATCTGTCTTTAAAAGAATCTGATGCCCATCTGGCGTGCCTTTTAATATAGGCGATCTGGTACTGCGATTTGGGCTGCTGCCGTAGCACCACCCGACCTCAGGCTATGTAACCCAAACTGTTTTTGAGTTCACCCCGATAGCTTCCAGAACTTCTTTGAAATTCTCCCTACATCTCGAATAGGACATCTTTCCTTTTCCGAGTTTGTAACAATTCTGAGATGTACAAAAAAATGAGAGGCCTGAACCTAAACTCATTTTCATCTATAGATACTGATTGTGTACTCTCTAAATATCTGCGCATCATAATATTTACTGGATATGTTTCTTTTCCAGTGATAGAAACGATTACCCAGGCTCCTCTCGAAATTTGTCAGTCTAACTTTTCTCAAGGAAAAATTTCATGTGAGAATCAAATAATTCAATGTCAGTAAGCTTAATGATGAAAGGTTCATCGAATCTTAAAATTCCTGCATATGCTAACAATAACATAGAACAATAACGAAGATCTTTCACAGATCCCGAGTCAAACTTAAAAACGATACTCAAAAGCATGTCGGGGGTAACAGATTCTTTCCAATTCACCGGTCTTGCTAGGATCCTCTTGATCCCTTCTAAAATCAAATTCAAGAACTTAGATTCGCAAGGATTACTTCTGTTCCTTGTATTGAATGAACAATCAAATTACTATTTTAAAGCACAAAAAGCCGTCTCTATTTTGCTATATGTAGATCCTCCAAGTACATAATTAAGTCTTGATATGACGTGCCACTGTTACTACACCAAGCATTCCATGCTTCTACTGCATGTTTATATTTCTTGACCGTGATCTCTGCCCGGGAAGCTTCTAAAAATCTCGTGAGCGTGTCTTTGAAGTCAATGTCCTGTATAAATTATAAAATGAAAGCAAAGAGGATACATCCTCCTCTTGTGAAGATGAATTCTCCATGAAAAACTGCCAGTGCAATCATTAATAGAATATATATTTATTTTGCTACTGCCAGTGCAGATGCAAACAGACAACACTTCACAATTAAGGAAAACCAGTGTTTACTTTTAATACACATTCTCCAGTGAGACAGTGTAATTTATCATCTCCAGTGAGATACTATCGCTCTGCTGTCAATCTATCTATATGTAGACAAATGAATCCACTTTTGAATTTATCGGATCCGAAAAATGTATTTCTATTTCGGCCTTGATCAAAAATTTGATTTAGATCAGAAAACTTGCTAATCTGACAAATAATGCTTGAAAAAATGCCTTTTCTGGAGAAAAGTAAAGGCCAAAAGGGTGCAGAAGGCCAAATAGGAACCACAAGAGTAACTACTGTTCTGCTTGCTTCAGTGTGTCTGATAGCTTTTGGTACCAATTTGATTGGGGGAACTTACCAATTATTGTGATGTTCCCAGGACACTGAATATGCATCTACTTGATTAGTCTTGGGGATGAAAATTTGGAATTGAATTCAGAATCTTAGCATTGCGTTCGTTTGCAAAACTATCAACTGTGTGTGTTCCCCAAAGTCTATCTATGGAGCTATTAAACACAGTAATAGCTCTATGGTCTATCCATAAGAGAAAAAGGTTTCTGAAACACCCCCAATCATCAAAACCTATTTCTCTGCTCAAGGCATCTGCCTCTTGATTTTGATTTCTCGGTATCCACTGTACCTCCATTACTATATTCATTTGATTACAGTAATCTGCTAACTCAATGCTCAGCTGATGGAGATCATTTTTTCATACTGCCCTTCTTCATGATCTTCTCTACTCCAGTATTATCTGTGAATATCTTTACTGTTTGGTTTCTTATACTCTTTTCAAATGCATTTACTGCCAGTGCAACACCTTTAAGTTCTCTCTAAGTGGAACTTTTACCTTGCTGACCAAATGTGGTGAATTTCAGTCCGCCACACTCTGCTGACAAAGCTCCACACCCGACGTGGCTGGCGTCTGAAAAGACAAGTATCTGTGGTATAGAATAATGCAATATATTTCGTACATTTATTGACTTCACATTATCTCTCCAGAAGAACATTTCTTTTAAGATAGCATTTCGTGTGGATAGATTAATTTCATTGGCCCAGTGTTTGCATGATGCAACAACAATTGATGAAAATCTAGTTCTCAACTGTGCGATCTGCCCAGTTACAGGTAGCAAGGAAATAATTTTTACCTATAAAGGCCGATAATTTCCTAGAGGTAGTATGTGATAATTCTGTTATCATATTGTGTATGAAATTCAAAATGTTGACAATTCTACGATCTGATGCATGTAAAGTGCCACTATTGGAATCCCACGTTAAACCAAGCCAATCAATTTTCTGAGTTGGTATCCATACAGAGTTTTCTACGTTAGGCACTAAACCCGCATTCAACAAGTCATTTCTGACTGCTAGCTGAGGCAATTTCTTCACATTCTTGAAAGGAGGATGCTCTAATCCAACCATCATCTAGAAATACAAAAACATGTTTATTCCTCCAGTACTTGACAATTTTAGTGAAAATATATGGAGCAAAGGACAATCCAAAAGGAAGTACCTTTAAAGAGTAATATGTAATAATTCCGTTGAAGTTCCAGCTGAAACATTAATACTTATCGTTTTCAAGTTAATATGGTGATCACCCGACTTAAGGTTAAAGGAAACCATGTATAGTCAACCTTTTGGAGGTATTCCAGTGCTACATTCCAATCTTCAAAGAATAATCTTTATTTCCAAACGATATCTTAAATCTAAAATTAGGCACTTCTTGTCAGAATTTTGAGCAGGCTGTAAAAGGATTGACGCATTCTGATACAGAACTCACTTCGAACATGTCGAAATAAAATCTTTATTCAATACTTCATCAAGAGCTTCCGAAACGAAGTCTGTATGCTCAAGGGCTGATTTGTTATTGAAAGACTTTGGAGGAGGGGTCTCAAGAAATGGTATCTCATAACCAAATTGATCATTTTCACTTTTTCTTCTTTGGCTCCTATTAATTTCCAGAAGTCAAAGTTGACTTTCATTCTTCCTCTAACAATATATACAGCTCTACCTTGTTCGTATTTAAAATAGTCGATTCTGTAATCTTCAATTTCAAACCGATTCATAATCTCCCCTCTCCGATTCCAGATCTCTTTCTACTCTTTCATTTAATTCAGTTAATGCTGAAAACAAGAATCCGAGAAAACATACTGATATCCGATGAAAGCACGGATATTGTACTCATTGCAAGCATGTGTTTGATTCTTACAAGAGTGACAGTTTTTATGGTTTCTGGAAGACCCATACAAAGTGACAGTATTTCTCGGGAGAATTTGACTTCTTAAAATCTAATCAATAAATCATGTTTTTTTTTTTTTTTTTTAAACATACAATTAAGTTCACACCATTGGTACCACGTACTCACACCGATGCTATAGGATTATATCCAGACGAATGCTTGAAACATGTCTATAAATATTGTCAAAATTATGCTTACCGAATCTGGTATCTTTATAGGCCTGTGCCTTCTTTGGTGGGTTTGCTATTCGGGCAATTCCTCCAATGTCACAACTTGCCGCAACCGAAGCATAAGTTGAATGATCTTGATGTACGAACCTGGTTAAATTGAGGTCGACCTTGTTGCAAATAGCTACGAAAAGTAGCATCAGGATTAGGGAAAAGTTTCTTTTAAACTTAGCGTTCCGACGTTTGAAGCTGCTCTGTTTCGAGCAGCTTTGATTTTCTTGTCGTCATCGGAATCACTTGCGAGTTCCTCTGATAAGTACTCATCAACCCCTCATTCTATGAACAAGGTTATAACAAGGTTATGATATAACAAGGTTATGATATAACAAGGTTATGATATAACAAGGTTATGATATAACAAGGTTATGATATAACAAGGTTATGATATAACAAGGTTATGATATAACAAGGTTATGATATAACAAGGTTATGATATAACAAGGTTATGATATAACAAGGTTATGATAAAACAAGGTTATGATATAACAAGGTTATGATATAACAAGGTTATGATATAACAAGGTTATGATATAACAAGGTTATGATATAACAAGGTTATGACATATATGCTCATCAACCACCTTATAACCATCTCCATGATCAGACTTGTCTCTAATCCTAATGAGCTCGTTACGCTTGTGGATATCATCTTCTACTTCCTGAAGCTCTGAAATCACGGAAGCAGTATCTTCCTTCTTGATCGCCTTCCTCGCGGTATGCACACGCTCAAGTTGGGAATTGTTCAATTCAAATTAAAGCTTAAATATATAACCTTTAAATTTGAAATTTATTTCAACTGATTCAATCACTTTAGAGGTAGCTTCTTTTTGTGAAGCTATAGCTTGACCAACGTTTTCCCTAAATCCACCAAGAGCCTCTTTGATAATATCTGATATATTGTTGGCGCTGATGATTTGAAACTGGCCTGGCTGCTGGCCCGGCTGTTGTCCTTTATACGGGTTAGGATTTACCGAATTGTTAATTACTGGGACCGAGCCCGCATTAGGCGATAAATTATTATCAGGCTTTCTCAATGAGGAGGGCAATGATCCCAAAACAAATTTTTCGGAGGATTCCGCCATAGTATGGCTCTTACCTAGTGTGCAAATACAGCTATACGACGTCGCTAAGCTAGAAAAAGTTGTAATAAAACATGGATCCAACGAGGAGGATTTACATGTAGAAGCGTGACTTGTCCGCTGCGTGCTGAAAACGGTCAATGATTCAAGCGACTCTTACATGACTGCACACAGTTTAACTTTCCCGCCTCTCCAGCTGATTTGCATACTTGAAATGCAAAGCACGTAACCAACAATTATAGGAAACATCAATATAGTAACTGCAATCACTAATTAGGCAAGTCCATGCGCATGCGTATTGCACAATTCTACTTCTGTAGTACTACTTCTGCACTTTTTTGCGTACCAAAAGCGATAATGGCCTCTGCTAAAGATGCTCTGCGGCATTAAATTAGAGAATCTGACGCGTTAGCAGTACGGTAAAAAAAACACGCTACCGGGGGGGGGGGGGGGGGGCACTTACATTGATTAGTGGATACCATGTGCGACCAAAAAAACATGTAAGAAGGATGTCTTTTTTCAAGACAGGGCACATTACGTACGTAACGTGATAAGGGTGTCAAAAACACAAAAATAATGAAAAAAGGGTACCGGTATCTATTTCGTTAAGAAAGCTACGTGTTTAGGGTAAAATTTGCGGGGATGATAAAACAAAATTAAAAGGATGTTTTTTTGCCCCAACCCTACGTGTTTAGAGTCCGTTTTGCGCAAGGTGTGGAAGGTGAGGCCGTACTAAACCAAAGGTGTGTAAAGGTAAACAAAAACCGATAACCGACGGACCTGTGACATAATAAAATATCGCTGTACTTGTTTAGGGGTTCATTTCAGGGAATACTTGCCAAGAGTCTCATTTTGTTTCCAATACTTGTTAAGGGTAGGTTTTCAGACGCCAATACTTGTTAAGGGGTGCATTTTCAGAATATGGATTATACGTGTTTAGATAGACCAAAAGCTTCAGTTTCTGTATTTTGGTTGTTCCGCTGAACTGCGTCGGCTCACTCACCAATACATAGACTGAAGAGCTTGGAGGCCCGTACGTACAGACAACGTATTTTAGCAGTAACGTTAGATCCAACAGCGGAAACCCGATTTTCCGATCGTTTTTATGTACATAAAATGTCACATTATGAAAAAGAAATCACATCAATATTGGAGAACGGATTGCCAATTAAGCTTATGCAGTAAGTATAAAGTAGATGTATATCGGTCGGCATTGAGAATCATTCTGGCGTAGGGATTCTGGGCTCTTTGTAGTCTCTTAATGTTCGTTTTTGTTGTGTTACCCCAGATTACGGAACAGTAATCAAGATGGAGGACAAACATGGCAAAATACAGATCAATCAGTGTCTTTTGGGTTAAGTAGGTCTTAATCCTCCTAATACAAGCAGTGACCCGATGAAGTTTGCTTAACACACTGTTAACATGTTTTGTCCATTTCATAACTGGGTCGAGAGTAACTCCAAGATACTTGATGCTGTTTACGTTTTCCAGTGTTAGATTTTTACATGATATATCAATTTTACAACTTTTTATTTTCTTTGTGGAACCGAAGATCATGACTTTAGTCTTGTCGATGTTAATATACATTTTTTTTCTGTTCATCCAATCAGTTATCATATCGAACTGTGATTGTAAAGAATGCTTCAAATTATCTTCAGATTTTTCTCTACAAAATATCACTGAATCATCAGCGTATAAAGATAGTTTTGAATATGGCATAAACTTCATATTGGCAATATCATTGATATATATACTAAAAATCAAAGGCCCAAGTGTCAAACCCTGAGGAATTCCTGTTTTTACGATTAACGAATTGGTATTTTGGTTGGAGTGGCAGGATGTATTTAATTTTAGTAATTGGAAAATGTCTGAAATATATTAAAGATAGGCTTTTGAAAATAAAGGTAGGCTAACCTTTTTTTCTTTGTTTGAATTTACAGGTGAGTGAGAATTGCAGACTCCATACTGAACTTTACATCCTTCATGATGAGTTTAATCAGACCTGGTTTGAAGACAGGCATTTACAGGTGACTAGAGACTTCACTTTGATAGATTTATGAAATTTCTTTCCATGAGTGTAGAATATTTTCCTTTGGCTTTGGCGGTACAGTTTCATTACTTATTTTGACCATGCGTCACAAATGATTTTTCTTTTAGTATGCTATTGGAAAAGCAGTACAGTTTTCATGAATTTTGACCATTATTACTATTAACAATTTAATAAATTTTGCTTGGTAGTGCAAACAATTTTCTGTAGATTTTAGTTCTATATCTCAGGGGATATAGAACTAAAATCTACAGAATTGATAATTTCTAGAATATGAATATATAAAATCTACAGAATTGATAATTTCTAGAATATAAATATATACAATTTTGTTTTGCTTGGGAACGATTTCTCTCAAATTAAAAATTCTGCCATCAGGGCTCTATTCCATTAAAGTTTTTTTTTTTTCAACTCTAGTTGATATCACAACTCTGTACTGTTCTACTTTCAACTCTAGTTGATATCACAACTCTGTACTGTTCTACTTTCAACTCTAGTTGATATCACAACTCTGTACTGTTCTACTTTCAACTCTAGTTGATATCACAACTCTGTACTGTTCTACTTTCAACTCTAGTTGATATCACAACTCTGTACTGTTCTACTTTCAACTCTAGTTGATATCACAACTCTGTACTGTTCTACTTTCTACTCTAGTTGATATCACAACTCTGAACTGTTCTACTTTCAACTATAGTTGATATCACAACTCTGTACTGTTCTACTTTCAACTCTAGTTGATATCACAACTCTGTACTGTTCTACTTTCAACTCTAGTTGATATCACAACTCTGTACTGTTCTACTTTCAACTCTAGTTGATATCACAACTCTGTACTGTTCTACTTTCAACTCTAGTTGATATCACAACTCTGTACTGTTCTACTTTCAACTCTAGTTGATATCACAACTCTGTACTGTTCTACTTTCAACTCTAGTTGATATCACAACTCTGTACTGTTCTACTTTCAACTCTAGTTGATATCACAACTCTGTACTGTTCTACTTTCAACTCTAGTTGATATCACAACTCTGTACTGTTCTACTTTCAACTATAGTTGATATCACAACTCTGTACTGTTCTACTTTCAACTCTAGTTGATATCACAACTCTGTACTGTTCTACTTTCAACTCTAGTTGATATCACAACTCTGTACTGTTCTACTTTCAACTCTAGTTGATATCACAACTCTGTACTGTTCTACTTTCAACTCTAGTTGATATCACAACTCTGTACTGTTCTACTTTCAACTCTAGTTGATATCACAACTCTGTACTGTTCTACTTTCAACTCTAGTTGATATCACAACTCTGTACTGTTCTACTTTCAGCTCTAGTTGATATCACAACTCTGTACTGTTCTACTTTCAACTCTAGTTGATATTAGGAGTGGGCTATAAATGGGTGATTTTTGGTTTTACTGTGGGAACAGTTTTTTTGTGTTCCTTTTACCTTATCTCAACATGAAATGACAATATTTTTTGTCTCGGGTCCGAGAAAAAAGTGTGCCGGGCCAAAATCCAAAATGGCCGCCAAAACCCCCCAAAATCACAGTTTTGGCCACAACTTTTTGTTTGGTGGTCATTTTCTCTGGTTTTGGGGGGCAGGCAATTTGTTTTTCCTATAATTACTACTTTTAAACCATTATTTGTAGAGTTAAAAGGTAATTATACCTAAATTTTCCCATTTTTGTAGCCTTTTTTCAGCCAAAAGTGGGTTTTATCATCCTGGGGTTCTGGGATATTAGACCAGTACGAGGTCAACAATAGCAAGCAGCTTCATGTAGCTATATTGCATTTATTCCTCCACTTTGGGTTTTACGGATATTTGTGAAATATATCTTATCAAATAAAAGAAAATGTCATTTATCCATAGGGGCTATACGGTGTACAATGCACTGTACATACTACACTGCATGTATATCCATGCATCGACCACCATGGCATATGACAAGGCCTGTATATAAACTATAGTGTCATAGAAATGAGCTTCAAAGGTTTAGAATTAGATTGTGAATTTGATTCCTTGTCAGCTGATGTACATGGTGAAACCAGCAACGTAAAGTACACTTACATGTAAATATCACAAACATGTATATATACGTACATCACATTTTTAGCCATATCTTCTTCATTTGGAGGCTTTTTTTTAACCTGGTTCTGGTGTCTAACTGGCCTATGTTTATGGGGTCAGGTAACTACTAGTATCATGGTAACGCTGATCAACAGCCAATCAGAATAAAGGATTGCATGCAAGTTACCATTAAGTTAACATAATGGTAAATTTTTATGCAACAGGGCCCAGAATAGCTACAGTGTAAATGACCTCTCTCCGCCCCCTGAATTAGCATATTTGACAAAACATGTCCTCAATTTCTGAGACAAAACATATCTTCAATTTCTGAGGCATCTAATTTTAAACCTGAGAGCTCATTTCTATGACACTATAGTTTATACAAGCCTTGTTATCTGTCATGGTGGCCAATGCATTTATGCAGTGCAGTATGTATGTACAGTACATTGTACATATGTATACTGTATAGCCCCAATGGATAATTGACATTTTTTTTATTTATAAGATATATTTCACAAATATCCGTAAAACCCAAAGTGGAGGAATAAAAGCAATATAGCTATATGAAGCTGCTTGCTATTGTTGACCTCGTACCATCTAATATCCCAGAACCCCAGGATGATAAAACCTACTTTTTGGCTGAAAAAAGGCTACAAACATGGGAAAATTTAGGTATAATTACCTTTTAACTCTACAAATAATGGTTTAAAAGTACTAATTATAGGAAAAACAAATTGCCTGCCCCCCAAAACATATGAATAGACACCAAAACCAGAGAAATTGACCACCAAATAAAAAAATTGTGGCCAAAACTGTGATTTTGGGGGGTTTTGGCGGCCATTTTGGATTTTGGTCCGGCACACTTTTTTCTCGGACCCGAGACAAAAAATATTGTCATTTCATGTTGAGATACATTACAAGGAATAAAAAAAAACTGTTGTCATATTGAAATTACAAAAAAAGTATTTTTGACCCATGTATAGCCCACTCCTATTGATATCACAACTCTGTACTGTTCTACTTTCAACTCTAGTTGATATCACAACTCTGTACTGTTCTACTTTCAACTCTAGTTGATATCACAACTCTGTACTGTTCTACTTTCAACTATAGTTGATATCACAACTCTGTACTGTTCTACTTTCAACTCTAGTTGATATCACAACTCTGTACTGTTCTACTTTCAACTCTAGTTGATATCACAACTCTGTACTGTTCTACTATGAAAATTAAAGTCCAAGATTTATTTGCCTTTCTTCTTTTCTTTTTGGATGATGACTTTAATATTTTTACTCAGTAACAGAAAACAGAACCTAGATTATTGCATAGGCCACCATGTTTTTCTTATAAATGTCTACCTAATGAAGTAATGGTAATAATAAATAAATGAAAGGTGAAATAGTTTATTACATAGATCAAATTCTTTATGAAACTTTATGAATCCAAGTGTCTTTTGTCTTACTTTAACAGGAGGTCATTATCCTACTTCGGGACCCCATTAAGGCTAAGTTGGTTTCCCACAATGAACAAACTAGGAAGAAGAAATGGGTTGATGTCAAAGAAGGAAATGATTCTAAGGAACAACCAATCACAGATCAAATGAAATAATGCATGAAGTTATAATAAATAGTTCTGCCATTCTTTTGGATTTACATCTCTTCAGACTTTAATAGTAGGCCTATTTGACTGCTGTGATATTTTTTTTTCGCTGTTTGTAATGGCATTTAGTTTTCTGTATGTGTTTTATTGAATCTATTTGATATATTTTTTTTGTGGGGGGGGGGGGATAAAGTTTAGAATATTTGTCACTCTAAACTAGTTTAGAGTTTTTATTTTTATTTTTTTAATTTGGTGTACCGGGTCACGATTGGAACAATGCAGTTCGGACTCAGATTGCAAAAAAATGACTGATGACCCACCACTGAAATCAATTATGATTCCTATTCCTTTCAGGTCAGTCTGTTAAGATTGGTTATAAGTTTGTAGATTGTAACGTGCATCAACACTCATGTTTGACACCAACTGAGATTGAATCACCAGTCTGGAAGGATAGGAACTCAAGACATACAGGTAAATATTTCTTTTTTAAATCAGTAAAAATGAAATTTATTTCTTTTCATATTTACAGTATCATGAAATTCAAATCAATCTCTTTCTACTGTAGATGACATTCATATTCATTTTTGTCTCACCTGCATAAGAGTGAGACTATAGGCGCTGCTTTTCCGACGGCGGCGGCGACGTCAACACCAAATCTTAACCTAAGGTTAAGTTTTTGAAATGACAGCATAACTTAGAAAGTATATGGACCTAGTTCATGAAACTTGGCCATAAGGTCAATCAAGTATTACTGAACGTCCTGCCTGAGTTTCGTGTCATATGACCAAGGTCATTTAGGGTCAATGAACTTAGACCATGTTTGGGGAATCAACATCAAAATCTTAACCTAAGGTTAAGTTTTTGAAATGTCCTCATAACTTAGAAAATGTATGGACCTAGTTCATGAAACTTGGGACATAAGGTTAATCAAGTATCACTGAACATCCTGCATGAGTTTTACGTCACATAACCAAGGTCAAAGGTCATTTAGGGTCAATGAACTTTGGCCGAATGGGGGGTATCTGTTGAATTACCATCATAACTTTGAAAGTTTATGGGTCTGATTCATGAAACTTGGAAATGATAGTAATCAAGTATTACTGAATATCTTGTGCAAGTTTCAGGTCACATGATCAAGGTCAAAGGTAATTTAGGGTCAATGAACTTTGGCCAAATTTGGGGTATTTGTTGAATTACCATCATAACTTTGAAAGTATGTTGGTCTAGTTCATAAAACTTGGACATAAGAGTAATCAAGTATCACTGAACATCCTGTGCGCATTTTAGGTCACATGACTAAGGTCAAAGGTCAATGAACTTTGGCCATAATGGGGGTATCTGTTGAATTACCATCATAACTTTGAAAGTTTATGGATCTGACTCTTGAAACTTGGACATAAGAGTTATCAAGTATCACTGAACATCCTGTGTGAGTTTCAGGTCACATGATCAAGGGCAACGGTCATATAAGGTCAATGAACTTTGGCCACGTTGGGGGTATTTGTTGAATTACCATCATATCTCTGTAAGTGTATTGGTCTAGTTCATAAAACGTGGAAATAATAGTAACCAAGTATCACTGAACATCTTGTGCAAGTTATAGTAGTTTTCAAAGTCAGCACTGCTGCTATATTGAATCGTGTGATGCAGGTGAGACCGCTAGAAGCATTCCACTTGTTTAAACAAGATATTGCAATTCATTTTTTTTTTACAGTTAATGAAATTTGAATCTATACTCCATTTTTTTCTTTTTTTCAGTTAATGGAATTCAAAATTTCCTTGATTTCTTTCCTCTGACACATTGCTAATAAAGATCATCAGAGCAGTAGAGGTTTCCATTATAATCTCTGTACATGAAAACGGAATAAAAAGAATTCAAGATAACTACAAATCTTTGGCAGCTGAGGTCTATTATAATAGAGAGATGCTGTTTTATCTTCTGCCAATATTTTTGTCTATCCTGTGAAGCAATGTGAGACTATAGTCGCCGCTTTTACAACAGCGGCGACGGCATCAACGCCTAATGTTAACCAAAGGTGAAGTTTTTGAAATGACAACATAACTTAGAAAGTATATGGACCTCGTTCATGAAACTTGGCCATAAGGTTAATGAAGTATTATTATTTGTTTTGGCGTCACCTGTGCCTGGGAGGCGAAAAGCGAACTGGATCACTGTGACCCGCAGGTCTCTCCTCCCGATATAACTGATTGGGAGGGAGTGCAGGTGGACCACTACACCGGGGTTTCCCCCTACTCTTATACGAATAGTGCAGTGGGTTCTTAACGTGCAAAGGTGGTGATTCCCCTCTACAGGGGGCCTCCATTTAACGTCCTATCCGAGGGACGGAGTGTTTTCAATTGTAACATAGCCTGCATCTATGAAACATGGGAGAGATGTTTACACACAACGTACTGGCTTCAGTCATCCGCCCGGGGTGGACTCGAACCCACGATCTTTGGTTCGATGGGCAGACACGTTACCGACTGAGCCAACTCCGCTGCCTGAGTTTCAGGTCACATGACCAAAGGTCATTTAGCGTCAATGAACTTAGACCATTTGGTAAACAAATTTTCGGCATTACTCCTTAAGATCGCATGCTTGATCTGTAATGAAAATCATAAGTCAGAAAAAATTGGAACCAGTGGGATTCAAACCTGCCATCTACTGCTTTCCGGGCAGTGAAATAACTACCAGGCAATTCTGGTTCACGGCTAAATCACAATGAACTGGAATTCAAATACCCTCAATCATCTTCTTTTTGACTCATTAATATGCAAATGCAGTCCGCCGTGGACAATGGACGGTAAATTAAGAGGCTTTAATAGGAGGAAATTACAATTTGTAAACAAATTTTCTGCATTACTCCTATGTATTTATGTTGCATAACATAACTGTGGAACGTCCTTAAATATGCTTCCTGCTCATATTAGATCATGGTTACAAAATTAAGTGTTTAGAATGTCCGGTTTGTCAGGTCATGAAATCAAGTTTTCAAAGGAGGGAAATAAAAAGGTAAATTTCCAATTCGTCCACTGTCAACACATCTACTCACGTCCATCAACATAATGTCTAACAACCATTATAGGTCAAATAACCATTATTTTGGTGCTATCAACACTTTGTCTAATCACCAGTTGGTCTACATGTATGACCATTTCGTCTCATAACCAGCTGGTATAATAATCGTATTTGTTTTGCCTAATTAACACTTGAGACCAATTGGTATAATGACTTAATGACTTTTGGATGAACTTGTTATTAGACGAAATGGCAATTATACCATGCGGATATTGGACGAACTGATGGTAGACACAATTTCTATTAGACAAGTTGGTAAATTGACGAATTAGTATTGGACTAAATGAAAATTCCTTTTGACTAAGCTACTTTAATAGCGCCCCTCTTTATTAGTATTATGAGCAGTGACCATCTTTATTGATTATTGTTAATACCTTGGTCACATTTGATCTATGGCGGCCGTACGGCGAGTCGATATCAGCCGTTTTATTCATTTTTATTCAAACCACCTATACAGAGATGCCAACCGTTACGGATTCGCCGTATTTGTTCCGATTTTATTCCTCCAATTACGGTGTTACGGCAACAATAAAAAGGTTACGGAAAAAACAACTACAATACATGTGTATTGCTTTGCTGTGCATGTGTATATATGCGTGTATTGTGTATTGTGCATGTATATGCGTGTATTGTGTATACATGTATCGTGCATGCAGCGTGTGTGTGGCCAACGGTAAACCAACGGGAGTTTCTCTTCTATAATTTATAAACGCGCGCACTGCCTACTACGTTCATTGAGTTATGCTTTTATCAAGGCTTTCTGATTAGAATTATCGATATCCTGGCCAATCAATGCGAGCGACAAGTTCCGAACACACGCACATAGACAAGCACAAATCAGCGGCACGAATCGCGGTATAATAGCGACTGGTAAATACGACTGTAAAGATGATGACGTCATCCAAGATGGCAACTTACGATGACCAACGAAGGAATCGAGGATGACTAAGTTTTGATCATCATTTGAAAGGAATTAGCGGTAACTGCGGTCTAAGGTACGATGTTTCTGAATTTTATATATTTTCTCGTAAGTTTGGATGTAATTATTTTTTCATAATGTGACATTTGATGTACCAAAAACGATCCGAAAATTGGGTTTCCGCCGAATGTTAGATCTAACGTTACTGCTGCATGCTGATACGGAACTCAGGGAGCTCCGGCCTGAAAAGCGGGCCGGAGCTCCTTGGGTTACGTACGTATCACTATCAGCTAGCCCAGAGCTCCCTGGGTTAGCTGATACGTTGTCGTAATGTACGGGCCAACAACTCTTCAGTCTATGTATTGGTGAGTGGAGCCAACGCGGTTCAGCTGAACAATCAAAATACAGAGACTGAAGCTTTTGGTCTAGCGTTCTATGAGAAACACACAACTAACTACCGTCAGTTTTTCAAACCTAATTGACTTCAAAGTCATCGATCACAACAAGGTAAGAAGCCACTTGGTCCTCCCCCCCCCTCCCCTAAATTTGAGGTGGGGGCAGACCCCCCTCCAATTTTTTTTTTTTTTTTTTTTTTTTTTTTTGCTTGTCCAATTTTTTACCTGTGACATGTGTCCATCCCAAAATTAAAGGTGGACCCCCCTAAATTTTTTTTTCTTGGACAATGTCCCGGCCTGCGATGAGTTTCAGTATTTTTGGAGGACACCTAGTGGCATCCCTGTATAAACGATGCTACTTCGCAGGATGTTCCTGAGAAACTCCCATTTGTTCCTGACAAATATGGTAAATATTCCTGACAACCATCCCTTTAGGTTGGCATCTCTGCCTATACATAGCTGGTACAAAAATGTTAAAACGGCTGTTTTTGACTCGCCGTACGGCCGCCGTAGAGCAAATGTGACCAAGCTATAAGAGTGATGGCCCTCATGGTTGAATATCAGACCTTATGATTTATGGTCCTTATTACTATGACTAATGACCCACTTTCCCTTATAGCAAACCTTTGGTTATAAAGGAACTTACACTTTATGAATAGCAGACCCTTACCAGTGGGCATTATTCTAGCCTTACCTGCGGGCAATGCAGGTATGGTTAGAGGATTTTGTATAGCAGGGGTTCTCAAACTTTTTTTTTGAAGGGCCAGATGAGACTCCAAGTAAACCTGAAAGGGCCAGGGTGAAGTGAATACTTTGAAAAAAAAATGTGTGTGAAGCCCAAAGATCCTTGTGATCGGGGTCTTAGATGCTATCTTGTGCAATCTGGCCCTTATTTTGGGAGCATTTAATCCAACAAATTTATAACAGTTTCATATGGAACGCAGGCAAAATTAGAAAAGATTTCAAAATACAGCGAGAGTAGTACTTTGTTAAAATGAATCTAGATTTATACCTATCCATACCTGGTATTGGGGAGACAGATAATGTCTTGAAGTATCAATATTTGTTGTAGCCAAAGTAGATTGTATAATAGAAGAGGGTCTGTTGTAGACTCTAACAAGGATGTCAGTCTCCTAATCACTCTCAATGGGAAAAGTGACACTGTCTGTCAGCAACAAGTTGCTTGAACCTTGGCACAAAAGGTGTAATTGTCAGACGAAGGCAAATGTTCACTTTTTTTTCCAAAACCATGTACTAAAACATAAAAATGACCATATGATTGAAAACTGTTCCGCGGACCCTGTCAAGGTACTACGGTATGAGTTAGTTCTTTAAAGTGTTCATTGTGGAAAATGCACTTTCGCACCTGTATTTAGATCTTACATGGTGAGAACAGCGCTGGTCATCTATTAAAGTAGATCGAACAGAGAGAAAGACTCCACTTAACTTTGTTTAAAGGTCAAATTAATTTGACTGCCATTACTTTTATTACGGTTAGGTCTACATTGATACACAATGTAATCATATTGAGCTATGTTTCATATTGTGACTTAAAAAAAAGTGATTAAAAAAAACAGCATCGTCTCGCGGGCCAGATTAAGAAGCACCGGCCCGCGGGCGGTAGTTTGAGAACCCCTGTTGTAGAGGGTATATTGCAGTAGATGTTAAAGGTCAAGTCCGGCCCGCGGGCCGTAGTTTGAGAACCCCTGTTGTAGAGGGTATATTGCAGTAGATGTTAAAGGTCAAGTCCACCCCAGAAAATTGTTGCATGAATAAATAGAGAAAAATCAAACTAGCAAAAATCAGATGTGAACTAAGAAAGTTAAGACATTTTAAAGTTTTGCTTATTTTTCACAAAAGAGTGATATGCACAACTCAGTGACATACAAAGTGACATGCATCACTCACTATTTCTTTTGTTTTTTTATTGTTTGAATTAATTAGTTTAGTTTACTTCAACGATGTTGGAGGACTAAAGCATGTTCATCGACCAATTAGAATGTATATTGCTGCTCTCCTTCAGATAAAATTAGTAGCGCTACTTATGTTGGCATGGAGGGGTGGCCTATTTCATTTTTTTACAGATTTGACAATAAGGACCAACTTGACTGATGTATTAAACATTGCTGACTCCACATGTTCAGAGAGGATTGATTGTTGTTTCAGTTGATAATGAGGAAAAAATCAAAATATTTCATTTTTCATATAGTGAAATACAAAAGAAATAGTGGATGACATCATCAGTTGCATTTGCATATCAACCAGGCTAACTGTTTAGTAAAATTATGTGAAACTATAAAATGCCATACCTTACTTATTTTACATCCGATTTCGATGAAATTTTCAGTGTTATGCTTGTTGGAATATTCTCTTTTTATTAAAATTAACTTTTGTTGTGGTGGACTTGTCCTTTAAATAAAGATCAATGACGGGCCTACATGTTGTTTCTTGTTGTTTCTAACCTTAAAATGTCCAGTGGAATTTGTGCCTTAATGAAGGTCAGTCCTCATCGTCGAACCATTGACGTCCCTGGTCTTATGTCCCTTGTTAAGACCAACGATCCATCGTTGGGCCAGAGTTCTGGTACCTTTAAAGTATACTTGGCGAAGGTCACTACCATTGGACAGTATACAACATCTGCGTGAAAAAAAATATCACGGAAAAGAATTAGTTGATGCTAAAAATTGCTGGTAGGCAGGGAGCGCATATTCAGCCAAAACACAAAGAATGAGAAAACAGCTCCGGGCTGAAAATATTTAGATCTACATGAATAGAATAAAATTCAGAGCAAAATGCTGAAAATTTCTTCAGAATCGGATAACAAATTACAAAGTTTTTGAATTTCAAAGATTTGCATTACCCATCCCCGGTATTCCGGTGAAACAGTTCTAGGCATGTCTTCATGAATCAACGATCTCGCTACCACGCGTCACCGACAACCCTGAAAATTGTCAGGGCAAATTCGCCAACCGTGAACTTCCCCGACAACCGTGGCCGACAACTTAAAAACAGGCCGAGATCTACTAAAAAAAATGAATAATATATGCTTTTCAGATCCTAGAATAAACTTGTCGATTATTTCTTCCCGGGATTTCTTTGACTCGCTACTATGTTGTATACGATACGACCTCGATTTGAGAATCAGGGTACTAATGGATAATTCGTTTTTCATTCCCGATCATAGCAGAGCAAAAACGGAAATCAACCTCATGGTTCGGTCTTTGAAAACACAAAAACGAAATCACAACGAGAAAAACCTGTTGTGATTTCGTTTTTGGAGATCAAAAACTGAAGAATGAAATCAGAAATACTTTAGGGCTCTTTCTGATTTCTCATTCTATACTTGTGTTATATATCAAAAACAAAATCAGAACACGCTTTCCGCTCCGTGATTCTGTTTGGAAAAACGCAGACAGCACTAGCGTACCTAGGATCTTCCAGGATTTTCGTCAGGGGGGGGGGGGGGCAAACAAGGTATTTCAAGCTCGTAAGGGGGGGGGGGCAGACTTTCTTTTCGGACCTTCACAGAGCAGGAAGTGGAAAGCGAGTTTCCGATTCGTTTTCGCTGTCTGCGCTTTTCCAAACAGGAAAAAAAGATAATGGGGGGTGGCCGTGGGCAATGTAGATGAAAATGATGGGATGTTTGTGACTTTGTGGGGAGGGGATTGTTCGTAGCGAATGAAATTAATATTCATTTATGGATGTGTCTACTGTGATTGTGGCTGCATAATCTTTATGGCGATTGGAAAATCCACCTTGGGGCGGGAGGGGTACGTGATTCAATAGATTTCGATAGAAGTACACATTCAACAAAGTGGAATTGGCAATTCATTCACAGATATTCGTTTCAAGTACGAATTATTGAAGTTGATATGTGTGAACGTTTTAGATGATATCGGATATGTAATCGTTTTTTCACGCCCACAATGAGTTTGCTAGTATAATTTGAATATCGTTGGATGAATTTTTCAAGTTTGTCTTTGTCTTTATGTTTTATATCGGAATTGTGCTTTTAATATAGGAGTTATATCTTGGCAACGTCGTTAGCCTAATTATACTGCGAGTGGATATTTATGAAATGAGTTGGAATGTGAACGAGACGCCCCAAAGCCGATGGCACGTGATCTAATTAGTATTCACTTTCTGGGTTGAGCCAATCATTGTGCTTGAAAACGGGTTTCCCCGAATTCCCGCCCTTGGAATGTGTCCCACATGTGTGACCTGTTAACCTGTTGTTTGAGTGCGAATCAGCTGATTTCGTGACCTCAAAAACTCTTCATGGTGTTTACGCTGGATGGGGGCTATAAAATTAAGAAGATCTTTCTCTTTTATTCATTTTTAATAAACTGTTCGTGATTTTCAAACTACACCTATAGTGATATTGTGATGCAATTTATTGAATCACGTACCTCGATCATCCCACTCATGGTGGAAGAAAATATTTTTTAAATTCACCAAAAGATACATGTAAAGAAAGATTATTCGGCCGTCATCATCGGTAGACGTATAGACACGTCTATAAAAATGTTATCGCTTCGAATATTGACTTCTTCACCAATCCCACACACACGATCTCAACATCCCCTTGTCATTGTCCACGCCACGACCCCTCCCCTATCGCTCTCTCCCTTTGACCATCCTAGCTACAATCCCCCCTTCCTCTCTTTCACACACGCTGTATTTATATACCTACATAGTGCATTATTTAAACATAGAAATCTGCTTTCCTGTCAGTTAAACTTTACTTTCAAAACATTTTAAATCGCAAATAAAAATAAGAACAAGATCGTAATATTAAAGAATTATTAATGACTAAAAATATTTCTCCCGCTCGTGATGGGCACATTCATTATTTTATACATGTTGGTGAGTATAGAACAATACAAATGAACATAGCAATAATTGAAAGTGATAAACGAATCTTGATTGGGTATTATTAGCATAAACATCAACAGAAGTCTTATGAGAGTTATAGTTTCAGTGAGTATCTGAAAACAAAACAAACATGCAAATTATATAAGTTGGGGACCCCGTCTGATGAATACCGATGCCCATTATTTGGAACAGTCTTTGGATTTAGTAAGGGCGTGCCGTGGCGCGGCGCAAGCTCAAAGGGCAACACATGCGGTCCGTAGATGTAGTCGGTCATTAACACGCATTCACAAAATTAATAGCACTTTTTGTGGCCGGAGAAGCATTAAATAGACATAAAATATGGTGCATTTAGCAGCAATCTAAGCTCGTCGATATTGGTATTTTCGATAGCTACTGCGCTTCGCGCGGAAGGGGGGACACCCCCAAACCCTCGACACCCAAGCCCTCCCCCCGTGCGTGCTTCGCACGAACCGAGGCTGCTGTGTGGCTTGCGTCGCTTCATGCCGCCAAGCGTCAGAATGAACCTGGCGAGAACGTTGTCATGAATATTCATTTGGTGGGCTGATGGTGTCATATACTTTCCTTTTTCCAATGTCATAACACGAAATCATAATTGTTTCATTTTTCATAAAATGTGTAAATGATGTGTCTCAATTATTATGAAATATGTTGCAGCTAGAAATACCTATGTACAAGTACGTAATCAGACAGCGGGGATATGACATCATCAGCCCACCTAATGAATACTCATGAAGACGAGCCTATAGCTGTTTCACCAGAATAATGCAAATATTTAATAATATTAATAACTTTATTTGTTATCCGATTTTGATCAAATTTTCAGCATTTTGCTCTTTGAATTTTTATTTTTAATATATAAATATCTCCAGCCCGGAGCATCCCTTTAATAATGAGGGCCTAAACTGCAAATAGAGGACGTCATTTGAAAAATTGAGGGAAGGGTGGCATTTGGTTTATTCTCCCTTTTACCTTGGTCACATTTGCTCTACGACGGCCGTCGAAAACAGCAATTTTATTCATACCACATGTGTAGCTATTCCAAAAAATGTGACCGAGGTATTAATTGTAGCAACGGTAAAATAATGTAAGGTCCTAGTAACAATGCAGTACAGATGATGATTAAAAATGAAATTATTCTGGTTGTGAAGAAATATGTATGATTATAAATTAAGGACGTTCCACAATTAAAGTGAAATCCATGTCATTTTCACCAAACTTTGCACATATATACTTTAGAACCTTAATATTCGAAATATTCAAAAATTAACATAGGTCCATGTGCTTGATTTTTTGCTATAGAGCTTCAAAGTTCACCTAAATTGATGTTCTTAAAAATTGCGCATTCAAAAGAATTTGGCATTTTTAGACCGCCCAAGATTACTAAAAGTGAGTTTAAACCTCTATTACTCAGTCAAAATACATGAAAAAGTCATCAAATTTCGCAAGAGAGTTAATAATTTATCGTTAGAATGGAGAATCTATTTATAGTGCTATTTGTTTGCAATTTTAAGTTTAACAGCACTGTCAGTTCTTAAAATGGCGTTAAAGATAACAAAATCCCAATCTAAAAAATGTAAAATTTCAGTAACAAACTACAAACGTACAATAAATGCTGCACTTTACTCAAAATCCATGTCATTTTCACCAAAATTTGCAGAGTTGTAGAGGAAGGTATACCTAAGAGGGACAAACATTAAAAAATAGGGGTTCATGTGCTCGTTTTTAAAATATCAACATTTTTATTAGAGCAAATGTGCATTTTAAATCACAAAAATGCGCCGAATGCTTTGTATCTATGTGAAGAAAAAATGAAAACCACTCTACCATTTATTCAAACTCGGGGTAATATTCGTGATTCTTCGCAGCACTGCAGAGTAAAGTATTTTGAATTTGTAGATAAATTTTTTTAATGGTCCATGGAATAAGTCCATTTTTTAGCTTCATGAAATGACGCATCGGATTGATTGATTGATTGAAGGATTTTATTGAAAATATCCATTCTCGCAGTCCAAAGACTGAATTGCAATGGTTACAATGTATGTACAAGATAAAATAAATGATACAATTAAACATTTGGTTCGAAAAATAAATAGTAAATGAAATAGTTACATGCATGCACAATTGAAAGTAGTACTTTTTGGAACAATTATTAATAAGAAATAAAAGTGTTTTCACTGGGAATGACAATGCAATCTAGGAAGTATGATATTACTAGAAAGTTATTAAAATTGAATATTATTATACAAGAATGCTTGTATTTTGAAATTGGTTGTTTGTAGATTGATATTGCACAGGTTTAAAATAAAATTGAATGATCTGGGTTAATATATGGTAAAAAAAAAAATCAAACTAAAGTCATGCAATCTCTACTCAAATTGTGATAAAATTAATATCATTCATGATTAAACGTAATCAATTATAAATCGTACTAATTCAGTGATTAAACAAAATATGCAATTGGGAATATATTAAGTAAAATATTTTAATTGAATATTACAACATTTAATAAAGAATGCTCCTGTATTGAAATTGGTAAATAAATATTGATATTGCACACGATCAAAATACAAAGAAACATAAAATGAATATAAATAAATACCTTATTCACAATTGTGTAAACATTCAATGAATAGTAAAACGACGACATTATTAAAATTCTGAGTACTAAGAAGATCCAATAACACGGAGATAACTGATCTGTCCATTCGATTCACATAAAATTCAAAAAGAAAGAACATGGGCCTAGTAAGTAAAATGTTGATTTAGAGTCTTAACCAAGTAAGGAAGAGTGCTATTTCGTAGTCTTTCTGTTCGGCATTTAAAGTCTCTCAATCTCTCACTGTGCCTCAACTTTCGGTTCATACTTTGCATGTCCGGCAGCCAATCACGGAAATGTCTGTAGAGTGATTCAGCGAATCGTAGGCATAGGTGTTCTCTTCTCTCACTGAGCGATTGAAGGTCCGAGATCTGGAGAGCATGCTCGTAGCTTTGATATCGATCATGGAAGATAATACGGAGTGCCCTCTTCTGGACTCGTTCGATATCACTGGCCTGCTCCGACGTGATTGATGAGTGCCACACAGGAACACAATATTCAAGTACAGGTCAAATATAGCATGTGTATAGTACAGTCAAGAGGTCAGCAACAGGAGCGCGATACCGCTCCAGGGCTCGAATGATGTAGAATTTCCGCGATGCACGTCTTGTGATATCACGAATATGTCCGTCCCAACGTAGGTTTTGCTGCAGCATGACACCCAAAAGCTTCAGCTCTTTGACTTCTTGGAGAGTTGCATCATCTAACTCAAGATGCAAAGGTGGAGGGCCAGTCCGTGCAAATGACACTCTCATGAATTTACACTTAGACGAGTTGATACGAAGTCCATTATCTAGACACCACTGACCAAACTCTATCAAGGTGGAAGGTATCACGCTGTTTGAGCCCATCCTACGGCCTTCTGCAAAGGTTAGGTCATCGACGTATTTCCATCTCGATATTCCAGTGGTGTTTCTCAGAGCGTCATTTATTAGCACCAGGAAAATTGCTGGCCCAAGTCGAGTACCCTGGGGTACCCCTCCAGCAGGAGTAAGGGGAGACGAAACCACTCCATTATATCTCGTCATCTGTTCTCGCCCATGAAGAAAACTACTGATCCAAGGCAAGAGACATGGTCGAGCACCCATCGCGAACAACTTATTGATGGCGATATTGTTGTTGACCAAGTCAAATGCCTTTGAGAAATCGGTAATCACGACGGTGGAAACAGTCTGAAGCCGATCAGCGTTTGTGTGGAGGAAATGAAGAAGATTGACGAGATAATGTTTAGTAGAATTCCCTCTTCGACTTCCATACTGTTGGGGATCGATGTTTGCATCAATATCTGACATCAGTTGACGATAGATGAAGAGTTCAGCCAACTTTGCAAAGTGGTCAGTCAAGGAGACTGGTCTTAATTGATCTATTGTAGGAGGAGACTTCTTAGGTACTGGGACCACAATAGATCTTTTCCACTGCGATGGGACCTTTCCTTCCTTGTAAGAGGTGTTAATAATGTCACATATGGGTGAACTCAACTCTACTGCGAATTCTCTAATCAGCTTTGCAGACACTCCATCTGGTCCGCAACTTTTCCCAACTGGTGTCTTCTTCAGCTCACAGTATACTTTCCATGGAGTGACCTCTACGACACTTGAAGGATTTATGGGCTGATAAGCTGGTAGTAGTCGTACATCCAATGGAGGAACATTCGCGGAGATGTCAGTGAAGTGGTGGTTGATTGCATTAGCAATCGCCTGGTCATCATGGCTTTCCAGTCCAGGTACTTCTATAACATTCAATGGTGTTGAGTTACTAGTTGCAATTTTAACAAATTTAAACCATGCACTTGGGTTCTGACTTTTTAATCTCTGGATCCGATTCTTGTAGTAATCCACTTTAGCTTTTTTGATTTCTCTTATAACTCTGTTCTTTAATGATGACCACTCGGAACTGCACTTAATAAAAGCGGTCTGTCTATTCTTTATCAATTCCTTTACCACAGGTGTGATCCAAGGTTTGTCCTTGCAGTGAACCTTTACTTTTCTTGATGGGAAGAAGACTTCAATGGCAGAGTTAAGTTCACTGTAAAAGTTATCACACTTGGTACTGACATCATGTGCGTTCGTGACACTAGACCAATTTTGATGAACTATCCAATTACCAAATCGTCTAATGTCAGATTCCTTCATTGGCACTTAAAGTGCAGAAGATGAGAAAAATCAGCTCATACCCGCAGCTAATTAATCACCGGTTTATCCATTGTGACGTCAGCGCGCAGAGTGTAAACTACATGTATGCGCAGATCATAATGCGCACAAACATAACTGTGGAACGTCCTTAAGTAATAAAATAAATGAATTGCTAATGAGATTGGCCCACTTTTATCCAACCTTCATTCTTTCTCTCAATCTATCTCCCATACACCTCTCCCCCTTCATCTCTTGCTCTTTTTACCTCTTAAACGAACCCCTTCTCTCCATTCGCCTTCCATGTGTATTGCACTTTATCCTTTCACTGTTAATTCTTCATAAAACATCTTATGGTCATATCCATGCACCCTTGTTCAGAGGTCAAAATGAGGTCAATCGGAGTTTGTCTTCAACTCTAGTAATCTGGATTGCACAAACCATGGACCTATTACAAATAGGTCCATGCACAAACTTATTGAGCAAGATTTGAGTGCACAAACTTATTGAGCAAGATTTTAGATTTACCAAATAATACCAAAGCAAACTATCATTGATTTCAGTACTTATTTGCTTATATGACAGGGAAATAAAGTGGATAAAAGTGTTTATCGCCTATCGGTTTGTGAATTATTGGTGAAAATTAGAATGCTGTGGTATTTTGATCCTTCTTCATTTAAAAAATATAAGTTAACTGGTCAATATTTGGACCAGGTATATGAAATAATAACAATAACAATATCATCTATTCATATCGTGTGACCAAAGAGTATCTGTGCTCGCAATCTAATTAATAATAAATTCAACGTAGACAAAATGAAGGGGGGAGGGAACCCAAATTAACCTCGAGAGAGAGGGAGGAAAAGGACACATGATGATAAACATGAATTAAAAGTAGAGCTTCTAAATAGATCATTCAAAATGAAAATAGGGCCTGTTAAAATCAATGAAGAGTTATGTACATGTATTTACATGCATCAAATTAGTAAACACCCAATATTTAGTCTTTACACATTCTGAGGCAAACACCCACATGGCACGATCCATTTTAAACTAAACTAAAAATACGAGTGCTGACCAGATGAGATTCACTCAACATACACATGCACATTACACAACATTGGGTCTACATGCGTTTAAATAGGAGAGCATCAAAGTTCATACACCCTGTACATCGTGGCCCGCATCGTGGTTTGCCATTCACAGAATCAGGATCTTAACTACACGGAATTGAATAGTAAGTTTATTGTTGCTAATTGATATGCTGATCAATTTTAGCGCTGCAATCTTCCCATTTTAAAGAAGCTTCAATGAGCGTGAGTCATTGCAGAATCGTGTCCCGCTGATCTGCCATAGCGCAGCGCAGCATTGCGGCGGAAAGAAGCAGAACGGATTAGTTCTCCTGTAATCCGACGATTTAGGCTCCTCCTCCTTTTCAACTCTGTCAAGGAGGTTGGGCTAAAATCGTCAGCTATTCCACATGCAGGAATGGCTGCGAACGCCAGCGATAATAAAAATATGGTCCCTTATACAGTGCGTCCCCCAAAAAACTATACACTTTGAAATGGCCGCCATATAAAAAGTGTAGTACTTTTGGGAAAAGACTTCTAGATATGGAAAGCCAATAAAGTAAACTTTCATATGACACCAAAAAGTTGGAAAATTATTCATGCTTGAGCGAGCACTGCCCAGTGAAACAAAGGGTATGAAAATTAGGGTGGGCCGGAATAAGCCTTCCATTTTCTTTCAAGTTTTTTTTGTTGGTACTTGCAAAGTTGAGGGTTATTTGGTGAATTAAAGATCAGTTGGGATCAGTTTGTTGTTTGTGAAAATTTAATGCGTTATTTAATTGATGCATGAGTGATCATGAATTGCAATTTTTAGTGCAGCATTTTGTCTTTATCATGTGGATATCAACAATGTGTCCATGACAGTCAGGAGAAGAGGGGGTAAGATAGGACTGAAGTAGGTGAAGTACGTTGATGGGATAAAGGTCAACAGAACGTTAAGCAACCCCTCTCTCCATCTCAACCCCCCCCCCCCCGTTTCTCTCCTCTTGAGAGACAAAGCTCGGCTAGGCTGGGCAGGAATTAGCCTTACTTTTTTTTTGAGTGGTTAGTCCTAGCTTTGGAACTTGCTAAGCTAAATTAATGAGTGAGATATGTTTTGGTTTCTTAGGCAGATTTCATGAGTTACTAAATTAAAATTTAGTGCATGAGTGAACAGTAAATGTAATTTTAGTGTAGCACATTCATCTTGTGGACCTCAGAAGTGTGTTAGTGAGAGTCAGAGTAATGTGATGGTACTTGTTTCAAGCAAGAGGGTGAGATATGCTAAGACTTGGTTAAAACGGCATTCCTCTTTTTGTCCTTTTACAAATTAAAAGTCATATGTGCCCTCCCCTCTCTCACGGTCTCACTTCCTGGATTGTAGCTTATTCAAAACTTAACTGCCAAGTGTCCGATGGCTGATGGTCAGGTTTTTCTATTGAATGATTACCAAGAAATTTAATGATTATGATGATTAATTGAATAATTTATTGAAAAAACTGAATGTTTGATTGATCACATTGCACATTGAATGGACTTCACGCGTACATGACAATTGCCATCAGTCTCTCAACAGGAGGGGAGGGAGTGGGCGGGGGCTGAATGTTCTGTTGACCCTTATTCCATCAACCTACTTCTTCCAATTTTTAAGTCTATCTCACCCCCTATTCTCCTGACTCCCATGAACACATTGCTGAGATCCACATGATAAAGTTGAAATGCTGCCCAAAAAGAGATCCAAATGATAAAGTTGAAATGCTGCCCAAAAAGTGTAATTTGTGTTCACTAATGCATTAAATTTTAATTCAATAATTTACAAAATTTGCTTAAGCAACCCAAACTGGTCACGGTTGATCATTAATTTATGACAACGCCCTTAACTTTGCAAGTTTGAACGGATTTGCCTCTCCAAAACTGACATAAATTGGAAGGCTAATTCCAGCCCACCCTAATTTTCATACCCTTTGTTTCAGTGGGCAGTGGTCGCTCAAGCATAAATATTTTTCCAACTTTTTGGTGTCATTTGAAAGTTGACTTTATTGGCATTCCATATATGTAAGTCTTTTTCCCCAAAGTGCTACATTTTTTATTTAGCAGCCATTTCAAAAGTGTATAGTAGTTTTCAAAGTCAGCACTGCTGCTATATTGAATTGCGCAATGCAGGTGAGACTGCCAGAGGCACTCCACTTGTTGAAGTATTGCAGTCAGTTGATAGTAATTCAATCTGTGTATTTCACTTTTTTATTCACTGAAATTAAGAAATGGCAGGCAAAAATGTTAAATTTGTTGAATTTGGTCCAACTGTTCTGAGTTTTTCTACAATTTGTGCACTAAGCCTTGATTTAGCAACATGTTTGAAAACATTTTCTCAATTTTACTGTGTTCATCTCTTTTCAGGTGGAGGATTCAATACCGCCAGAATCTTTGCCAAGAAGCTGATGGTGTTCGTCTGTAGGTACCAACAATCCACCATTGACTATACCACATCGCAGCTGATGAAATCATTGTGTGCTACTTCACCCCCTTCCAAACATGTCAGCAGCTATTTTGCTCCCAAAGCAGATGATGACTTTGTGGGTCAGTCTGTAACCGAGTCAGCCCGCAGGAAGAGGAATAAGTTGAAGAAATTGTAAGTTCCTATGTTCTTGCTAATTTCATTTTTTTTCTGTAGAATCAAGGTTAATCTCTGAAAATAGTTTACATATCATAGATCTGCATGCTAACACATGTATTCCATTTGTTCTGAAATGAAGTAAATTTTATTCCGTGAACTCCATTATCTTTAATCATTTATCTTCGATGTAAAAGAAGGATTAGCATTGAATAAATTAAAAAAAAACTCTCTTGAGTGAGAAAATTTTAAAGTTAGGTAAAATTTCAATAGAGTAAAAAAGAATACTTGTGTAGATTTATTGTACATGTACAAATTGTCAACAAAGTCACACTCCCCCAAACCTGTGTCTTGATTATATGATGATCCAGCAATTTGATTATCCTCATCAATTATTATGCTGTGATATTAACAAAATGTAGACTTTTCACACCAGATTAGCTGGTTATCTGTCTTTTGAAATCCTATACAGTGCCAAAAGAACAAAGACAGAGGCTACTGGATTGAAAGAGTAAAAAGTTCTCTGTGATGATGTGATAGAATCTGTTGAAGAGGCAAAGAATGATCAGGATAAACATGAACATAAAATGGCTCTGCAGTCATCATCATCTGATGAGCTTATGATACCAAGCTTTCTTTATAGCAAGGCAACACATTCAACTAAGATGAAAGAGTTGCCGCTGTCCAGTAGTAGTAGGCAGAACAAACTCAATTCCCCAGGGATGAAGGATAATGTTATAGTCATCTCCGATGATAGTTCATCTGGAGATGATGAAGCCCTGAGTCACCACAACGACAACACCGTCTGTTTACCAAACGTCAGGTAATATACAAACAATACACATTATGTAGGGCAACATGCTAGAGATACCTTGGGGACAGTTCTTATACGCCTGATGTATAGACAAGGTCATTTGGACTGTTTCCAAGGTAACAAGTGTGTGTAATTATTCTATTGTGTGACTAAAATGATATGCATCAATGTTTTATGAGATAAACCATCCTCATTTCTAAAATCCTGAACGATTAATAAAACTTGTCATTAGTATTGATCATTAATACATTTTCCTGTTAACTCAAATAAATGCTTAGTCAGTTGAAACATTTCAGCCAATTAAAATGTTTTATCTCATTTCTGAAGTAACATTTATCGTATCATTTGTCTAAGTCAAAACACTTAAGATTATAGTAAACATTGTGACTTAGAAGATTCACAATCTTTTATGAAATATAACATTATTTTATACAAACAGTATTTAATTAGATCGTTTGACTTACATGTAGGAAGAGCTGATGGTATGTCGTTATATCTCTGAATTATTTATGTTTATTTTATGCTAAGTAAAATTTTAGCAATTATTAAACAATGGTCATGTTTATTATAGAATCAGAATATCAATTATAATACAATATTTCTTTCACTTAAACTGAAATAATGACAATGATGATATTGGATAAGGGTTAACCTCTACCACTAAAATCCATAATATTTTTTGATCTTTTATTTCAGATTTTTTTCTAATACTTGGTTGTTCCTTTTATTTTGTTTTATTAAAATGTCTATTATTTTAATTTTCAAATATAATATTTGGGAAAAAATAGTGAATTTATGAAATATGCTTCTATGTGTAGGCTATAGATCTATTGAATATTGATGGTAATTTTGATTGATGCTTCAAAATATTTTTTCCAGGAGAAAAATACCCAACAAAATTCATCATGTGTTTTATAGTCCAGGATAGAAGAGGCATAACCTTGCTTTTTTACATATACAGTATTTTTTGGGGGTTTCTTGCCACTTGTGTAACCTTGAGCATTTTCCGCAAATTGGCAAAATCCAATATGGCTACCAAATATGCAAATTACCCATGAAAATCATTAAATTTACCACCTATTGGCAATGAAATGCATGAAATCGTGTGGCAGGAGTGAAATACTCTCTGAAAAAATAATTTTTGACAAAAAAAAATATTTTTCTGATATTCAAAATGGCCGCCATAGGCCCTTGTATACTCTATTATGTACAATATGAAAAAAAATTAGCACTGAACTGCAAAAAAATCATGATGTACGAACAAAGTAATATAAGCAAATCATCATTATTAACAAGATAATATAATTTATAATGTCATATATGGAAACATTGCTGTATTTTGATATCTTTCTCTTGTCCATCCCCTCTCTCTTAACTTTAATTATCCCACCCTTATCCACCCCTCCCCTTTTCCTCCCACTTCCTCTTACTTTCATTTCTCTTGTCAATCCCCTCTCTCTTAACTTTGATTATCCCACCCTTATCCACCCCTCCCCTTTTCCTCCCACTACCTCTTACTTTCATATCTCTTGTCCATCCCCTCTCTCTTACTTTGATTATCCCACCCTTATCCACCCCATTCCTTTTCCTCCCACTACCTCTTACTTTCATTTATCTTGTCCATCCCCCTCTCTCTTACTTTGATTATCCCACCCTTATCCACCCCATTCCTTTTCCTCCCACTACCTCTTACTTTCATTTCTCTTGTCCATCCCCTCTCTCTTACTTTGATTATCCCGCCCTTATCCACCCCTCCCCTTTTCCTCCCACTACCTCTTACTTTCATATCTCTTGTCCATCCCCTCTCTCTTACTTTGATTATCCCACCCTTATCCACCCCACTCCTTTTCCTCCCACTACCTTTTACTTTCATTTCTCTTGTCCATCCTCTCTCTCTTACTTTGACTATCCCACCCTTATCAACCCCTCCCCTTTTCCTCCCACTACCTCTTACTTTCATTTATCTTGTCCATCCCCTCTCTCTTACTTTGATTATCCCACCCTTATCCACCCCTCTCCTTTTCCTCCCACTACCTCTTTCATTTCTCTTGTCCATCCCCTCTCTCTTACTTTGATTATCCCACCCTTATCCACCCCTCCCCTTTTCCTCCCACTACCTTTTACTTTAATTTCTCTTGTCCATCCTCTCTCTCTTACTTTGACTATCCCACCCTTATCCACCCCTCCCCTTTTCCTCCCACTACCTCTTACTTTCATATCTCTTGTCCATCCCCTCTCTCTTACTTTGATTATCCCACCCTTATCCACCCCACCCCTTTTTCTCCCACTACATCTTACTTTCATTTCTCTTGTTCATCCCCTCTCTCTTACTTTGATTATCTCACCCTTATCCACCCCTCCCCTTGTCCTCCCACTACCTCTTACTTTCATTTCTCTTGTCCATCCCACTCCCTCTTACTTGGACTATCCCACCCCTCCCCTTTTCCTCCCACTACATCTTACTTTCATTTCTCTTTTCCACCCCCTCTCTCTTACTTTGACTATCCCACCCTTATCCACCCCTCCCCTTTTCCTCCCACTACCTCTTACTTTCATTTCTCTTGTCCACCCCCTCTCTCTTACTTTGACTATCCCGCCCTTATCCACCCCTCCCCTTTTCCTCCCACTACCTCTCACTTTCATTTCTCTTGTCCATCCTCTCTCTCTTACTTTGATTATCCCACCCTTATCCACCCTCCCCTTTTCCTCCTGCTACATGTACCTCTTACTTTCATTTCTCTTGTCCATCCCCCTCTCTTACTTTGATTATCCTGCCCTTATCCACCCCATCCCTTTTCCTCCCACTACCTCTTACTTTCATATCTCTTGTCCATCCCCTCTCTCTTACTTTGATTATCCCACCCTTATCCACCCCTCTCCTTTTCCTCCCACTACCTCTTTCATTTCTCTTGTCCATCCTCTCTCTCTTACTTTGATTATCACACCCTTATCCACCCCTCTCCTTTTCCTCCCACTACCTCTTTCATTTCTCTTGTCCATCCTCTCTCTCTTACTTTGATTATCCCACCCTTATCCACCCCTCCCCTTTTCCTCCCACTACCTCTTACTTTCATTTCTCTTGTCCATCCCCTCTCTCTTACTTTGATTATCCCACCCTTATCCACCCCTCCCCTTTTCCTCCCACTACCTCTTACTTTCATTTCTCTTTCCCATCCCCTCTCTCTTACTTTGATTATCCCACCCTTATCCACCCCTCCCCTTTTCCTCCCACTACCTCTTACTTTCATTTCTCTTGTCCATCCCCTCTCTCTTACTTTGATTATCCCACCCTTATCCACCCCTCCCCTTTTCCTCCCACTACCTCTTACTTTCATTTCTCTTGTCCACCCCCTCTCTCTTACTTTGACTATCCCGCCCTTATCCACCCCTCCCCTTTTCCTCCCACTACCTCTTACTTTCATTTCTCTTGTCCATCCTCTCTCTCTTACTTTGACTATCCCGCCCTTATCCACCCCTCCCCTTTTCCTCCCACTACCTCTTACTTTCATTTCTCTTGTCCATCCTCTTTCTCTTACTTTGATTATCCCGCCCTTATCCACCCTCCCCTTTTCCTCTTGCTACCTCTTACTTTCATTTCTCTTGTCCATCCCCCTCTCTCTTACTTTGACTATCCCACCCCTCCCCTTTTCCTCCCACTACCTCTTACTTTCATTTCTCTTGTCCATCCCCCTCGCTCTTACTTTGATTATCCCACCCTTATCCACCCCTCCCCTTTTCTTCCCACTACCTCTTTCATTTCTCTTGTCCATCCTCTCTCTCTTACTTTGATTATCCCGCCCTTATCCACCCCTCCCCTTTTCCTCCCACTTCCTCTTACTTTCATTTCTCTTGTCCATCCCCTCTCTCTTACTTTGATTATCCCACCCTTATCCACCCCACCCCTTTTCCTCCCACTATCTCTTGCTTTCATTTCTCTTGTCCATCCCCCTCGCTCTTACTTTGATTATCCCACCCTTATCCACCCCTCCCCTTTTCCTCCCACTACCTCTTTCATTTATCTTGTCCATCCCCCTCGCTCTTACTTTGATTATCCCGCCCTTATCCACCCCTCCCCTTTTCCTTCCACTACCTCTTACTTTCATTTCTCTTGTCCATCCCCTCTCTCTTACTTTGATTATCCCGCCCTTATCCACCCCACCCCTTTTCCTCCCACTACCTCTTACTTTCATTTCTCTTGTCCATCCCCTCTCTCTTAATTTGATTATCCCGCCCTTATCCACCCCATCCCTTGTCCTCCCACTACCTCTTACTTTCATTTCTCTTGTCCATCCCCTCTCTCTTACTTTGATTATCCCACCCTTATCCACCCCTCCCCTTTTCCTCCCACTACCTCTTACATTTCTCTTGTTCATCATCCTCTCTCTTACTTTGATTATCCCGCCCTTATCCACCCCTCCCCTTATCCTCCCACTACCTCTTACTTTCATTTCTCTTGTTCATCCCCTCTCTCTTACTTTGATTATCCCACCCTTATCCACCCCTCCATTTTTCCTCCCACTACCTCTTACATTTCTCTTGTCCATCCCCCTCTCTCTTTCTTTGCCTTTCCCACCCCACCCCTTCCCCCTCCCTCTTTCCTTTCTCTTGTCCATCCCCCTCTTCTGCCCTTCTTTGTATCTTGCCATTTCTTTCCATTGTCTTCCTTCCTCATTGCATATTCACATATCCTCACATGAAATGTCAAGAAAAAATTGTTATTTGATATACAAAAAAAGATGTTTATAAATTTGCAATTAATTAATAGTAAAATAAGAAATTAAATAATAAAAAGTAAATAATTAATTTCAATATTCTTTATACAGGCAGGCTTGTAGTTTATGTCCAAAAGAAAGTGGAGGTTAAATGTACTTTTTTGTACACACAAACATCTACCTAGTCATCTCTTCTGATTCTGTTACTCATTTTGAAATTGTAACCTCAGCCAGATTTTACATTTATAAAGGAATTATGATTTTTTTCCCTCTTGCCCTATATAAACATATACATGTATGTTAGAACCCGGGATGTGGCGCTTACATTAACGAGTGGCTACCCTGCGCGACCCAAGAAGCATGTTAAAAGGATGTCTTTTTCAAGATAGGGCACGTTATGTACATGAAGTAATAAGGTTGTCAAAAACACTATAATAATGAAAAAAGGGTATCTATTTTGCTAGGAAAGCTACGTATTTAGGGCCAAATTTACGAGGGTATAAAAAAGATTAAATTGTTTTATAAAGGATGTACTTTTTGCCCCGTCAACACTACGTGTTTAGAGTGTTGGCGGTGGGGCCATACTAAACCCTATGATGTAGGTAAAGGTAAAAGCGATGTTCTTGACATAACTAAAATATCGCTGTACTTCAATTAAGGGAATACTTGTCAGTATTCCACTCGTTCATCTTGCTCACTCTTGTGAAATTTTTTGCCCCCATTGCCATTGTACGTAATACTTTTTGGGCCAGTGGCGGCTATTTTTGATATAAAAATACAGCAATTTCCAATACTTGACATATTAAGATTCAGATTCAGATATTTTTATTGTCCAATTGCAATTGAGTACAAGTTGAAATTAAATTTGTTCGCACAAAATAATTTAGAATATTACATGATACATACAAAAGATTACACGATACATACCGTAAGTAACGGTCTATTAACCGCACCTTTTTCTTGGCGGGATAGAAGCAAAAGTCGGGGGTGCGGTTTATACATGGTGACGGGTCTGAGCCAGCCCGTGGTAACCCCTCCCGAACATGTATGATGTCTGCCAGTTCACAACACATCGAGTGGCCGGGCGTAGCCGCCCAGGCAATGTCGTTTAGAGGGTTATGAGCCGCGGGTAATGGGAATCGATTATTACGATCTTAATGAAATATTGTCCATAACAAACGCACCCACATTCATGACACTAATTTTGACTTTATTCTTGACTCAAAGTAGCACTCGGTAAGATTTTGTCACCGCTGAGCGAGAGTTGACTGTTGAGTGAGCTGATCGAGCTTGTGTTGTATTGTGGTTATAGTGAGACTTAAGCTGGCGCTATTCATTTTAACCCCTCCCTCGAAAGTCCTGTTTCGCGCCAGCTTATTTTTTCTTTCCCGTTTGCTTTTCATAAGATTCCATGTAAACCACACACGAGACGACACGAAGCTGTAAAAAACAACTAAAAAAAAAAGCCAATTTCTTTGTTTCTTGAACCTTCCTGTAAACCCGTATCCAAATTCATTCTAAGACATCCAGTTTCTGAAAGTGATTATGAGGTTGTGATGCAAGAAATGTGAATGTTTCTTCCTCCTACGCCGGGAAAGACACAGATCAAAGTTTACTAAGATACATATGTACTGGTACTGTATCGTAGTTTGCAATGTACAAGAACGGCAGTGCTGTGTGTGTGTACATTGTGACTGTGAGGTGAGTGAGTGTGTAAGTGGCCAATATTGTCGGGACCTTTTTTTGTTAACATTTGTAGATGAATTGATCAAGAACAGCAGATTTCCGCATTTACCGTTAATCTCTTTGGATGCTTTGAAATCTTTAACTTAGTTTTTGTTTCTTCGTACCTCAAATATGCATGTAAATGTGAGAAGGATTTTTTTTTTTAGTCCAAAGTTAGGGGTGCGGTTTATAGTCCGTTACTTACTGTAAACATACAAATCAACAACCAAAATAAGAGAAATTAAAGGAAAATGAAACCTTGAAAAAAAGATAGCTTGTGTGAAAACAGAAAAATCAAAGAAACAGACCAACGAAAGTTTGAGAAAAATCGGACAAATAATGAGAAAGTTATGAGCATTTGAATATTGTGATCACTTATGCTATGGAGATCCTCATATTGGCAATGCGACAAGATGTGTGATGTCACTTATGAACAACTCTCCCCATTACATTAGTATATATTTCACTAAAACTGCCTCTTTTATCACATCTATCAGTAGATCATGTATTCTTTCTATAGGAGAGCACGTTATACAGATTTGTAAAGAATACATCATGGATAAAGAGTTTGTATCACCATAAGAAAAAGCAAAAAGAGACATTTTGGGGGTATTTTATAGTCCATCAAAGGGAAAGTTGTTCACATGTGACATCACACATCCTTGTCGCATTGCCAATAGGAGGATCTCCATGGCATTAGTGATTGCAATATTCAATTGCTCATAACTTTTTCATTATTTGTCCAATTTTTCTCAAACTTTGTTTGTTCTTATTCTTTGATTTTTCTGTTTTGACACAAGCCTACTTGTTCCAAAGGTTTCATTTCCCTTTAAGATAAAGGCAAGAAGGGGGTAACATAATTTCAAGTATGGCTATTAAATGTCTGGATTGAAACTGGAACGAAAGAATTTACAAAGCGTAAGGTTCTGCCGGGAAGGGATCTCAAATGTTTGCCTGACCTCATCAATTTATAATAATTATGAAGGGCATGGTTCTCATTGGTCAGGATCTCTTGGGCTTTTTCAAGGACTCTACCTTCATTCTCGTCAACAAAGCACCCTTTTTCTTTTGTCATCTTAGAGGCTTGATAGTAAATGATATATCTCTTTAATAATGGTGATGTGCATACAGTTCTTTTTTCATATATCACGATTTCTTGCAGTTAAGTGCTCATTTTTGTGAAAATTTGTTTTCCCTAAAGACATAATAGAGTAAACATTTACCTATGGCGGCCATTTTTAATATCAAGAAAATGAATATTCTGTCAAAAATTATTTTTTCAGAGAGTATTTCACTCCTACCACACAATTTCATGCATTTTATAGCCATTTTGCAGGCAATTTTATGAATTTCATGGGTAATTTGCATATTTTGGCAGCTATATTGGATTTTGCCAATTTGCGAAAATGCACAAGGTTACACAAGTGGCATCCAGATTCGTAATCAGCACCCTCAAATTGACAAGAAACCATAAAAAAAAACATTGTGTGGTTATGAAAAAATAAGGTTTAGCCACTTTTCTATGTGGGCCACATCTTATAGAGGACGTGTGCTGCTGTGTATCAATTAATAAGATTGCGCATTACATGTCATGTGCGCGTCACCATTTAAAGGAATAGTCCGGGCTGAATATATTTATATGTGAATAAATCGAGTAAAATTCACATAGCAAAATGCTGAAAATTTCAAACTCGGATAACAAATAAAAAAGTAATTGAATTTTAAAGTTTATCGATATTTTGTGAAAACAGTTATTTGCACATCAAATCTGAAGACACATAAACAGGATGACCCATTTACTTTAGTTTTAATAACCTCTATTCAGTTGAGCAGAAACTTGTATGCCTAATTGTTTATTTCTTTTCTAGGCTGGTGAAAGAGTTGAAGATCAATGACATGGTGTTAAGGACTCATCGAAACAGGCGGTATTTAAACGAAGTCTTTCTAGGCCAGGTATACTATCTGACTGAATGCTATGTAATGACAGTTTTTCAAGTAGTGGGAGAAAATTAATGAGTAAGATAAAGTAAAAGAAAAGAAATAGGAGTATAAAAAGACAGCTAATACCCCTAAAATTCAAATCATAAAAAGGATATAGGTCATCTTTTCCCCCTCCCATTAAAGTACCCTGACACCACCCCTGAACAAATATGCCTTTGACAGGTAAGCAAGTTGAATCATAGCTATAATAGAAGTTTTTATGACCTAGAAATTGATAACAGGGTACCATAATGGTTCCAGGGCAATTTGCTTGTCCCTATTTTGCATAATGAACAATCAACTCACTTCGAGTTTTCAAGCTACAACCAATTCTGTGTATTTGATTAAATGCAGAACTTCATACTGTATGTGGGTTGATTTAATGTCTCTGTATTACCCTTTTTACACAGGATTTTCTTAGCCCCCGACTATCGCTAACCCGGTACTATCCTTAACCCCGTACTATTTTTTTCCTTTTCACACATGCCAAATCGTTATTGCTAACCTCGGATAAGGAATGCTTGCTTTTCACACACGAAACTCGCTAACCCTGGACTTGTGGTAGCTCATGAATATTCACGAGCGCACTGAGGGGTCATTCGGGTCATATCCAAAATCGCTAACATTTGTCAATCATTCGTAGTACAAGTACTTGACTCGTACCCTTTTTTACACATGCTAAAATTTCCTTAACCCTGTACTATAGGTGGGGCTAAATGGCAATTTATAGTACGGGGTTGAGCTAAGCCCACTTTCGTTTTACACTAGCAATCTTAACCCCGTACTATCGCTCGTAGCACCGCAATTGCTGGGATAACCCTGCTTTTTTGCAGGGCCGAATAATCCCGTACTAAAGGTGGGGTTAGCCCACTTTGCAAAAATGCTGTGTAAAAAGAAAATGGGCTAAGCTTAACCTCGTACTATACATGTAGGTGGGGCTAAATGGCAATTTAGCTCCACCTATAGTATGGGGTTAAGGACATTTTAGCGTGTGTAAAAAAGGGTATATGTTGATCTGGGTGTTCAGTGGGTGATTAGGTCTGCTAGACTGAGCTAAAGCAGAGAGCTTGGTTTCAGATAAATGATACAGATGGTGTTATTGATAGCTCATGAAATCATTTTGTTTTGCAATCATTTCAGCTAGATTTTAATTAGCCTTGATGATGAAATGGAATCAGGCTTAGTGGTGAATCTCATTGTTCAGGATCTAAAATCACGCTAAAAGAGCAAAAGAGACGATACTAATACTCATTGAAATGTACAAAGCTCCAATGATTTGCGCTCATCTTTACTTTAAAATCTGCTTTAACATGAACAATGTAAGCTCAATATCTTTTTAAAAAAAACTTACATACAGTGTAACTATCAATATATTCACTCCTTAAAATAAATATGCTTTGAACTGAACCCAATTCAATTACCTCTTTTAATAAAAGTAAAAGAAATCTCTCAACAATTAAGAATTACAAATTGATTTTACATTGATAGGATTTTTTTATGCTCAGCTGCTTGATTTACAACAATATTCTTATCTCTAGCCTGAATTTATTTTCTTTCAGAGAGCTTGTGAAAGGCACCAATGTTACAAGAGAGGTGGGCCACAGAGAAGTAAGAAAGTAAAATCAAATTAAAATGTGATTTTTTTTTCCTGTAAGACTATTCAAAGAATAGAAATAATGAAATGGAGGGGGGGGGGGGGATGGGGTTGGGATGGGACTTTTCAAGCATTGAAGAAAAATGAATGGATTGGCAAGTAATGTGAGATTAGTCAGTAGTACCATTCAAAGAAGAGATACGTAATGAAATAATGTTATTCTTTTGGGTCTATTCAAATACCAATCAAAAAAAGTATTATGCAAATATAATATTCCTTTTACCAGTTGAAATGGTAAGAAATGTGAGATCAGTGCCATTCAAAAAAAGAGAATTACTGTAGTGAAATGATTTAATTCTCTTTTTCAGTTTGAATGGTGAGTAATGTAAGGCTAGGATCAGTCAAAAAGGATAATTGATTGAATAATGTCATTTCTTTTTTTTCAGTTGGAATGGGGAGTAGCGTTAGACTGGGACCATTCTCAGAAGATCAGATGGATGCAGTCATGGGGGAACTGGTCAAGATTTACTGCAACAAGCACATTAAGGTAAACCTTGAACACAAATAAGTCTGTCATATTTATGTCATATCAAGTGGACTTTGTCCAGCTCTTATTAAGTAACATATCCATACGTGGCATGAGAATATCCCAGGAGCAGAAAAAAATCTCTCAAAGAATTGATAAGTAGAAGCTTGAAAAATTAATTATATTGTAACAAGGTGTTCACAATGACGAAGTGAGCCATCTTCGGCGAAAAATAAAAAGTTGAGTTATGAAAAACAAAATTATGATGTCGGACTCGATGAATTCGGGCTTGGTGAATGACCATTGTGATGGAATGGACATGATGGGTAATTTTTGAATGCGCTGAAAGGAAAGAGATTGGTACCTCGCGACAATATCATTATCCCCCAACCAATGAAAAATTTCTGTATTATTTGATTGTTGAACTTTTGAATCAATTAATTGTGTGACTGTTTGGATTTGACAATTGAGTTATTTTCAAAGATTTTATAAAAAATGTTCTGTTTAAAATTTTGTACAAAAGGTGATTGTAAAATAGAACTATTTGAGTTGTCAAGGCCTATAGCTGTAACTAGAAACTTGACAATAGCCAAAGTATATTAGTTTTCATATTTTGGAAAAAAGAAAGCAAGAATATATTAAAGGTATATCTCTTGATACTGTTGCGAACTTGTACCCTTACTTTGAAATGTCAAAAGTCAAAAGATCGAAATCAAGTATCAACTGGATGTTGTTTTAATGTAAATAGACTCTACATATTCACACTAGAAATCTTAAAATTATGACAAGAATTCACTGATATATTTATTATATTCTAATGTTTATATACCAAAGTGCATATATTGCGTGCAGGATAATAATTATGTAAACCGCTTATAAAAAAAGCTACTACTGTAACTATTATTATATTTTCTTTGTTTTTATTTATACAGTATCTTGATTATGTATCTAAAGTTCTTGTACCAGAGGCCATGACAAAAATATACATGGATGTGCATGGGGTTAGCCACACCCATGCTGAAGAGGTCATGAGAGGGGTGAAAAAGGAGTATCCAAGGTCTTCTAGCTTATCCATCTAAAGTTCTACATGAGACTATCGTTAATGTATGGTCACAAATACCTACGGACAGCAGATGAACAATTATTGTCTCACCTTTTTGAAATGACAGCATAACTTCAAAAGTATATGGACCTAGTTCATGAAACTTGGCCATAAGGTTAATCAAGTATTACTGAATATCCTGCCTGAGTTTCAGGTCACATGAGCAAAGGTCAAAGGTCATCTAGTGTCAATGAACTTAGACCATTTTGGGGGAGTCAACATCAAAATCTTAACTTAGGGTTATGTCTTTGAAATGTCATCATAACTTAAAGATATATGAACCTAGTCATGAAACTTGGCCGTAAGGTCAATCAAGTATTACTGAATATTTTGTTATGAGTTTCAGGTCACATGAACAAGATCAAAGGTCATTCAGGGTCAATGAACTTTGGCCAAGTTGGGGGTATTTGTTAAATTACCATTATAAGTTTGAAAGCTTATTGGTCTAGTTCATAAAACTTGGACATAAAAGTAATCAAGTATCACTGAACATCCCTGAATTTTTAGGTCACATGACCAAGGTCAAAGGTCAATCAACTTTGGCCATGTTTGAGGATATCTGTTGAATTACCATCATAACTTTGAAAGTTTATGGATCTGATTCATGACATTTAGACATAAGAGTAAATCAAGGATCACTGAACATCCTATACGAGTTTCAGGTCACAAGATCAAGGTCAAAGGTAATTCAAGGTCGGTAAAACTTTAGCCATGTTGGGGGGTATCTGTTCAATTGCCATCATAACTCTGTAAGTGTATTGGTCTAGTTCATAAAACTGGGATGTCTTAAAAGTAATATCACTGAACATCCTGTGCAAATTTCAGGTCACATGAACAAGGTCAATGGACTTTGGCCAAGGGTATTTGTTGAATAACTATCATAACTAAAAATGTATGGATCTAGTTCATAAGACTTGGACATAAGAGTAATCAAGTATAATTGAACATCTCATTCAAGTTTCAGGTCACATGACCAGAGTCAAAGGTTATTTGAACTTTGGCCATTTTGGAGGTAATTATTATAAACTTTTTAAGTTTATAGATATAGTTTATAAAATGTGGATATACATGTAGGGATAATCAAGTATCACAAGTCTTAGGTCACATGGTCAAGGTCAATGTCATTTATTGTCAATGAACGTAGTATTGTTTCATTATATAAATGTTTTTTTTTTGTGAATAATTATTTTTTAGTAGTTTTAAAAGTCAACATTTCTGCTATATTGAATCGTGTGATGCAGGCGAGACTGCCAGAGGCGCTCAACTTGTTTAGTATAGAATCATTTGTACTATACGGTGTTCGTACAGGTATCAGTGACCGTAGCACAAAATTTATGTTATTTATACAACAGAGACTTGGTAGAGTGTTTAGTGAAGCACTTTTTTTCACTGACTAATTAATTCTGAACCAATCAGATACAAGGATTTTAGGGTCTTAAAACAGTAGTCAGTGAAATTCATATTTTGACTATTTATTTCATGAAATGCTCCCCGGGAGTATGAAGTGCCAAAATGCAAACCAAAGAGGCTTTTTGTATGTGTGTGAATAAAAACTTCCATTTTTCAATTATTTTTGTAACCTTATGATTAGCTTTCGGAAAGATTCCTTGCATTTTGTCTGATTTAGCCCGAGTCTGGAAATATTTGAAACATTATTTGTGCAATAAGTACATATATAAGTTTATTATATCTAGTTAAGTATATTTAAAAAGAGGTTGGATTAAAAAAAGTTGTTTGGTCTTTCTTTAAAGCATTCTTTGATTCTTTAGATGTATAATGTGGAATTAGCCCAAGTCTGGCCACACATGAAATGTTTTTATGTGTGCAAAAGCTTACAATTATTAGTTTATTATTTGTAATTATGGCTATTAAAGTTTATATATTTTTGGAAAGTTGTTTTGCCTTTTAATACTTAAGACATTTTTTGTCTCTTTAGATTTATAATGTGGAAGTGTTTGGCCCAAAGTGATCATTAGCGTTTGAAGTAAAATGTATTATATAATCAGTGAAATATATATATTTTTCTTTTTCATAAACTATTAGACCAGATGGGAGGAATTCATCGTTATTATTGCTTTTTAGTACCACTTGGTACATTTTTGTCTCACCTGCATAGCAGAGTGAGAAAATAGGCACTGCTTTTCCGACGGCGGTGGCGATTGCGTGTGCAGCGTCAACATCATATCTTTACCCAAAGGTTAAGTTTTTGAAATGACAGCATAACTTAGAAAGTATATGGACTCAGTTTATGAAACTTGGATATAAGTTTAATCTAGTATCACTGAACGTCCTGTGCGAGTTTCAGGTCACATGACCAAGGTCAAACTTCAATTAAGATCAATGAACTTTGGCCAAGTTGGGGGTATTTGTTGAATAGCTATCATAACTCTGAAAATGTATGAATCTAATTCATAAAACTTGGACATAAGAGTAATCAACTATAACTGAACATCTCATGCGAGTTTCAGGTCACACAATAAAAGTCAAAGGTTATTTAAGTTCATTGAACTTTGGCCATTTTGGAGGTAATTATTAGATTGCTGCCATATCTTTCAAAGTTTATAAGATGTGGATATAGGGGTAATCAAGTATCACAAGTCTTAGGTCGCATGATCAAGGGCAAATGTCTTTTATTGTCAATGAACGTATTATTGTATCATTATATAAATGGTGTTTTTGTGAATGATTATTTTATAGTAGTTTTGAAAGTTAGCACTCCTGCTATATTGAATCGTGTGATGCAGGTGAGACTGCCAGAGGCGCTCAAGTTGTTTAGTATAGAATCATTTGTACTATACGGTGTTCATACAGGAATCAGTGACCGTAGCACACAATTTATGTTATACAACAGAGCCTTGGTGGAGTATTTAGTGAAGCACTTGCCAGTGGTTTTCACTGACTAATTCATTCTGAACCAATCAGATACAAGGATTTAAGGAACTTAGAACAGTAGTCAGTGAAAGGTCATATTTTTTTCATATTATATTATGAAATTCATATATTTATTTCATAAAATGCTCCCCGGGAGTATGAAGTGCCAAAATGCAAACCAAAGAGGCTTTTTGTATGTGTGTGAATAAAAACTTCCATATTTCAATTATTTTTGTAACCTTATGATTAGCTTTCGGAAAGATTCCTTGCATTTTGTCTGATTTAGCCCGAGTCTGGAAATATTTGAAACATTATTTGTGCAATAAGTACATATATAAGTTTATTATATCTAGTTAAGTATATTTAAAAAGAGGTTGGATTTAAAAAAAGTTGTTTGGTTTTTCTTTAAAGCATTCTTTGTTTCTTTAGATGTATAATGTGGAATTAGCCCGAGTCTGGCCACACATGAAATATTTTGATGTGTGCAAAAGCTTACAGTTATTAGTTTATTATGTGTATGTAAGTATGGATATTAAATTATATATATTTTTGGAAAGTTGTTTTGCCTTTTAATACTTCAGACATTTTTTGTCTCTTTAGATTTATAATGTGGAAGTGTTTGGTGTTTGGCCTAAAGTGATCATTAGTATTTGAAGTAAAATGTATTATATAATCAGTGAAATATATATATTTTTCTTTTTCATAAACTATTAGACCAGATGGGAGGAATTCATCGTTACTATTGCTTTTTAGTACCACTTAGTACATTTTTGTCTCACCTGCATAGCAGAGTGAGAAAATAGGCACTGCTTTTCCGACGGGGGTGGCGATTGCGTGTGCAGCGTCAACATCAAATCTTTACCCAAAGGTTAAGTTTTTGAAATGACAGCATAACTTAGAAAGTATATGGACCTAGTTTATGAAACTTGGATATAAGTTTAATCTAGTATCACTGAACGTCCTGTGCGAGTTTCAGGTCACATGACCAAGGTCAAATTTAAATTAAGATCAATGAACTTTGGCCAACTTGGGGGTATTTGTTGAATAGCTATCATAACTCTGAAATTGTACGAATCTAATTCATAAAACTTGGACATACGAGTAATCAACTATAACTGAACATCTCATGCGAGTTTCAGGTCACACAATAAAAGTCAAAGGTTATTTAAGTTCATTGAACTTTGGCCATTTTGGAGGTAATTATTAGATTGCTGCCATATCTTTCAAAGTTTATAAGATGTGGATATAGGGGTAATCAAGTATCACAAGTCTTAGGTCGCATGATCAAGGGCAAATGTCTTTTATCGTCAATGAACGTATTATTGTATCATTATATAAATGGTGTTTTTGTGAATGATTATTTTATAGTAGTTTTGAAAGTTAGCACTCCTGCTATATTGAATCGTGTGATGCAGGTGAGACTGCCAGAGGCGCTCAAGTTGTTTAGTATAGAATCATTTGTACTATACGGTGTTCATACAGGAATCAGTGACCGTAGCACACAATTTATGTTATACAACAGAGCCTTGGTGGAGTATTTAGTGAAGCACTTGCCAGTGGTTTTCACTGACTAATTCATTCTGAACCAATCAGATACAAGGATTTCAGGAACTTAGAACAGTAGTCAGTGAAAGGTCATATTTTTTTCATATTATATTATGAAATTCATATATTTATTTCATAAAATGCTCCCCGGGAGTATGAAGTGCCAAAATGCAAACCAAAGAGGCTTTTTGTATGTGTGTGAATAAAAACTTCCATATTTCAATTATTTTTGTAACCTTATGATTAGCTTTCGGAAAGATTCCTTGCATTTTGTCTGATTTAGCCCAAGTCTGGAAATATTTGAAACATTATTTGTGCAATAAGTACATATATAAGTTTATTATATCTAGTTAAGTATATTTAAAAAGAGGTTGGATTTAAAAAAAGTTGTTTGGTTTTTCTTTAAAGCATTCTTTGTTTCTTTAGATGTATAATGTGGAATTAGCCCGAGTCTGGCCACACATGAAATATTTTGATGTGTGCAAAAGCTTACAATTATTAGTTTATTATTTGTATGTAAGTATGGATATTAAAGTTCATATATTCTTTGAAAGTTGTTTTGCCTTTTAATACTTCAGACATTTTTTGTCTCTATAGATTTATAATGTGGAAGTGTTTGGTGATTGGCCCAAAGTGACCATTAGTGTTTGAAATAAAAGGTATTATATATACCCCCTTGGAATCTACCCTTGCCCCCCGGACATCTATCCCTGGACATCCACCCCCCGGACATCTACCCCCTCCCTGGAATGTACCCCCTAGGACATTTACCCCCTAGAACAGGGGTTCTCAAACTATGGCCCGCGGAGCTTCTCAATCCGGCCCGCGAGACTCTGCTGTGTTTATTTAAATCACTTTTAAAGGACAAGTCCACCCCAACAAAAGTTTATTTGAATAAAAACGTGAAAAATCCAACAAGCATAGCAGTGAAAATTTCATCAAAATCGGATGTAAAATAAAAAAGTTATGACATTTTAAAGTTTCGCTTAATTTCACAAAACAGTTATATGCACATCCTTGCTGGTATGCTAATGAGACTATGACATCCACTCACTATTTCTTTCGTATTTTCCTATATGAAATATTCCAATTTTCTCCTTATTGTCAAGGGAAACAACGATTAATTCCTTCCTGAACATGTGGAATTAGCATTGTTTAATAATATATGGTTCAGTCAAGTTGGTCCTTATTTTCAAATCTGTAAAAAAATGAAATATTGTATAATTCAAACAATAAAAAACAAAAGAAATAGTGAGTGATGGACATCGACTGGCTCACCTAGTTGTGCATAATCACTGATTTGTGAAAATATGCGAAACTTTAAAATGCCTTAACTTTCCTATTTTACATCCGATTTTGATGAAATTTTCAGTGTTGTGGCAGTTTTATTTTTCTCTATTCAAGTCATCATTTTCCTGGGGTGGACTTTACCTTTAAGTCACAATATGTAACATACCTCAATATAATTACATTGTGTAGCCATGTAGACCTAACCGTAATAAAAGTAATGACAGTCAAATTAATTTGACTTTTAAACAAAATTTAGTGGAGTCTTTTCTGTCTGTTTGATCTACTTTCTTAGTAGATGACCAGTGCTGTTCTCACCATGTTTGGATCTAGGTGCGAAAGTGCATTTTCCACATTTTAAAGAACTAACTCGTACTGAAGTACCCTGACAGGGGCCACGGAACGGTTTTCAAAGTGGGGGGGGGGGGGGAGGCTGGCCATGCAAAAATCACAATCATGTGGTCATTTTTGTTTTTGTACATGGTTTTGGAAAAAAGTGGGGGGGGGGGTGAAGCCCCCTCCACTTCCACGGCCCCTGCTTGTCCAGTGAACATTTGCACCAGTGCCTTCGTCTAGCAATTACACCTTTTGTGCCAAAGTTCAAGCAACTTGTTGCTGACAGTGTCACTTTTCCCATAGTGAAAGTGACCAGGAGACTGAAATCCTTGTTAGAGTCTACAACAGACATGCTCTATTATTCATTCTACTTTGACTTTTAGAAATATTGATACTTCAAGACATTATCTGTCTCCCCAATACCAGGTATGTATAGGTACAATCTAGATTCCTTTTAACAAAGTACTACAATTTTGTTATTAATATTGACTCTCGCTGCGTTCCATATGAAACTTATAAATTTGTTGGATTAAATGCTCCCAAAATAAGGGCCAGATTGCACAAGAGAGCATCTAGGACTCCGACCGCAAGGGTCTTTGTGCTTCGTGCACATTTTTTCCCCCCAAGTATCCACTTCACCCTGGCCCTTTCAGGTTTACTTGGAGTCTGATCTGGCCCTTAAAAGATAAAAGTTTGAGAACCCCTGCCCTTGAACATCTACCTCTGGACATCTACCCCGGTCATCTACCCCTGTACATCTATCCAATCGAATTGCGAGCAGATTTATTTGTTCATATTGATTTAAAAATAGGGATCTTTAAAGCCAGTGGGGTCTTGCCCCCCTCCTACTCAAAAAAAAGAGGAAGAGGGGGAAAGAAAGGGGGGAAAAAAAGAGGGAAAAAGAAGGAAAAACGGAAGAGGGGAAAGAAGAGAAGAAAAAAGGAAAGGGGAAAGGAAAAGAAATAAGGAGAGGAAGAGGGAAAAAGAAAAAAAAGGGGGAGAAGGAAAAGAGGAAAAGAGAGAAAGGAAGAGGGGAAAGGAAGAGAGAGAGAGGAGGAGGGGAAAGAAAGAAAAGAAAAAAGAGAGGGAAAACAAGAGGGGGAGAGGAGGAATGGAAGAGGGGAAATAAAGAGAGAAGGAAAGAATATGTTGACCGGGCGTCAATATGTTTGAACTAGGAGGGCCCCAAATTGTTTTTAGATTAGGGGGTGCCGAATTGATGTTCAAACAAGGGGGCGCCAAATTGATGTTCAAACTAGGGGGTGCCAAATTGATGTTCGAACTAGGGGGCGCCAAATTGATGTTCAAACAAGGGGGCGCCAAATTGATGTTCGAACTAGGGAAGCGCCAAATTGAACTTCAACATGTTCAACCGTCTTTATGTTCTACCTATGGGGCGCCGAATTAATGTTTGACAGAGGGGGGCACCGAATCGATGTTCAACCTGGTGGGGGGGGGGGGGGCGCTGAATTGATATTTTTAATAGGGGCTCCGAATCGATGTTCAACGGGAACGATTAATGTGTGGAGTATTGTGACCCAGTGGATAAGTATGAAGTGCATCTCGAACTAAAGCTAATAATAATAATAATGATAATAAGCAATGCGCCTTGGAATAGATTATTTTTAGATAGATGGCGCTATACAAATGCCTTTTTTTCATCATTATTCTTTTCATAATTATTATTATAATAATGATTATAATAATGACTATAATTATTATTAATATCATCATTATCATTATTCTAAAAATAAAATACTAAAAATAATCATTATTCTTTCAGTTATTATCATTATCATTTTTCTTACCAAGATGCGGATGATTGAACAACAGATAATGGTGGGGGGGGGGGGGTTTGTACTTTACCCGACCTGTATCCCTTTATTCATCCATCGCATCTGTATCACATCACCTTCTGTGATAGAAGTAATGTCATTCAAGCAAAATTGATACTGTACATACGTTTTACCTGAGAAATGGAGAGTTGTCCACAAAATCAGCCATTTTGAAGCACGTTTGCCAATTTGAGGATCCCCATTGAAAGTACAACAAATTTATTTAAACATCCATGACTTGCTTATTTCATAACCGATTTTGATGAAACTAGTTTTATATTTTTCCTCAAATTTTACTCTTTCCAATAAAATTGCTTCTCTTCTTGGGTTTTGGTTTCCTTTAATAAGGGCATTACACCGGCCACCAGTTAAACAAAGAATATTATTTAAGATTCTCTTTATTCTCTCTATTATCTTTCTTTATCTCTTTTCCCTTTTATTTTCATATCCCTTGTGTGTGTTTCCATTTTTTCTTGTTCTGTGCTTTTTGTTTTGCTGTTTTGTCACCTCTGTGTCCGTCTTCGTAGGTAATTCTACAATTATTATTTAGAGGGGTCCACACAATACATGCACTGCTTTTTAGTGGATCCCTCCATTTTCTCAGAACTTTATTATATAATGTTTATATTTTCCTTATATGTAATAATCTGTATTGTTTTACTTACAGAAAAATATCATATATTGTACATGCCTCAATTCATACCATCCACTAAGTTCATTGTAATTATTTTGACCACTTTACTTTTTTCTGTTAAATAAAATAAAATTGGAAAAAAATGTGTATAAATCATTTCATGATCATGTACCAATGTATATCAATGGGGCACTTCAGATCAGGGGCGGAAATCTCTCCCAAAAGGTAAGGGGGACAAGGGGCTGGAAAATTTGACAAGCGAGAAAAAAAAAGGTTATCCCAAATTTCAGGAAATTTCGATGAAAAGAAATTTGACAAGCAAAAAAAAAATAAATTCCATGTCATTTTGTAAGGTCATCTCATACTAAAATACATATTTTATTTCGATTTTGAATGATGAATTTTTTACAATCATAAAAGAACAGAAATAGTAGGGAGTTGTGTCCCCCTGCTATTTTGAGGGGGGGGGGATGCTTCAGATTCACAATCCTAAACGAGAAGGTCTTTATCAACTAACCTATCAGGCAACTTGGAGCAAGGCGGGTGAACATACTTTTACTGTTGCTGTGGCAAAAGAATGGAACAAGCTTCCCATTACTTTGAAATCTAAAAACTTCTCTTCAGATTTAAGAAACAGTTGAAAACTTACTTTTATCCAGAATAGATGTAGCCTCTAAGTATTGCCAATTGATCTACAGTGTAAACACTATGAAATAGTGTACTCTGTATAGCGTTCCTAAATGCCTTATTTATTTATTTGTTTATTATTGCACTCATGCCTTTTTGCTATGATTTGTATATTATATAGTGTTATTTATAACATTTATACAGACATGACAGTTATCTTACATTTTTTTTTGTCTTTTAGAGAACATATTGACATTTGTCATCTGGGATTTCATGGGATATTGCTATTCATACAGTTATTGAAAGTTTTTATTGTGCTCTTCGGTTCCTGTAGAACATTGAAAATTAGTACCTGATTAGATATTACCTTGATTAGGTATACCTTGATACTCTGTGCTGTGCTATATCAATAGGATATCATGAAAGGACCAAGCAATAGGGCCTACTATTTGTTATTTATTTTTTTAATTAAGTGTGATTAGTTTATCATGAATGGACATTTAAAAAAAATATTTTTAATATTATTATTATTTATTGGTATATATGCATATAAAAATTGACTAGCAGAACAAGCCGAAAGGGCCAATTTACAAAAATTCATGAAGTACAATATACAGATATAACCAAGCAAATGAATAAAAACGTAATTACAGTATTCTATACCAAAACTTAGATCCAATTAAAAGATGTATCTCATAACTTAGAAGTTTGAGAAAGAGAGAAATAAGCAAAGGGGAAGAGGGATAGAGAAGAAGAAGAAGAAGAAGAAGAAGAAGAGAGAGAGAGAGAGAGAAATGATAGTAATGGAAAGACAGAGAGGGAGAGAGGGGGTATGTTCTCCAAGTTCAAAGAGAAAATTGAGTGAGGTAGCGAGAAAAACAGAAAGTGGTGAAGAAGAGGAGAGTGACATGGAGAACATAGAAGTAAAAATACTGTCGATTATGATTTGACACTACTTAAAGGTATGAATATTCTATATGAGATACAAAATGAATTATATATATATATAAATAGATTCAACAAAAGAACAATTAGTATAATACATTTTAATTTTCAATTCAAAATTTCAATTAAAAAATTCAATTTTGGCAAGACAATAACTGTAATCATTTCAAATTTTGCCTAGCCTACAAAAAAACGATAGAAAGCTAAAGATAGGATGTAAAGAAAGAAAGAGGGACAGACAAGGAAATAAAAAGAGAAAAGTGGAAGGGAAAGGACTCAAACAGGTAAAGATATTAAGACATTAAATTCAACCTTCATTGGCTTATTAGTATGACAGGTATTTGACAAATTAATGTTGATATCTTTAGGGTTTATTTATAGAGGTATTCTGAGAAATGCATGTTTGGTTGCCATGGTGTGCATATTGGTATGCAAATCAAAGAAAAGATTTTTTATCACAGACGGGTTCAGTATAACCTTGTACTGTACTAAATAAATATGGATGTAAAAGGATTTACCTTAATACAATAGTACCATGTACTATACCCTATCATTATGGATGTCATAATTGAATCACACAATACGATAGTATTGTTTATTTTGTGTGATCAGGTCTTCATGGATGAACATTTTCAATTGATATAAATTAACAAAGTAACATTGAGGCGTAACAAATTAACATGGAGGCGCGATAGCTCATTCATATTCTGATGACCTAGGTTCAATTCCCACTTGGTGCGCCAGTGCATTAATCCTCATTACCAGTTCCCTCTGAGAGGACTTTAAGCCGTCAGTCGTCAGGTTACTTGCTTACAAGCATTGATGCTTAGCAATCAGGTAGAAAAAATTACCACCATTTTACCACGTGTATTTTTTTAAGGGTTCATCACTCGGGCTACCATTGTATGTTCTAAATCTGAACAGTAGATGAGCTTGGTAACTTTGGTTGTTAAACTTTCTTATGCATGTTCAAATCACATTTTTTCGAATTCATTATTTAAGGACGTTCCACAGTTAAAGTGAAATCCATGTCATTTTCACCAAACTTTGCACATAGATACTTTAGAACCTTAATATTCGAAATATGCAAAAATTAACATAGGTCCATGTGCTTGATTTTTTGCTATTAAGCTTCAAAGTTCACCCAAATCGATGTTCTTAAGAATTGCGCATTCAAAAGAATTTGGCATTTTTAGACCGCCCAAGATTACTACAATGAGTTTAAACCTCTATTACTCAGTCAAAATACATGAAAAAGTCATCAAATTTCGCAAGAGAGTTAATAATTGTATCGTTAGAATGGAGAATCTATTTATAGTGCTATTTGTTTGCAATTTTAAGTTTAACAGCACTATCAGCTCTTAAAAAAGGCGTAAACAATAACAAAACCCCAATCTAAAAAATGTAAAATTTCAGTAACAAACTACAAACGTACAATAAATGCTGCACTTTATTCAAAATCCATGTCATTTTCACCAAAATTTGCAGAGTTGTAGAGGAAAGTATACCTAAGAGGTACAAACATTAAAAAATAGGGGTTCATGTGCTTGTTTTTAAACTATCTGCATTTTTATTAGAGCAAATGTGCTTTTTAAAACACCAAAAATGCGCCGAATGCTTTTTATCTATGTGAAGAAAAAATCAAAACCACTCGACCATTTATTCAAAATCGGGGTAATATTCGTGATTCTTGGCAGCAGTGCAGAGTAAAGTATTTTGAAATTGTAGATTTTTTTTTTGAATGGTCCATGGAATAATCCAATTTTTTAGCTTCATGAAATAACGCATCGGATCTGCAGTTAAAGTGCAGAAGATGAGAAAAATCAGCTCTAATCAATCACCTGTTCATCCATTGTGACGTCAGCGCGCAGAGTGTAAACTATGCGCAGATCATAATGCGCACAAACATAACTGTGGAACGTCCTTAAAATCAAATTTATTTATTGAATCTTTTGGCATGTCTGTTTCCTTTCCTTATTATTCTGCCATCTTCAACATGATTTTATTTATTTTTTTATTTATTTATTTTTTTATTTATTTATTTATTTATTCATTAATTTTTTTTTTTTTTTTTTTTGGGGGGGGGTTAAAGACATTTTATAGTTGTAATAATGGGCAAATAAATTCAAACAGAATACAAACAAAACGACCCTGAAAGTATTAATTCATAAGCAAACAAATATTCCAGATGAAATTCTTTTTGCCATTATTCAGTGAACATGTTTTTTTTCCCAAACCACTATTATCAGATGTACCAACATGTGCTTACTTTTTAAAAGCAATTTTCAATGAACTCAGTTTGCTAGCTTTTATTGTTTCATGATGTTTACTTACTTAAACTTTGTCAGAACTTGTTAAATCTAGAACTTTAATACTATAATACCATTTCATTTTGAAAATGTGTGTTGGCTCAGTTGGTAGGGCATCCATCTCACAACCGGGAGGTCGGGGGTTCAAACCCAGGCCGCGTCAGACCAAAAGATGTTAAAAGATGGGAGTTGATGCTACCCTGTTTGGCATTCAATGACTGAAGGGATAGAGCCTCGTCAATCTGGCACTGCACAGCCCCTGTCGGGTCTACGATTAATAGAGGGCAAAGCAGATTTTTTGAGTATTTCATTTCATGTCTTTTTCGAACAATCAAACATGGATTTTCATTTTTGGATATTCAAAGGCAAAGATTCTTCTTATAACAGTGAAACAGATACTTGGTCACAAATCTCAAAACAAGATTTTGTGTAATCACAAAATCTACATTTTGTGATTATCTTTGTGATATTTTGTGATTATTGTAAAAATCTAAATAAATCTCTAAGATATATTATTTCTTAAAGGAATGTAGAGCATTGGAATCAAGAAGATTGCAGTACTGTATATCACATCTGTGTATGCTAGTATTGGCTTCCATTATTATGTCATATCAGAAACAATACTGTTAAAGGTCAAGGCCATCTCAAGGAATTGTTGATTTGAATCAATAGAGAAAATCAGATAAGCATAATGCTGAAAATTTCATCAGAATCAAATGTAAAATAAAAAGTTATGACATTTAAGGTTTCACTTATTTAAAAAAAATAGTTATATGCACAAATTAGTCACATGTAAATGACAGAATCGATGATGTCCCTCACTGTTTCTTGTGTTTTTTATTGTTTGAATTATACAATATTTCATTTTTTACAGATTTGACAATAAGGACAACTTGACTGAACTATAAAATGTTAACAAGTGGAATGCCTCTGGCGGTCTCACCTGCATCACGCGATTCAATATAGCAGCAGTGCTGATATTGAAAACTACTATAACTCGCACAAGATGTTTAGTGATACTTGGTTACTCTTATTTCCACGTTTAATGAACTAGACCAATACACTTAACAACAGAGATATGATGGTAATTCAACAAATACCCCCAACGTGGCCAAAATTCATTGTCGCCGCCGGAAAAAAACTTAACCTTAGGTTAAGATTTTGATTTTGATTCCCCCAACATAGTCTAAGTTCATTGACCCTAAATGACCTTTGACCTTGGTCATGTGACATGAAACTCATGCAGGATGTTCAGTAATACTTGATTAACCTTATGGCCAAGTTTCATGAACTAGGTCCATATACTTTCTAAGTCATGCTTCATTTCAAAAACTTAATCTCAGGTTAAGATTTGGTGTTGACGCTGCTGCCGCCGTCGGAAAAGCGGCGCCTATAGTCTCACTCTGCTATGCAGGTGAGACAAAAAATGGAAATTCCACATGTTAAGGGAGGAGAAAAAAATAACATTTCATATTTCATATCATAAGATACAAAAGAAATAGTAAATGAGTGATGTCATCAGTTCCCCATTTGCATACCAACCAGGATGTGCATAACTGTTTTGTGAAATTAAGCGACACTAAGAAATATCACAACTTTCTTATTTTACATCTCATTTTGATGAAATTTTCATTGTCATGCTTGTTGGATTTTTCTCTTTTTATTTAAATCAACTTTTTGTTTTGGTGGACTAGTCCTTTAATAAATCAGTATATGCATGTATGTAGTTCATGGAGATTCAAAGAAAGACCTGGATTTCAAACCAGTTTCAGGTAAAAATATTTATAGTGCAATCATTCTACTATTTAGTGTGACTTTCATCTTCACAATCTCCCTGACAATAATTCATCTTTGTAAACAGAAATTATGGAAATATAAAGGACCGAAGTTATGGTAATATCAAAGAAGGAAATGTACAGAGAAGTGTAAATGAAAACATGATTGTACAAAATGATCTTTGTAAAAGGTAAATTGTGTAAGGCTGCGTTTATGCGACCTCAAGCCAGAATCATGATTTGAATCATGATTCAAAACACAAACATGAATCACAATATCACAGAATCAGCGTTTAGACGACCTTCATTCCAATGCTGTTTCTCCTCATATTCGGGACAATCCAGTGTGCATCACTAGTGCGCAGTTTGACAGAGGAAGTTTTTCGCACGTGTTTCGGCTCTCGAAAAATCTTTTGCTTCCAGAATTCAGTCTATACCTCATTTTGTTTACTTCTATCATATAGGGTCCATATGCTTCTATTCATCTTGTTAGTTTATCCAAAATGGTGTTCGGAAGTGAATTTCAGCGTAGATCCAATTTAATATTGATACTGTATACTCAACAACAACTGAGATCATTGTCTGTCCAGTTAATTCATTTACTAGAACTTGAAGACATGACCAAAAAATGAAAAGTAGTGGACGATGCGATGACCAACACAGAACTTGAACATGACAAGAAATGCATGCGTAGTACATAATCATGTACATACAATGAGCATATAGAGCGCCTTGAGCTTGGCAAGAGTCAAACAGGAAGTAGCCCGACACAACAGTGAGGTCATAGAATCATGATTGTAATCACGATATTGTTTATTCGAACATTTTCGTACGTGATTCTGCAGAAACGTCTTTCCAAACGTCCCTTTTTTCGTGTTTCATGTTTGTGATTCTAATCATGATTATATTCAATTTCGACTAAACGCAATCGTGATTCTGCAGAATAATGATTTGAATCATGATTCAGATCATGATTCTCGGGTAAAAAACTGGCGGATAAACGCACCCTAGGAAATGGTACAACATGTACCAAATATTTGTTTTCTTCTAAAGTCAAGCAGCTGTTACAATTTGTTTGTCACATGGTGCCTTGCATCAAATAAAGTTGTTATTTATTTATTGTATTCTCTCAGTTCATACATATCTGTTGCATATTTCTTGTTGGGCAATAAAGATATTAAACTATGAACAGGAATGGAAAGGCTATTTATTTCCTATTGTACAATTATAGCAAGATGCAAGTTTATGTTCTTATTCCATTCAATAATTATAGACACATTGAAGCCATGACTGGATATCTGCTTGCAAGGTATAATAAACAATAATTGATAATTACAAAAATACACACACAACAAAATGAAACGATGCATCAAGGCCTTCTTTTCTATTTCAGCCTTTTATTTCAATATTCATTTATGGGAAGTCTCTGTAAAAAATGTTATCATGATAAATACAAATCAACTGACTTTTCCTTCAATTCCAATGTAGAGTGTTGGAATGTTTACCTTGCAAAATTATAACATTTATAAAAAAAATCTTTGCAAACATCACAAACATTAAAGGAGAATGAAACCCTTGAAACCAGCTGAATCAATATCAAAGAGAAAAATCAAAGAAACATATTGTTGAAAGTTTGAGGAAGATTGAATGAATAATAAGAAAGTTATGAGCATTTGAATATTGAGATCACTAGTGCCATGTAGATCCTCCCATCGGCAATGCGACCAAGATCTGTGATGTCACACACGTACAACTCCCTCATTACTTTAGTACTTATTTCACTTATATTCTCACTTTTATAGAGTCTATCACAAGGTGAGGTGTTCTCTTTATGAGATGACAAGTACAGAGGTTTCACAACATTATATCATTGATGAATCATTTGTCATATGATTAGAATGAGCAAAAAGAGATGTTTTGGGGTATATTTTCAGTGTTCAAATGGGAGAGTTGTACGTGTGTGACATCACAGATCTTGGTCGCATTGCCAATGGGAGGATCTCCATAGCATTATTGATCTCGACATTCAAATGCTCATAACTCTTTTATTGCTAGTCCTATTTTACTCAAACTTTTGTTGATCTTATTCTTTGATTTTTCTGCTTTCACAAAAGCTAACTTGCTCCAAGAGTTTCATTCTCCTTTAAACTTAAAATCATTAGATTAATTTAGTAACCAGATTTTGTGACATGACTGCCAAATCAGGGGCAAAAATACTTTTGCCTTTTGAACAGAATATGATTATATTTCTAATAATATTCTTTGATACTGTTTGCAGAAATAAACATTGCACTATTTGTGTGTGTTGACAATTATCTGCATATCGTAACATCAGAATATGTGATTTCTCGTAAAATGAATTTGAAATCAAAATTGTTAGCAATGTCATGCATAATGTCATCAACAGCTTTGTAGATGATAAAAAAAACCCTCCTAATTTACCCATCAGAACAACAACAAAAGTAATCAATAAACTTTAATTTGGTACATATAAATAAATTTTATTGCACATTAATTCTCATTTAAACCATATAAATGTAGCTGAATTCAAATCACTTTGAACATATCCTTTTATAATCAACACATAATCACAAATATACATGTAGCACTCTGTGTAACAATACAGAAAGCAAAAAACAAACATACCCATACACACCACTTAACTACATGTATCAACATACATTTCTTCTTTTTTTCTCAATGAGAAGATAATGCTATGCTTTGGAGCGGCTTTCTATGTTCTTTTTCTCAATAAGACAAAAATGCTATGCCTTGGAACGGAAATTTGAGTGTAAAAATGGGGGTCCCCTCCGCGGCACATACCCACTATGCATTATATACTGAGTGCCCCCCCCCCCCCCGGGTGGTAAAAATGAGGGGAGGGGTTGCCAAATGTTCTGTTGACCTTTATCCCATTAACATACATCACCTACTTAAGTCCTATCTTACCCCCCCCCCCCCCCCCGACTCTCCTGACTCTCATGAACACATTACTGAGATCCACATGATAAAGTCAAAGTGCTGCAGAAAAATTGCAGTCTATTAACACTCATGCATTTAATTTCCACATCCTTTGTTTCAGTGGGCAGTGCTCGCTCAAGCATGAATAGTTTTCCAACTTTTGGGTGTCATTTGAAAGTTGACTTTATTGGCTTTCCATACATACAAGTCTTTCTCCCCAAAGTAATATATAAGTGTTTTTGTTTTGTTTTTGGATGCACTGTATATGGAAAGCCAAAAACCCCATACACACCACTTAACTATCCACAAATATTGGAATGGCTAAGGATTTATAAGACATGTGAATATAAATATGCCATGGGTTTGTCTGGCTTTGACCTCTTCCAAAACAAAACTAAATGTTTATCTATAATCTATAATAGAGATTTGACATTAGACTATATTTTACATGTATAATTAGTCAAAAAGGGGGAATAAACCATAGATAGAGGTCTAATGATTTTATCTATAAATTCAGATAATTTATTTTAATGCAAGACAAACTTCATCCATTGAATTTTTATAATGAATAACAGAAGGTATGCTCATGTGTGTACAATTGTATAGATTTCTATTATTCATTATGGTTTACATATTCTATGATATTCCATTAAAGTACCACAATTCTATTTCAATGTCATATCTATTTAATAAATATGCATCTTAAAATATCTCATCAATAATCATAAATTCAAAGTATGATTTATTCATTAATCTTCATTTGTGCAGGGGAGGTTGAATAACAGGAATTTGTGCAAATTATCAGTCTAATTTTAACTACAATAATTTTCAACCACATGAATTTAGTGCAGGGACAAGCAGTATATATGTGTAATCCAAATAGATGGGTTAGATATTGTATGAACAGTGTAAGCGTATCTTATATGCACATCAAGGGCATTTATTTACAAACTGACTTGTTGTCCCCATTTCTAATAAAGCACAGTAAGACCACCCTTTTTCCTAATATAAAATTCCTCTTGCAAAGGGTCCTTGTAAAAAAAGATTTAGGACAAATTATTCTGTGCGGAAAAAACGAATCAGATTTCAACTTATTTGCAATAGACATGTGTTGAATACAATTTTAGGGAAAATTTATGGCATGAAACACACAGTATTATCATTTAAAAAAGAAAGTATGAAATACTAAAAAAATATGATCTCCTTACGAATAGTAATTAGACCTTTCAAAAATTTCTAAATTTCTAATTGTCTGATTTGCTTAAAAGAATTTACTAGTCTTCTCTTTGAATTCATCCTCTTTAAATAAATATATGATTTGTATAGCGCAAGTATCCACCTTGCTCAGTGCTCAAGGTGCACCTACAATACCACGGCTAAGATAGCCTATTGAGTCCGGTACACACAGCTTTTTGAATTACTTCCTGCCGGTACCCACAGCTTTTTGAGGAATTACTTCCTGCTGGTACCCATTTACCTCACCGGGGTTGAATGCAGCACAATTTGGGTACATTTCTTTCTGAAAGAAAACACACCATGGCTTGGAATCAAATTCACCCATGTCCTTCGGATTGAAAGACGAGTCTTAACAACTACACCACAACACACCCATATGTTTTTCAGAATATGTCATTTGAACCAGACTTTTTGTTTCAGATCAATTCAACAAGGTGAATGGTTTAAGTGTACATCTAATCAATCTTGGAATGAAATTAACTTTTTTGGTAATGCAGTGATTATAAATTGGTTTGGGGTTAGCATTGGTGTATGCACATCATTGCTATGTACACGTAGGTAAAAAGATGCGATAATCAAATAAGTCTCTCTTGATGTAGCCATTGACTTCAAAATAATGTCTTACAAAGCAAGAACTAGTACTATGATATTTATACACTTTCAAAGCATAATGATTGCAAGGGCTGGTTGAGATTATAAAAATATAATATACCATAAATTCTCAAATGATATTTCAACACAAGAGTCGTTTTCATCTAATGAACTTCAGTAACATTATTCAAATGTAAGTTTTCACATATCTCATTAACACACTCTGCTGCTATATAGATAGGTTGGAAGGTTAAGAATCAGGAATGGGGGGGGGTAGGGCTAGGAGACAGGAGAATGGGAGGTTGAGAATTAGGGATGGGGGGGGGGTAGGGCTAGGAGACAGGAGAATGGAAGGCTGAGAATAAGGGATGGGGGGGGGGTAGGGTTAGGAGACAGGAGAATGGAAGGCTGAGAATAAGGGATGGGGGGGGGTAGGGCTAGGAGATAGGAGAATGGAAGGTTGAGAATAAGGGATGGGGGGGGGGTAGGGCTAGGAGATAGGAGAATAAAAAGTTGAGAATAAGGGATGGGGGGGGGGTAGGGCTAGGAGACAGGAGAATGGAAGGTTGAGAATAAGGGAGGGGGGGGGTAGGGCTAGGAGATAGGAGAATAAAAAGTTGAGAATAAGGGATGGGGGGGGTAGGGCTAGGAGACAGGAGAATGGAAGGTTGAGAATCAGGGATGGGGAGGGGGTAAGAAAGAGGAAGTCAGGAAGAGAAAGCATGCCCAGCGGAGCTGTGCAATTAACTCTGCGATAACATCCTAAATGTTTTAAATATCTAACCAACATCTACAAATGTAGAAACAGTTTATTTTCTGCATGTAAAATTCATCACCTCATATTTTCGCCATTTTTGAAGTAAACGCTCTCAAATTTTCAGGGCTTGTTTAGAATATCAATTTGTCCTGAGAAACTTATATTAAACAACCAGGTACTTTTCATTTACTGTTCGTTTTCCCTCACATTGTCTAAAAAACTACAAAAAAAAACTGTGAGGAATAATATAAATAACATTTTCACCCCCAAAAATAGCCTTCTCTGAACTTCATTTAGTGAATTAGATCAAAAAGTAGGAATTACGCATAAATACGCATAATTCATATCATATGAAAGTAGTGCAATTTATTATGTCATCTACTTTTGAGCAAATTTTTGTCACGATCCATGGCAGCGATCTCAGAGGGCATAATGCATCAACTTACCGCAACCAGGAATTTAAGGTCACAAAAAAAAGCCCCGGTAAAAACCTAAAAAAAATTCTCATGAATCCGATGTAAACAAAAAAGTTGCATACACTGTATCTTTGTCATGCTAAATGTACAGTGCGTACAGGAAGTATATGTACACTATACATTAACAACGCTGTACACAAGGATTGCACGAACATTAATTGCAACCCTGTAAAAAGTCAATAAACCAATACCAGTCAGACATTTATTCATTTAAAATTGTTTGCAAATTGAGTGAAATGATAATAGTATTATCATGTTAAGCAGAGCCTGCTTGGAGAACAGTTTTTGGAAATGAAGTTGCTACACAGAGTAACATATGACATTATTATTATCATTATGAGTAATACCAATTGGAATACCAAGATACTTTTCTTTTTCATTTTTTTTACGCTCAGTGATTGTCAGATATTTTTTGATATCCAGCATAATTCATCTTCAACTTTTAAAATGTTGTTAATGTTAAGTGTTCATTGAATTCCTTGGGACTTTGTATGTCTCAACAATTAAATGACTTTTACCTGTTGTATGGCAATATTTTGTCTTTGTTGCATGGTTTGCTGTGGAGTAGAGTATAATGTTGTAGCTCCTGTTAACCCATTACTGCTCACCATAGATTGACCATAGACAGTGGTAGGGGTACCTACTACACCAGGCTGGGCACCTAATGATGACTGGTTCTGCTGTATCTGATCTGATATCAACAAAGTAAAAATAACTGCCATTTGCAAGGGTATCCTCACTGTCAAGACTATGTATTGGTACATGCAAATCAACTCCAAAGAAGATACTAATAATATTAAAATTAACTCTGAAAAAGATCTTAATATCATAAAGATATTTGAAGCTAGACAAATAATAGCCATACAGCAATGAGAATGTTACCAGCAATATTGGAAACTTCATTAACACATCAAATACATAACATATATATTGGATTCCTATGTAAAGAAAACTTGGCCAGCTACAAGTATTAGATTAGAAGTCTTAAAAAGAACTCACTTAGTGCAGCACCAACATTACTCCAGGGAGAGTCTTTCCAGGTGTACTGAGACATCTTACCCTCTGATTCTTAACAAGTTTCCTAAGAATTGAACAGGGAGAAAAAAAAACATGAAATTTTCATTATTGTATTGTCATTTGGGGAGGGGGAAGGGGGGGGGGGCTGTTGGTTACTAGTAAACAATTCCATGACAAAGTCTGAAAATTTGAACAATATCAAATCATTTTATACCAATGAATAAGCCAATAAGTTATTGAATCATTCATAACAAACTTATTTATGATTTGGGGGGCCATTTTCATGATTTGAAAGAAAAAAAAATTGTATTAGCCTCAATCAAGAATGAAGTTGCCAGTTAGGTCTACGAACTATTGCTTTAGAGAAGCCGTTCAAATTATCATCAGCGACGCGCTGCGGATCCCGGGGCAATCCTGCTCGATGCCGACTGCGCGCTATGCAGCTTACGCGTATCACAAAAGTGGTGCATGATTTAGTAGGAAGACGATTTTATCTTCTCTGATGGGTTTCAGCGTCGGGCCGTGGAACACGCTAGCGAGATCCAGCAGGATCCTGAATTTGCATTTCACATGTGTGCGTGCTGAAGTTGCATGTGTGTACACTCATTTTGCTGTTTTGGTAGTAGTCAAGCTCCGATTCTAAACCTACTAATATTTGGATGTTGTTTGAAGGTTTGCATGGTGGTATGTACAATCGCTGATGTGGTTTACGGTACACCATGTGAAGTGTTATAGAAACAGTGGATAGAAGAAGAGAAGAAATGGATAGGCGAGAAAGTGGAGATTTGAGAGTAGAGTATTCTTTCTTGAAAGTAGTCCTGAAAAGGACTGTAAACCAGGAAAGATTAATGAGGAGATGCTGGCTTGAGTCGGCGAGTAGAGATGATGAGTAGTAGAGAGACTCGATGTTTCGGGCAGGTTGACTGTCCGTCTTCAGGAGTGAGTGTTCGCTTGGCGTGCGGCGGTACTTATGGCATGCGTGCGGACGTGGGGGAAAGCGCTGGGATGGCGGTCACGGCGGGCTGACGTCGTAGGTGGCGCTCTGTGCGTGGGTCGGCGGTTTTAGCGGGAAACGAGTTGGCGTGGTATGCGGACGCAGTGTGTAGACGGCGGGGTGAGTTACGGCGGCGTGTGTGTGTGTCGGCGGCGTGGTAGGTACATCAGTGGTGGCGTTCTGTGCGTGTTGGTCGGCGAACTTGTCGGGTAGGCTTCGGCGGGAGTGAGTGGGTGGCCTGGTGTACGGATGCGGTGTTGGGTCTTCGGTGGAGGTTGTAGCGAGGTGTCGGTGGTGTGTGCGTCGGCGAAGTCGCTGGTTGAGTTGGTGATTCGATCAGACTGTTGTGTTGGGTAGGAGGGCTTGGTGGGGTGACGGTGGACGGCGGGTTACTTGTGGAGTTGGTTGTGGATTGGTTGGAAGTTGGGTGGTGACGTAGGATTGGGTGCCAGATGCTGTTGATGTGGAGGCCTGGGTCTTGAGGCACGGTGTTGTGTTGATGTATCTCAATGGCTTCCCTGACCCTTCTGGTATTCCAGTGCCGGATGTTGGTGATTAGGTGGCTCTTGTCCCTGTCTATGCGGTGATTTTCCTGTTGTGCATGTTTGACGATGGCAGATCGGTCCCAGTCGCTGCGTCGGTGGTGGGTCTTGTGTTCCTTGAGTCTGGTGTCGAAGTCTCGGCCGGTTTCTCCAATGTAGACATTGCCACAGTCGCAGGGAATCTTGTAGACGCCTGGTTGCTTGTTGGATTGGTGTTTGTCCTTATGAGGGTGCAGGATGGAGTGTAGCTTGCGAGAGGATTGGTGTCTGACGAGGATGTTGGCAGAGTGAAGGATGCGTTGTAGTCGGTGTGAAGTCTTGCCGATGTAGGGAAGTGCTATGGTGGCGATAGGCTTGGTTTCGGATGGGTTTTCGGTGCTGTTGGTGCTGGGTTGGTGGCTGGATGGTTGAGTGTTGATCCTTCTCCTGGGGTAATGGTTGATGGTGGTGAGTGCATTGGTCACGTGCTTGAGTTCCTGCTGTAAGTGTGCCTTGTCGCTGAGTTGGTGGGCTCGTCTGATGAGAGTGTCGGCGACTGATTGGTGGACGGATGGGTGATGGTGTGAGCGGAAATTGAGGTAGCGGTCTGTGTGGGTGGATTGTATTTGATTGTATTTGAATTACTAGTATGTGTCATTTTTAAAATGTGATTAACTCATCTCTCTCAATTTCTTTTTCCGTGATTTTGAACATAATTTCTATCTTTCGTGGATTGTCTTTACAATATATTACTGTAAAAGTGTAAATTTTCATGGATTTCGCGGCAAGATCGGCGAGCGAGACTTCAAAAACACACAAATTCATGAGCATTTATTTTGATGCAAGTTTTCAACCCCGGTTCAATTGCATGTACAGTTTTGGCAAAGAGACTACTTATTTGACCTATTGAGGATGACATTTAAGCAAGTTTAAGCTCCAAAATTGTATGCATATCATGAGAACTGTTCCAAAGAGGTCTTTTTTTTAAACGTTCGCAGATCGGTACTACAGTGCGTCTAAAAAAATATACACATGAAATTGCTGCGAAATAAAAAAAAATTTCACTATAGGGGAACAGATATAATGTCAGTTTTTTAGAGCTAAATCCTTTGGAACTTGCAAAGTTAAGGGCATTGTGATAAATTAATGACCAAATGTGACCAGATTTGCTTGTTTTAGCAAATTTCATAAATTAGTTAATTGGACTTTAATGCATGAGTGAACACAAATTTCACTTTTTTTTTGGCAGCATTTGAATTTCATCATGTGTATCTCAGCAATGTGTTCATTGGAGTCAGGAAAATAGGGGGTGAGATACATGTAGGACTTAAGTGGGAGAAGTAGGTTGATGGAATAAGGGTCAACAGAACATTTAGCCCCCTCCCTCTCTCCCACCCTCCCCTCCTGTTGAGAGACTTGCTATTGTTATACACGTGAAGTCCAGAGCAGAATGTTGATTTAATGATAAATTCTGAATTGGGGCATCAGCTTTTTCCTATCAATCATTTAATCAACAATTTATCAATAAATCAACTCATTTAATGTGCAATGTGATAAATCAAACATTCAGTTTTTTTTCAATAAATTATTTCATAAATCATCATAATCATTCAATTTATTGGTAATCATTCAATGAAAACAAAAGACCTTCAGTCACCAGTCACTTGTCAGTTAAGTTTTGAATAGGTTACAATCCAGGAAGTGAGACAGTCTAGAGAGAAGGAGCCTGGGAAATAGAGGACAAAAGGACAAAAAATAGAGGAACGCCATTTTAACCAAGTCTTACATATCTCAACATCTTGCTTGTAACAGGTACCATCACATTACTCTGACTCACGAACACACCTTTGAGGTCCACAAGATGAATATGCTACACTAAAATTACAATTCCTGTTCACTCATGCAATAACTTTCAATTTAGTAATTCATGAAATTTGCCTAAGAAACTAAAACTGATCTCATTTATTAATTAAGCATAACACCCTTAGCAATGCAAGTTCCAAAGGACTAACCTAATTACAAACTGTACTAAGGCTAATTCCTGCCCAGCCTGGCAGAGTTTAGTCTCTCAGGAGGAAAGAAGGGGGGGGGGGTAGAGATGAGGGGAGGGGTTGCCAAATGTTTTGTTGACCTTTATCCCATCAACATACTTCACTTTAAGTCCTATCTTACCCCCTATTCTCCTGACTCTCATAAACACATTGCTGAGATCCACGTGTTAAAGTCAAAATGCTGCACAAAAATGGCAGTTTATGAACCCTAATGCATTTAATTTCCATAGCCTTTGTTTCAGTGGGCAGTGCTTGCTCAAGCATGAATAGTTTTCCAAATTTTGAGTGAAACTTGAAAGTTGACTTTTTTGGCTTTCCACACATATAAGTCTTTCTCCCCAAAGTAATATATATTCTATTTGGCAGCCATTTCACAATTTATAGTTTTTTGTGGATGCACTGTATATGGAAAGCCAAAACCCCCATACGCACCACTTAACTATCCACAAATATTAGAATGCCTAAGGATTTATAAGACATATATGCAGTGGGTTTTTTTGGCTTTGAACTCTTCAAAAACAAAACTAAATATGTTCATCTATAATCTATAATGTAGATTTGACTTCAGACTATATTTTACATGTATAATTAGTCAAAAAGGGGGAATAAACCATAGATAGAGGTCTAATGGTTTTATCTTTAAATTCAGATAATTTATTTTAATGCAAGACAAACTTCATCCATTGAATTTTTATAATGAATAACAGAAGGTATGCTCATGTGTGTACAATTGTATAGATTTCTATTATTCATTATGGTTTACATATTCTATGATATTCCATTAAAGTACCACAATTCTATTTCAATGTCACATCTATTTAATAAATATGCATCTTAAAATATCTCATCAATAATCATAAATTCAAAGTATGATTTATTCATTAATCTTCATTTGTGCAGGGGAGGTTGAATAACAGGAATTTGTGCAAATTATCAGTCTAATTTTAACTACAATAATTTTCAACCACATGAATTTAGTGCAGGGACAAGCAGTATATAATAGATGGGTTAGATATTGTATGAACAGTGTAAGCGTATCTTATATGCACATCAAGGGCATTTATTTACAAACTGACTTGTTATCCCCATTTTTAATAAAGCACAGTGAGATCACCATTTTTCCTAATATGAAATTCCTCTTGCAAAGGGTCCTTGTAAAAAAAAGATTTAGGACAAATTATTCTGTGTGGAAAAAAAAACAAGTCAGATTTTTCAACTTTTTTGCAATAGACATGTGTTGAATACAATCTTAGGAAAAATGCATGTCATGAAACAGAGTATTATCATAAAAAAATTATGAATTATGAATAGTAATTAAACCTTTCGAAAATTCCTAAATTTGTAATTGTCTGATTTGCTTTAAAAATTTACTAGTCTCCTCTTTGAATTCATCCTCTTTAAATAAATAAAATAATATATGATATATTGTATAGCACACGTATCCACCTTGCTCGGTGCTCAAGGTGCACCTACAATACCCTGGCTAAGATAGCCTATTGAGTCCGGTACACACAGCTTTTTGAATTACTTCCTGCCGGTACCCACAGCTTTTTGAGGAATTACTTCCTGCTGGTACCCATTTACCTCACCGGGGTTGGGTGCAGCACAACTTGGGTAAATTTCTTGCTGAAGGTTAACACACCATGGCTTGGAATCAAATTCACCCATGTCCTTCAGATTGAAAGACGAGTCTTAACAACTAGACCACGACACATTCATATGTTTTTCAGAATATGTCATTTGAACCAGACTTTTTGTTTCAGATCAATTCAACAAGGTGAATGGTTTAAGTGTACATCTAATCCATCTTGGAATGAAATTAACTTTTTTGGTAATGCAGTGATTATAAATTGGTTTGGGGTGAGCATTGGTGTATGCACATCATTGCTATGTACACGTAGGTAAAAAGATGCGATAATCAAATAAGTCTCTCTTGATGTAGCCATTGACTTCAAAATAATGTCTTACAAAGCAAGAACTAGCACTATGATATTTATACACTTTCAAAGCGTATTGATTGCAAGGGCTCGTTGAGATTATGAAAATATAATATATCATTAATTCTCAAATGATATTTCAACACAAGAGTCGTTTTCATCTAATGAACTTCAGTAACATTATTCAAATGTAAGTTTTCACATATCTCATTAACACACTCTGCTGCTATATAGATATACAGTACTGTTATGGAAGGTTGAGAATCAAGGGGGGGGGGTAGGGCTAGGAGACAGGACAATGGAAGGTTGAGATTCAGGGATGGGGGGGGGGGGGTAGGGCTAGGAGACAGGAGAATGGAAGGTTGAGAATCAGGGATGGGGTTGGGGTTGGGCTAGGAGATAGGAGAATGGAAGGTTGAGAATCAGGGATCGGGGGGGGGGGGGAGGGTTAGGGCTAGGAGACAGGAGAATGGAAGGTTGAAAATGGAACATGAAAAAGTGAATGCAGCATGGACTATTGATGGTCGGATACTCGCTGCAGTGAAAACAACAGATGAGAAAATCACTATGAAAAGGAAAATACACAGAGAGAGTGACTTAATTAAACTCTAACCATTAAACTCTAAACATCAATGCAATTTTATTGTCCGATAACGGATAACACGCCTATTTGCATGGTATAAACTCTGTTATCAACATAACATTGACTATACTACCAACGTCTATTATTGATATAATTACTTCTGCCTTAAAATGAATTCATTTACATTACTATTTTTTATATTGTATATAAGTAAAATATAACTATTATTGGTATTACTCCATTATTACCTCACCAATTTGTCGGCACTTGACGAAATCAATTATCTGCACATCCAGATTCCTCCAAATCCACAGTTATATAAATTCAGATTTCTGTTTTGTAATAGGTTCGATATTACAATATCCATTGTAATACTTTTTATGTCATCGATCACATCTGTTTAATCGATTCTTGTTTCATTATATATATATATTTTTTTTTTCTCACTTGTAAGTTTGGCATTTCAAGCTTCAGTAGCCCACACGTATTGTACTGTATATTTTTAAAGTTAGTACCCCTATCAAGGGAACCTTTCTTCCACAGCATTGTATTTTCCAAATCTTTAAGTTAGAATTTGACCTTAGTCTTCACTTATCCATCCCAATTGTTTAATGATCGACTCTGAACTACTTAATACTATTCCAGATTTAATCGATATCAAAGAATGCCAATACTACTTACCGAGCAAACTTAATGATGTACCAATTAGTTCATCAGACTTAAGCCTTCTTCACCTCAATGCCCGGAGCTTATCGTGTAATATAGATAAAATCCAGAGTCTTTTGTGTTCTTTTAGACATAGTTTCTCTGTTATCTGTGTAAGCGAATCATGGCTTCATGCTCAATCCCCATGTCAATTGTTAGAACTTGAGGGCTACAAAATGCTTCGTGCAGATAGAAAGACTGGCCGTGGAGGTGGAGTTGTTTTGTACGTAAAGGATGATATCTCTTTTCATTTTTTCAACGACACCTCCCTTTCTCCCGACTTCCAATCTCTTTTCATTGAAATTAAGAACAACGGGAATAAAAAGAACGTCATAGTCGGTGTAACGTATCGTCCCCCATCTACTGTCATAGACGATTTCATTGAATACCTTGATCCTCTTTTAAGTTCTTTTTCTCGAGGGGGTAAAGAAATCTTTCTCCTTGGAGATTTTAACATCAACCTCCAATCTTCAGATTCTCGAATTAGTAGCACATTTACCAATTTTCTTCATTCGTATGCACTATATCCATTAATAGACAAGCCGACACGCGTTGTTGGCTCCTCACAAACCCTGCTTGATAATGTTTTTACAAGTTCTTTATCTGAAAATCTTCAAAGTGGAATACTATATTCGGACGTCTCCGACCACATGCCAGTCTTCGCTTTTCATAAAACACACAGTCACCCAACAATAATCAATAATCCTAAACAAGGGCTTACTTATTTTAGAAAAAATACGCCAGAAGAAATTAAAGAATTGAATAATGCTCTTTGCAAAGAGAAGTGGTCAGTAGTTTTTGAAGTGCAAAATGATGTCGATAAGGCTTATGATCTGTTTCTTGATATTTTATTTAAAAAATTCAATGAACACGTCCCACTTCGACTTGTGAAAGGCAATAGAAGGAATACAATTCGTAAACCGTGGATCACTAAAGGTTTACTTAAATCAATTAAGAGGAAAAACGTCTTATTCAAGAATTACATACGTAATCCAAGTGACTTATCACTACACAATAAGTTTAAAAGGTATCGTAACAAATTGAACGCCTTGATTAAGCATTCTCGAAGACATTATTATTTTAACAAATTGCATGCTGCATCCGGTCAAACCTCAGCAACATGGACAATTTTAAACGAGATACTAGGGAAAAGAAAAGGAAAAGATTTTCCTTCTGAACTTAATATGAATAACTTAAAAACTAGTGAACCAAACGAATTAGTTAATATGCTTAATAGTTACTTTGTCAACATCGGTGTAAATTTATCAGATTCTACAGGTAGTAATGAGCCGTCTCCAAAGGAGTCATTATTTCCAAGATGCAGCAAATCAATATTTTTCCAACATGTTACTCCTAGCGAGATAATATCCATTGCCAAAACTCTGAAAAACAGTAAATCATGTGGTCACGAAGGATTGAATACTTTTATTTTAAAAAAGATTATCCATAATATCGCTGATCCTTTATGTCATATATTCAACATGTCACTCACGACAGGAACTTTCCCCCAATCCTTCAAACTGGCAAAGGTAATACCAATTTTCAAAAAGGGTGATCGCAATCAATGTAACAATTATCGACCGATTTCAATATTGCCTTGTATGTCTAAGATTCTCGAACGGATAGTTTACAATCAATTATATGCTTTCTTACTCAAACATGATCTACTGCTTCCTACACAATATGGTTTTCGTAAGAATTACTCTACAGATTTGGCAATATTGGACATATATGATAAAATAACATCTGCCATCGCCAAAAAGCAATTTGTCGTAGGTGTCATGTTAGACCTGTCCAAGGCATTCGACACCCTTAATCATAAAATTCTACTCCATAAGCTCGAACAAAGTGGTGTAAGGGGAACGCCACTTGGATGGTTTAGTGATTATATTTCCAACCGGCAACAATATACTGAATTTGACAATCATAAATCCGATATCCTAAATCTGAAATGCGGCGTCCCACAAGGGTCTATACTCGGGCCTCTCTTATTCCTAGTTTATGTAAATGATATCTCACATGTTTCTCCCAATCTACAATATGTCTTGTTTGCTGACGACACAACCCTACTTTACGCTGATGAAAATCTGGATAATATTTTTTCTCTGTATAACACTGAACTCCCTAAATTATTAAATTGGCTTCGTTCTAATAAATTATCGCTCAATATCAGTAAGACCAATTATATAGTATTTCACAGTAAAAACAAACCAATCATTGATAACCCAAATCATAACATTATTGTAAACAATACTATCTTAGAAAAGAAGTCAACAGTGAAGTTCCTAGGTATTTTACTTGACGAATGTCTCACATGGAACCCCCAGTTTGAAAACCTTAAACTTAATGTATCACGTACGCTTGGCATCATGTCTAAGCTTAAATTCTACCTTCCCACTAAGGCGATGATTTTATTGTACAACTCATTTATCTTGTCTTCATTGTCATATGGAATTATTGTCTGGGGAAATTGTTATTCCAAACATATAGATATGCTGTTCAAATTACAAAAGAGAGCTGTAAGGTTGTGTACAGGGTCTCATTATCTAGCCCACACCGACCCAATTTTTAAAGAGCTTGGATTACTAAAAGTTGCGGATATAAATACCATCCAGACAGCACTTTTCATGTTTAGATTGAAAAATAAAATATTGCCTTCCCAATTCAATTCTATGTTCATATGTAATTACCAAATTCATTCGTATAACACAAGAGGCTCAGAAAATTACCATTTAATAAATCCGCGAACTTTGTTAACATCTAAATCAATAAGACACAGGGGCCCCGACGTCTGGCATTCACTTCCCACTGAGATCAAGCAATACTCATTTTTATCGGCATTCAAAAGAAAATTAAAATACCACATTTTATCTACATATTAGTTGGAAGATAGGTCGATTTTGTTCATGTAAGGGGGGGGGGGTGTTTAGGAGTTTTCTTGGGCAAGTTACAGTTAAGTTAATTTATGCTTTATTTGTATGTTATTTTATCAAGTTATGTATATGTATTTCTGCAATCGTATTCTTTAATTGGGAATAACCCCTTTCAAGCTCCTTGTAGCTTTTTGGTTTTTCCCATATTTCTCTTATAAGTTTTTATAATCTCAAATTCATGTACCTGATTACTATATATGTAATTCAATTATTAACGTTTTATATTTGGAATGTATATATTTTGTATTGTTTTTATCATGAGAAATAAAATCACTCAATCAATCAATCAATCAAAATCAGGTAAGGGGGACGGGTAGGGCTTGGAGATAGGAGAATAAAAGGTTGAGAATCAGGGATCGGGGGGGGGGGGGGGGGGAGGGTAGGAAAGGGGAAGTCAGATAGAGAATGCAGGACCAGCACAGTGCATACAGGAATTATTTGTACATTATCAATGCTGTACAACAGCATTGCACTAACATTAAATGCAACCCTGTAAAAAAAGACAATAAATAAACACCAGTCAGATATTTATTAAGAATTGTTTGTGATATGATAATGACATTATCGTGTTAAGCAGGGTCTGATGGGAGAACAGTTTTTGGATACGAAGTGGCTACCCTAGGTGAAATATGACATTATCATTATGAGTAATACCAATTGGAATACCAAGATACTTTTCTTTTTCATTTTTTTTACGCTCAGTGATTGTCAGATATTTTTTGATATCCAGCATAATTCATCTTCAACTTTTAAAATGTTGTTAATGTTAAGTGTTCATTGAATTCCTTGGGACTTTGTATGTCTCAACAATTAAATGACTTTTACCTGTTGTATGGCAATATTTTGTCTTTGTTGCATGGTTTGCTGTGGAGTAGAGTATAATGTTGTAGCTCCTGTTAACCCATTACTGCTCACCATAGATTGACCATAGACAGTGGTAGGGGTACCTACTACACCAGGCTGGGCACCTAATGATGACTGGTTCTGCTGTATCTGATCTGATATCAATAAAGTAAAAATAACTGCCATTTGCAAGGGTATCCTCACTGTTAAGACTATGCATTGGTACAAGCACATCAACTCCAAAGAAGATACTAATAATATTAAAATTAACTCTGAAAAAGATCTTAATATCATAAAGAAATTTGAAGCTAGACAAATAATAGCCATACAGCAATGAGAATGTTACCAGTAATATTGGAAACTTCATTAACACATCAAATACATAACATATATATTGGATTCCTATGTAAAGAAAACTTGGCCAGCTACAAGTATTAGATTAGAAGTCTTAAAAAGAACTCACTTAGTGCAGCACCAACATTACTCCAGGGAGAGTCTTTCCAGGTGTACTGAGACATCTTACCCTCTGATTCTTAACAAGTTTCCTAAGAATTGAACAGGGAGAAAAAAACATGAAATTTTCATTATTGTATTGTCATTTGGGGAGGGGGGAAAGGGGGGGGGCTCCTGATCCCTTGGTGGTTGTTTTTTCTTGAAAGTGTTCTTGATAAAACGGCGTGGGTAGCAGTTGCTGTACAAGGCACCACGTATGTGTGCTCTTTCTTTCGGGAGTTCAGGTGGGTGAGTTAAAATACGTGCTGCTCTGTCTTTTTCAAGACTCGCACAGTCTTGCCATACATAGATGGCCTTTCACAACAACTTAAACGCCGATTAGAAGGTCACGGTATCCGAACGGTTTTCCGCTCGGACACCACCGTACACAAACAGCTTGTACACCCCAAAGACCCTATCCCTGATCACAGACGTGATGGCGTAGTATACAACATTCCTTGCCAGGGATGTGACGGGTCTTACATCGGAGAAACAGCCCGACCGATAGTTGAACGCATTTCTGAACACAAGCGCAATGTTCGGTTACAGCGAACCGACACATCCGCGGTGGCAGAACATGCTTGGGAGAAGCAACACCACCCAGATTGGGAGGGTGTACATTGCATTGCCAAAGAGAGACATTGGTATACACGCAGGATTAAGGAGGCTATTAGTATATATGTCTTTGTCGTAACAACTTCTACAGAGACAGCGGGATCGACATCCCCGACTTCTGGATGCGAACCATCCGACAGCACAATACCCCCTTACCTGGCAGTGAACGCCGACCCGATCGTTCCCGGCCCCGAATGAGGGACCGCTCAGCTAGTCAACCCCCGCCCATGGCGTATTTGCATATACCCCCGGCTTATTTGCATATACGGATTACCGGCCGCACCGCACACACCGACGCTCAAGTACGGTCCTGGAGATTAGTATAAATAGAGTACGTTATCAGATAATTTTCGTCACTTGATAAAGAGTTGCAGCGGCACTCGAAAGCTCGTGAACTTGTAAGCTAGTGAACACTTTTTGCGAGAGTGATCACGAATTTCCTAGAAAGCCAGTGAACACTTTTTGCGAGAGTGATCATGAATTTCCTTGTTGACCATAGTAGATTGCGAGACAAATGAATACCCTCTAGCGATTATTTCAATCCACAATAATGAACCTATTTAGTATAACGTATATTGCTTAATGTCTTCATGAAAGAAACAATATTTTAAGTAAAACATTTCAAAAGAAATTACATTATAACTAATTTACTTATTGGAGTACAGAGGAGAGTATTCATTGCCTTAATGACATCATTATATATGCAGCCAATTTGTAGTCTACATGAGTATATTGATTACCAATTTTTACAAATTTTATAACTTTCCTATTATTTGTCTGATATCAACTTGTCTGATTTTCTTTTAAAAGCAAGTTATTATTTGGATTTGGCTCCCCTTTAAGTGCTGAAATGTCTTCACGAAATGTTAATCTTTATTTTTTTAAATGCAGGGCACATGCACGGACACGATGTTTGATTGAAATGACGTTTGGACAGCTGAAAAACAAGTTCAGGTGCTTGAAGGGGCATGGAATGCAGGTGGAACCAAGGAGAGTCTGTGATGTTGTTGTTACATGTGCAGTCTTGTACAACATAGCTAAGTTATTAAATGAACCACCAGACGAAGAAGCGGATCAACAGCCTGAAAATGAAGAGGGAGGAAATGATGAAGTCAATGTGGAAGAAAATGATGATCATGAGTACCAGGTTAGCCAGATGGTACAAATGGATATTGTTAATGATTTCTTTACATATTATATATATTTTTTTTGAAGACCCAGACCTAACCCAAAAGTAAAATTGACAAATCATATGCCAATCAAAAGTTTATAAACTACTGAATACAGCAATGTAAGCTTTTTCATCACCAAGCAGTTGAATATTTTGCTTTAGAATAGCTCTAATTATTGTGCTTTTCATCGGCCTCAAAATTGTGAAGTAATGTTGTGTTAACGTTGTGATTCCATAGGTTTGTACACATAAAAACTGAAATATTGTCAGTGCCTGTTTCCTCTCCAAACGAAAAGAAAGTGAATATATACATGTAAATCTGGAAATAAAAACAAAATCAACCATTTTTTCTGTGTAAAAACCTTTGTAATCGTAACACTCCTGACGTCACGTAATACAGACTGTCAAAAAAATTAATAGAGCCTTTTTAAGCAATATACTCAGCTGTCTAGCAGTGAATATCAGACTTGCAACGTTGCACTATGTATTTCCCACTTGTAAATTTCACTTCTAGCTTCAATCTTGGTCTTTAAGTTATGTTTTCAGGTACGTTACAGACTCTCTTTGGTACCTTTGATTAATGTAGAAAGTTGATAACATAATCCTAATTGTAATTGAGGGTGGGTGGGGGAATATAAATAATCTCATTGAATGCATTACCTACTTTTTATCAATAGAGTATCCATATCATAGCATAATATCACTCACTAAGGGTTGGTCATTATTATTACTCCAGTAACACTTTCATTTTCTATGTGATTTAATTGCAAATGTCATCTACAGTGCGTCCTAAAAAAATTATACACTTTTGAAATGGCTGCCAAATAAAAAATGTAGCACTTCGGGGGAAAAATCTTACATATATGGAAAGCCAATAAAGTCAACTTTCAAATGACACCAAAAAGTTGGAAAACTATTCATGCTTGAGCGAGCACTGCCCACTAAAACAAAGGGTATGAAAATTAGGGTGGGCTGGAATTAGCCTTCCAATTTATGCCAGTTTTTGAGAGGCAAATCCTTTCGAACTTGCAAAGTTAAGGGCGTTGTCATAAATTTATGATCAACCGTGACCAGTTTTGGTTGCTTAAGCAATTTTTTGTATTATTAAACTGAACTTTAATGCAGGAGTGAACATAAATTACACTTTTTGGGCAGCATTTCAACTTAATCATTTGGATCTCTTTTTTGGGCAGCATTTCAACTTTATCATGTGGATCTCAGCAATGTGTTCATGGGAGTCGGGAGATTAGGGGATGAGATAGGACTTAAGTGAGAGAAGTAGGTTGATGGAATAAGGGTCAACAGAACATTCAGCCCCCGCCCCTTCCCTTTTTCCCGCCCTCCCCTCCTGTTGAGGGACTGATGGCTATCGTAACGTACACGTGAAGTCCATAGCAGAATGTTGATTTAATGATTAATTCTGAATTGGGGAATCAACTTTTTCCTATAAATCATTTAATCTACAATTTATCTGGAAATAAACTCATTCAATGTGCAATGTGATCAATAAAACATTCAGGGTTTTTTTTCTCAATAAATTACTTCATTAATCATCATAATCATTAAATTTCTTGGTAATCATTCAGTAAAAAAACCCTGACCATTAGCTACCGGTCACTTGGCAGCTAAGTTTTGAATAGGCTACAATCCAGGAAGTGAGACAGAGAGTGAGTGGGGGGGGGGGGGCTGGGAAATGGAGGTGGAGAGGGGAGGGTTATGACTTTTAATTTGTAAAAGGACAAAAAGAAGAGGAATGCACTTTTAACCAAGTCTTAGAATATCTCGCCCTCTTGCTTGTATGAGGTACCATCACATTACTCTGACTCTCACAAACACACTTCTGAGGTCCACAAGATGAATATGCTACACTAATATTACAATTCCTGTTCACTCATGCATTATATTTTAATTTAGTAACTCATGAAACTTGCCTAAGAAACCATAACTTATCTCACTCATAAATAGCATAACACCCGTAGCTTTGAATAGCATAACACCCTTAGCTTTGTCAGTTCCAAAGAACTAACCTCTCAAAACAAAACTGGTAAGGCTAATTCCTACACAGCCTAGCCAAACTTAGTCTCTCAGGAGGAGAGAAGAGGGGGGAGGGGTTGCTAAATGTTCTGTTGACCTTTATCCCATCAATGTACTTCACCTAAAAAATGACCTAAGTCATATACCCCCCCCCCCCCCCTCTTCTCCTGACTCTCATGAACACATTGTTGAGATCCACATGATAAAGACAAAATGCTGCACTAAAATTTGCAAATCATGATCACTCATGCATTAAATTTCAATTTAATAATGCATTACATGTAATTTTCACAAACATTGAACTGATCACATCTGATCTTTAATTCACCAAATAACCCTCAACTTTGCAAGTACCAAACAAAAAAACCTGAAAGAAATTGGAAGGCTAATTCCGGCCTACCCTAATTTTCATACCCTTTGTTTCAGTGGGCAGTGCTCGCTCAAGCGTGAATAGTTTTCCAACTTTTTGGTGTCATTTGAAAGTTGACTTTATTGGCTTTCCATATATGTAAGATTTTTCCCCCAAAGTGCTACATTTTTTATTTGGCAGCCATTTCAAAAGTGTATAGTTTTTTTGGGATGCACTGTATTGCCTACCGTGAATTATGTAATCCATTACTTTTGCGATAATTATTTGGAACCCTTATGATGTTTAACTGATAGCTATTTATTGAATAAAAGTAGTATGAAGAGAGCAAGAGTAGCATTGTGACAGCAACTTTGAATGACAGTTTCATGTCACCATATTGAATAAACAGCTTCCCTATTTCAGTATATAATGAACAAAGGGTTTAGAAAAGCAACTCTTGAAAATTGAAGCACTTTATTATTCATGTCAGACTATTTATTGACAATTGAATAATTTCATCAACGATTTCTATTTTAAACACAAATGAACAAATGTATTCTCATAGACATAAAGAAGAATATGTACATTAAATAAATAAAATTACCAAGTAAATGTCAATTTTCTAAAATAATTATATTCTGTATACATCATATAATTATGACTTGTCAACATATTTAACAAATTAAAGGCACTTGAATTCACTGTATCATAAGTAATGAAATTATTGAATATATCTATAATAATTGATCAGTATATAGTTGTATAAACTTCTTCATATATTCTTAGATACATTAACATTAATAAATACCATGAAATTTAAGAATTTAAATTGCACACAGTTTTTCTCTTTTGTTAAAGTGTGTGAATACTTTTTCAAAATTTCATATTTACAGAAATTAATATTCAAAATGCACCTTTTATTCAAAACCTATTATGACAGAAAAAGATGGAGATATGAATAACGAAAAAGTATCTCCCCTTCCTCTTTATTCAACTGAAAATTGTTACTTTGAAAAAAAATATCCCACACTGTGTTCTCACTCATGTATGACTTGATCAATTGTTTTTTTTTTCCTTCAAAATATTAGCCAAAATGGTACTGCTGCAAAATGATTTGCATGAAATCAATTCATCTAAATGTTTATGTATTTTGAAAAGGTGGAGAGTTACTTTCTCATTATGTGTGAAAAGAGTAAGTCCATGTCAATTCACCTGAAATGTTCATGTTGCATTATGAATGGAACCATTTATAAAGTTTTCATTATTTAAGGGCCCCGGAGGTTTATCTTAGTGGATACATAAAAATTCTTATTTAGACCATATGTGACCAGCCACCAAAAGATCAACAGTATGTCGTCATTGAAGGTTCTCTTTGAATAGCAAAGATAATAATTTGGTCTTCAAAATGAAAAAAAAAAAGTTAATTGGAAAGGGTAAATCTTCTTCTTCATACTGTCAAAGGCTGAAGCTTTGAAGTTGACTAGAAAACAAGATACAACATTTTATCTAACACAACTTTTTGCAGACTGCTTTGAAGTTTCATTTAAATTGCAGAGTGTGCACATCTCATGCTTGAGTGAACCACAAACTTCAAACCTTGTTTTCTCCATATTTTTTTAAGCTCTCGCTTAATTTCATTTGCTTTCAATCAAGTACTTGTAAGGAATATTCTTGATCAATTTTGACAAGTTATATATCATATCAAAGTTTAGGCTATGCTTTTCAATCTCAATGAAAACATTAAAAATTATTTTGGGAGACTTGTTGATTTTTGGTGGCTGGTCACATATAATATTTATAGATCTAGAATTTCAAGTATTTGACCATCCTTCTAGCTGATAAATTTGATGAAATTTAAATGACAATTAGCAATTTTGTTCATTAATGAAACTATATACACCCTATACTCAAATCACAATTCTTTATTGTTAACCTTTTCTTTTGTAAACTGAAACAAACATAATATTGCCTGGTATATTATGCCTATTGTTAATTGATTCTTGGGGATTAACAGTTGGAGAAATTGCAAATTTGAATATCCACTGTCTTAAGCTCATTCATTGTCACTTCTTCAAGTTCTAATCCTGAAGAAATCTCTTAAGAAACTTTTTTTTTGTTTCACCAGGTCATTAGTGGTTCTTAAAGCGACATTGTGAGCATATCGTTCTAATATCATAGGATTTCTAGTGGACTTTGGTCAAAGTTGAGGGATAAAGTGTCATCAGGGCTGGTATGCCATTCAAAACTTAGGTTCTACAAAGATTTTATGATGTATTTTACACTGCTAAGAAATATGCTTATTTTTCATTCAGGTCAACATTGTTTTACTTTTGTAACAAAATATATAAACCAAACATGCTGAACAATGTGACATCACCAACTTTGTGCACTTAATACGTTCACCAAAAGCACTACAACCCAATTCTTCACAACCAAGGATGACTACAAACACACACAAAAAAATTACCTGCAAATACATTCCAAATTATTTTATTTACCCATTTTTTCAATTAAATAATTCAAAAAGACTTAAGTATTGAATTGAAAACAGGCTGAGTTGAATTGACATGGGCTGACCCTAAAAAGGAGGCTTTAAATACTTCAAAATAGTAAAGAGAGAACCTGAACACAGTGAACCATTATTGTTCCTTGCCTCCCCGCTGTCTCATGACAAGAAGATCTATTATTGTACCTAACTGACCGCTGATTCTCAACAGGTCAGCATGGATAACATCAGGGGGACAAGTAACAAGTTGTGTCACTGTGTCCAAGTTCTCAAGAACCTGAATATCCCCAATATCATCTCCCAAGTCTTCTTCATCATTGTCCATGTTCTGGTTCGTGTCTTCGGCTAGGGCAGCAACCTCCAAATTCTGGGAGCTTGTGCATTCCTAGTAATGAGATTATTAAAAAATATAAAAATACATTAACCATCATAAAATGGGAAGGGTTTTTAGAAATCCAATCTTGCAACCCTTACCTAGTATTAACAGATTATAATGCATATGCTGGTTGAGAAGAAAATATGCCCCTACATATTATTTTCAAATCCTATCAAGAAAAAAAATCATTTATAAAAAACCCAATATAAATCAAATTATTTTTCTCAATAGTAAGATTGAAAAAGAAAATATATGAAGATGTTGAAGTCACTTTAACCATCATAAATGGATATGCCTGGCATTATACTTTAAGTCATACTCCCAGGGGGGGGGGGAGGGGGGGGGGCACTCAAATTATTTTTTGATGGGGGCGTGCCTCACAAAACTCTGAAATGGTGGTCTAAGGAACTGACGAAAAGGGTAAAATACGGGGCCTTGGGAACTAAATATATACCGAGCGGTGTGAAAAACAGGGTCTACAGAACGGGATCGCGGCACTGCAAATACGTTGCACCATAGCGCTGTGCATGCACCCGCCATGCGTAGAGCGGCTACTAGTTATTATGTAGGGAGTTGCAAAGACATATGTGCATCTCTCGCATGCGGTGCTTGCGCTGGACAATTTTGGTAGGGCTGGAGAACTGAGATGACTCGAAACGGGGGTCTTGCGAGCGGGACTGGGCGGCTTCTGAACTGAACTTTTGTCATTCGGAGTATCTAGAGAACTGAAAATTGGGTCTGAAAAGGGGGTCATCAAAGCGGCACGTCCCCGTACCACCAATATATGTGAGTGCCCCCTCCGGGGTCATACTTAACTCTTTGTGAAACACCCCCCTGAACTGTTCCCCAACCAGGTATTAACAGAATAATATTGTGTCTTCTAGTTGAAAAGAAAATGATGTACATGTACTCCTAAATAAGAATTACACATTTTTATTAAGAAAACAAAAATCATTTATAAACCCCAATTACACATCTAATTATGTTTTCTTAATATTATCCCCAATCACTCACAATTAATACAAAGTTCACACAACAGGAAAGGGTCAGTGAGATAAAGAGTTTGTTGCTTGTCAATTTTAAAATGTAGAAAGTAATGCCTTCATGGATGTTTTGTCACCTTAACCCCCCATTTTTTTGAGGGGGGGGGGTTAAAAACATAGTTTCTGCAGACACATTTTAGTTGAAGTGAACAGCCACTTCCAAGAGTGATTATATCATAGAAACTGATATCAAATCATAGTTTTGATATGCTCTTTCACATAAGATGTGTATTTATTAAAAAATTGTATTCATGATCTATAAAAAATAGCATTTTCACAGTTACAAAGCAAGTATAAAATACAAATCAAACAAGGATATCTTAGGAATGGCAGACAGTCATTCTCAATAAAGGTATAGATGTTTTTCTTAGCACACAAAATGATTCTATGTAATTTGAATGATTTATATTAATTCAATTTTTTACATTATTCAAGTCTTTAAAAAAAAATATTTTGGTTTTTTATGAAAGAAAAATTACAATTTCGATTGTCAATCACACACACACAAAAATAACTTACACCCAACCAAGCTTCATTCTGGGAGCTCGCCAGCCCCTCCCTTATTTCGGTTGCTACTGCTTCCAACACCTTTTCAGAAATAAAATCAATAGACTTTGGGGGTCCTCCACCTGAATATTGAAGCATAAAAACAAATACTCAAATGATATTTAAATAAATCCAATATGATATGATTCGTAATTGATATTAAAAATTTGATTTTCATTCAATTTCATTCAGTGGATTAGTCTTCGGACTTTGAAACAGAGGGTTGTGGGTTCGAATCCCTGCCATGGCGTAATTTCCTCCGGCAAGAAATTTATCCACATTGTGCCGCACTTGACCCAAGTGAGGTGAATGGGTACCCGGAAGGATTTACTCCTTGATCGCTTTAGCGCCTATTAATATGACGTTTCTGCTACTGCCGGGGTAATAATATGATACCAAGTATCAAAATGCAGTTGAGTATATGCACAAAGCAACTGCGCTATATAAATGGACATTATTATTATCAATAATTTAATAATTCAAACTGACATCAATGAATGACGAAAAATAAATTGATGACCATGTATTTTGATTGATATTTGTCTAATTATAATCAACCATCAGTCTTCTGCATCCTTGCAACAGTGAACAACAAATATATATTCACAGAGATATGCTCACCTGTGAGCTTGGCATGGGCCGTGCATTTAAGAGCCCTGCTCTTCAGCTCCTGCCTCTTCTTCTTCAATTCTCTCCAATCTCTCTCAGAACCACCACAAATCCTTAATTCCGTGGCAAGTACCTTCCAGGTATTCTGCTTTCTCTGGTCATTCTAAAAAGACAAATATCTTTATCCAGTGTGTTTTGCCCCTGAAAAATGTTTTCATTGAAAATCATAATATCAAAAACATTCATGTACAAACACAATTTTGTTTTCCTTCCAAAGTCTAACAAGCTTGGCTTAAAGATAAGAACAACCTAAGAACTCTCAATATCCCGCTCTCTCCTGTTTATGATTCTATTACAATCTGAGGTGGATCCAATGGGAAGGGGGCTCTAGCCTCTGCCCCTCCCTTTTGAGAGTCACAGAATGGATTTTAATGGGTATCATTCATTCACAAGTGAGGACATTGGGGTTTTTTTTTTTGGGGGGGGGGGGGTTCAAATTTTGCTCGGGGAAAATGTGCCCCCCCCCCATTTGAAAATCCTGGATCCACCCCTGGGCTTCATGACACAAAGGTTTACACTCAATCGCTAAATACCAATGACCAATCAAAATCATCTTGGCATGCGCACTCTGTTTAAAATACTGACCAGGAGCCAATATTTCATATTTGCAATTCATTGCAAACCTTTGAGTTACTGGGCCCTGATTGTAATTATATTGATTTTGGAAGATGAGGTACAGCAAAAATTATCATCAATATATTTTACGTAAGGATGTTCATTGATACTTGATTACTCTTATGTGCATGTCAAAGTTTCATGAATTAGATCCATATACTTTAAAGGTTATGATGACCATAGTTTAATATAAAATCATAATGCATTTGAGTTTGATCACAAAACTTTACATTACCGTACCTTCACTCCACAAAACCCTGCCTTCCCGAACAGGTCCCCTTTTCGTCTCTTTACGAATTCCACCAGCTGCAACTGCTCCTCTTTGGAGTAGTTTAGCCTTCTTTTCTTCTGTAATAAAGGTAGGATAAAAACAAATAAAAAAAAGGGCATGAATGAATGAAACTAAATTTATTTCCAACAATAAAACTAAAAGCATTAATATCTTTTGTAAACTTTACCAATGGAGGTATCAACTCAGAAAGCATAGCTTGTAATGAGTGCACCGTGACATAGACAATACATACATGAAAAAAAAAGTACATTACAAAACAATCAGCGATAAAAACAAGGGAAGAACAAAAAACAGGGCATTGAACAGTAAATAAATCATCAAACCAATCATCCTACAAACAAAGCTATAAAGCAAATCACAAAATTTAAATCTTGGTCTTGCTCCAGCTTTATCTTGTTTTTGTAACTAATTTTTATCTAATATCAAAACAGCTTTTCAAATTTCAAAATTTAAATAGTGTTTAAAAATCTGTTGTGATTGGGGTTCTTTATGAAGCCGGCTTTAAAAAAGGATCCTCTGGCCTCTCGATAATTATATCTAAAAGTGTTTTGAGAATTTCTGGATTTTTTTTTCAACAATTTTTTTTTAAATTCGTATACAATAGATAAACCCAGTTAAATACATTTATGCTCTTTTCTCTTAGATCTTGAAAGTGAGAACACCATTGACTGAGATGAAAATACTCACTGCGCAAATATTCACTGCTGAATGATATGCACCACATAAGCTAAAACAAAAACATACAAGTACAACCAAAGTATCCCTCATCATAAAAATACCATTAAAGTAACAAAATATAAATATTTGATGTAAATGTACTATTGGTGAATAAGAAACATACCTTGCCATTCCCAGATGGGGTTGAGCTCCCAGATGACGTTCCAGCTTCTTGATCTGACATACTGCAGCTGAAATTGACAAACAATTGTAAAAAGTATTGTTTTAAGTAATTGATCTTATTCAAGCGTGATATAAATTTAGAGGTCAAACCGACTGAGGCAAATGACAAGGACATTCCAACAAACCACATCCATAAAAGCATATTCATGCCAGGTATCAAGGCTCATTCTTTGGTGAAGGTTTTTCTTTTTTTCGTGGAGGGGAAATACATTCTAATAAAAATATCTAGGTATTGATTCAAAGTCTTCACAAAACAGGAGACACACAAACTAGTCCTAATTATTCCTCTGGCCTCCAGCTTCAATATTATATGAGATCAAAGGCAAAACCAAAATCAGATTCCCCATTTCTCAATTGCCATGATTGAATATTATTTTGAAGAGGTCTTTGTCGAAGTGTAACAAGTGTCTCTGTGACTTGTCTTTTGACTGATGATGCCTCTTTGTCTGAATATGAGTTACATTCATTGATTTTTAAATTGAGTAAAAAGTTAGAAATAAGGCTATGCCTACATCTAGTCTACAATTTATACCTTTACTACCACAAACAGAAATATAACTTCACATTATAATTAGTAGACCCTATCTAGCTTTAAGTACTAAATTACAAACATGACAAATACTTTACTTTAGCCAGGCTAGCAAAGAGTAGCATACTGTTGAGCATTCACACGTATTGCAAGGACTTTTGTTTTGAGTCTAAGACTAAGAGTAAGACTGTAAATCAGTCCATGCCCATGGAGTTCTTTCCCATATTTTTAGGAAAACATTCAGGTCCATTTATCCTTTACTTTCATTAAGATTTAAACTCAACCGGCATTATCGTGATATTGGGAACCACCGTTCACTTCATACAAGCACTTGGCAGCGCTTTATTCAGTTTCATGCACGGTTCCCCATTCACTTTGTACACTAGTGCGGGTAAACAAATCGACGAGTGGTTCCCGAAACCACGATTTGGCCACTCAACCCTTACCTTAAGTCATCGTACAATCTCAAACAAACTTAAGACACAAATTTAATTACAGATAAAGTCAGACAAAAAAGTAAAGATTACCCATTTAAGCGTCCTACGGGATTATCTATACGTGGGACTGAATTGACCGGCTATCGAACAACACTGCAAACACCGGCCATTTGAGTCACGACTTTGCCCCTTTATTCACGGTTATATCTTTTTCAATAATTGTAAAAAGAAATCCATATTTTCTTAACAAACACAAACAGAAAATAAGAATACGAATCTTACCTTGTGATATCAACAATCGAACGATGAAACCCTTTGTTTTAGCAGATGGCAATATAATCAGCGGGAAGATCGAAACGTCGAAAAATTTGTCAACATTCATTTGCATCTAATTTGCATCTAATTTGCTTAAGAACAGGCTTGTTCATGAATATCGAAGTGTTTTTTTTATTAATCGAGTCGCTCTTAGGTTACGAGCGACTTAATGAAATGGCCTTTTCGAGTAGCTCGTATCTTAAGTGCGACTTCACCAACTTAAGAACGACACCCCCCAGTAGTAGCCAATAAACTATGTGCTGGAGTTCAGTGGCTGTGTAGATTGTATGTGGTGGTGTGGCGAGAAACCAGCGACGTGTGTAGACTCTTCACTAGTTGCTTTGTAGGTATTTTTGCGGAGATTGCCTTTGCCCGCTCCAATCCAAGGGTTCATTACAAATAATACAATGCCGCCGCGCACAGAAAAATCAAGCCATAGAAGTTGTGTGTTGTGGACACCAGGGGCCCGTTTCTCAACACCTGGACAAGTTAGTCATATCTTTATCCACCTCTCTCTCTTAGGTGATCCCTCCATGGTTTTGGAGATTCTAAAATACAAAAAGAACAAATCCCAGTCTGGTAAATTACAGATTCAGCATCAAGTTGGAGCGGTAGTCATGAATTTTATGTAGAAAAAAGAGAGATTTAAGGAGCAGACTATTATTAACTTCTGAAGGGAGACCAGGTTGATATGTTAAAAGGGTAGCACAGGAAAATTGGTGCGGATCATCAGCAGTATACAAGTCTAGGTAATGTGGGTAGTCAGTGAGAAAATCATCGACTCTGTGTATGAAGTCTTGGCGGAGGTGATCAAGAGAGGAGCACGATCCTACAAAGTGTTCTACTGTCTCATCATATGACTCACAAAGAGGGCAAGTACGGGTGGAGGACTTTCCTAATGTGTGGAGGCGATACTGAGTAAGATACGTGGAAGAAAGTAATTGGGCTCTGACAATGAGTGCATAACGGATGACAGGGGAATGTGTGATCTTCGGATAAAGGAGATTGGTGGAGGATGGGATGTGATCGATCCAGAACTTGAGAGTTGACTTCGCTCGGATGCCCTGTGCAACAAGATCATTGACGGCAATGTAGATCTTGTACTTAACCAATTTCTTAAAGGTGGAGTAAGGAAGTGGTTTCGAGATATTGCTGTGAAGATCAGGAAGGTCATACTTTCTCAACGTATCCTGGATGACTTGGATAGTTGGAGTCCATGCTCCGAGAGCTGCTAGAAAAGTCCGGTATTCGAATCGGTTGTGGTCCAGATTGGAGAGTTGGCCAAAAAGGAGCAGTCTATCGAGATCTATGTGGATGGAGAGAGGCAGGAGGTTGGTGAGAAGATACACAATCTCATCAGCAGCTGTTATTGGGACTCCAAGAACCCTCTTGAAAAGGTGCGATTGGGCTTTGTCAAGTTTCTGTAGCATGGATTTAGTGAGTTTGATAATAGGAGTGCCATGCAACATCCTTGGTATACAGAAAGTTCGCCAAAGGTGTGCAACCAACATGGGGGAGAGACCGCCAGTATATGCCCCAGAGCTAGACAGAGAGTAGAATGCACGAACGCCAGTTCCGATGATGCTGTCAGTTGGGTCGGACCTAGAACCGGACTTTGAAATTCCAAGGTGAGGGTGACTGGTTTTTTCATCAACAATACTTCCATTGACTGACCAGGAAGATTTTGTGGGATGTTTGGCGTTGTTGAAGACAATGACTGCACTTTTGGAAGGGTTGATTTTGTAGTGCCAGAACTCTGCATAGCTGAATGTGGCATCAAGCATCAGCTGTAGCTCGTCTGGAGAGTTGGCTACCAGTGCGACATCATCGGCAAGAACAACAACGCCAGAGAACCGGCCGTCTATTGAGTTGCCGAGGTTCTTGTCTCGCAGCTCCTTGATCAATCCATCAACAAAAGCTGTGTAAAGTAAAGGAGACAGGACCCACCTTGACGTACGCCTTGGTTGATGGGATTGGGTTGCTGGCTGCACCCTTCCAGAAGACCTTGCTTTCAATCCCATTCACGAAAGTCTTCCTAACTAAAATCCATTGATATCGAAACTATCGGCAGAAAGAGTAGACGAGACGTAGCCTTAGTCACAAAATAGCATAATTTTCAAAAAGCAATATGATAAAACTGCAATTATTGTGATGAATTGGGAAATAAATGTAATCAAAATAAAAGCAGAGGCAAAATATGTATCATACATACTTAACCATGGAGACTTGAACATTCAATTGCTGAGAAAATGAAATTATGAATGATTTATTTCATGACTATAAAAGACACATGTGGACGTTGAGATGGTACCCCTGGGAGAGTAAATTTTAATAGTTTACGAAAGTAAACCACAATGTTTTTTTTTTTTTTTAATAATGAGAACTATGCGTTTATTTATGGTGCCAAACATCATCAAAATAAAGTTTAACATAAATTTTTAAAATCTTTAAATACCGAAACACACAATTGACAAATTCTTTGCATAAATTAGAGATAGTTTACCGAAATATTGATAAGGGTCTCAAAACAACGAACACAAGTCCGATTATGGATGACCCGACGTGGTAGAATATTTACCAAATCAATTATTTTACTATTTCAAAATGAATGGTTTTGTTGCATTTTACCAACAGTTTTTACAGTTTCTGTGCATTACAATTAATTTTGAATGATTTATCACACCTGTTTTGCAATGTAATTTCAACTTCTATGATTAATTGCGTAAGATTTTAATTTTCAAATTTCGAGGCACTTTTGCATTTCATAGTCTACCCACGTGAAGCCACCACATAATTAAGAAATAAGTTATGACAGGTTCGGAGGTGTCATAAATATTTAGTCAGGTTGTTGTCTCTGATCTTGGCAAAGAGGGCTTCGTGAAACGGTTAGCGGACAAGTAGCTCACTATCTCCGATTTAGTCAAGAAGGGCCCCTGAACTTGGATCGCAGCACGCGCGACCCACTAGTTAGAAATCTACTGCCAAACACGGTTCAAGGTGCGAGGTTAGTGGCCTTCGCCAGGGTGTAAAATGGAAACGCGCTCCCCGGACCAACATGCAAAAGCCGCATAATAAACAATGGCAATCCTGTATTTTAGGGGTCTAAATTATTTTAGGTTGCTAACTTCAGGCAACAGCTCCATGACCGTTGTTACCCGGGGGGGGGGGGGGGGGGCACTCAGTATATAATGCATAGTGGGTATGTGCCGCGGAGGGGACCCCCATTTTTACACTCAAATTTCCGTTCCAAGGCATAGCATTTTTGTCTTATTGAGAAAAAGAACAAAGAAAGCCGCTCCAAGGTATAGCATTTTTTTCTTATCGAGAAAAAAAGAAGAAAGAAATCCGCTCCAAAGCTTCGCATATTTTTGTTACGCCGTTCCGGTCGCATTGATCTGCTACAATGAGCGGCCGCAGAGCGCTGTCCGACCATCGCCTCTGCGCGAGCGCACCAGGCGGAGGCCGCGCTAGCTGCATCATGCACGCATGCCCGTTCCATAGGGATGCATACGCACGTACTCACACTCTGGCGATCCGTTCCAAGGACCCCCGTTTTCACAAACATTTAGTTCCGAAGCCCGTTCCCAGGACCCTCCTTTTTACAATAAGCCCGCTCCAAGGCCCCCGTTTTTTGTCTCGCCCGCGGCACACCCCCACCACTTTTTTGGTCGAGTGCCCCCCCCCCCCCCCCCGGGCATTGTTAACGGTAATTCAGTAGTGCGTACGCACATGCCGGGTACGGCGGTCCGTTAATGCCATTATTATCGGACTACTAGTATACAGCTACACGCCTATGTAGTAGATGTAAAGTTGTATATGGGGCATCATGCGATATATAGGGGCCAGGGGAGGGGGTGGTATAGAATAACGGTATACCTAAAGCCGTTGGGGTGTCACATGACCTGGGACTAGTCATGGCCGGGCCGGGGGGGGGGGGGGTGTATGCAATGAAGAAATATAATGCCATGCAGCACGCCTGGTGAATATAATTTTAGGGGGTTTTATTATTTGGGGCATAATATGGGGTATATCTGAGCACTTATGGGTGAAGGATGAAGAGTATAATGGTATATATCAAACCACAGTAATCAGCGTTACTTGTCATGGCGGGGAGGGGGGGGGGTTATAGAATGAAGAAATAATAATGCTGAGCACCTCCCTGGTTTAATGCGTTTTTATTATTAAGGGCTTAATGGGGTTGGATAAAATGATGATGAGGAGGGTATCCAGACAATTCGTCCCTTATTTCACGAAGTGACGGATGAGCGCGCAACTTTTAAAAAGTTAGTTTTGAGTAAATCGCGTTCAAAGGTTTAGACCTCAATCTCAACGTCTTCCACGTATGCAGGGTGGATAAATGTCATATCCTCGTATTGGGCATATTCTGGACAATATTCAAGTACAATCATTTGCATTTTCCTTTAATATTCAAGAAGATAATGAGCTGCAAGCAGAACCATATTTTCGTGAATAAAATATATTACTGTACGCGCTTAGATTTATTTTCACGAAGTGACGGATAGTGCTTCGCGCGCATAACCGTCACTTCGTGAAAATCCGAAATTCAAGGACGCGCTTCAATTTTGTTTTTACGAAGTGACGGGAAGAAGCTTCGCCTTAGTCCCACGTATAGCCTTGTCGATGCAATTCGATAAATAGGGTCTAGATATACATAATTTCTTTATTTGCTATTGTAGGAAAAAATTAATTCCAAATGTCAGATCAATTAGGCCTACATTTACTTCTTTTAATAAAAAAAATCACTTTAAATACTTTGATTTCATTTTTCAAGTAATAACAGGAAGACCAATAAACACACGTGTTATAATTAAGCCTATTTCATGTCAATATTATCTTCATTTTTGAGAGATGAACTCTGATATACGGAAAATTCCTAACAGGATATGAATAAAATGACTACAAGAGATACAACACATTTCGTAATTCTGTTTGAGAAAAGACTATTAAACACTGACTCCGTTGGAGTAGAAAATGCGACATTACAAATATTTGTCAGTTTACTAACCTCCCTACCCCCCTAAAAATATGAAATCCCAATTAAGTTTCTCTTAAATGTTGTTTATAATGTTAAAGGTATTCTCTGTTAAGGCCGAGTTAGCTATTCAAAATTATTCTTTGAGACTTAATTACCTCGAAAATGGTACAAAACTAAATGTGGAACTAACTTGTCAAAACGGCAACAAGAATTGGTAAATTATGACTGATTGCTACCCCCCAAAAAAAAAAAAAATGAGAAGAATAAGAATTTGTCAAAATAAAGCGAGCAAATTTTGAGTACAACCACTCTTGCTCCCTTCCTCTTTCTCTCTCTACTCAAGTTTTCCTTTATCAAAATAGTCATGTATTCTCTCCTGAACATCATATTAAAATACCTTTATCATGCAAAATAAGAGTTATGACTTGTCATAAATCATTGAAAATACTAACTATATAAAATAAATTCCACAAAGTTAGCAATGTAAATAAATTTAGAAGAACTCCTTTAATTTTATTACATATGAAACCATAGCAGCAAGTGACTTATAGACAAGTAAATAATAACTTTTTTTCATATCAATCATTATGATAATGGTTGTGCTTAATAAATTCATTAAAATATCAATTCCATACAATGTTAACAATGGAAATATATTTTTAATTCAATAATATATATCGGACCATAATCGCTAGTGACAAACACAACGGCATTCATAATTATTATAATGAATCTAATATTGCACTTTGAAATGTATAAGAAGTGAATTATCAGGTACACATTGACAGAATTTTGTCATTTTATACATTAAATAAAACTTGAATATATGCAACAATATATTTATTTGTATATCATGCCCTGCTTAACACAATCAGCAATCCTAGTCTGTGAATGCCACATTTTGAAATACAGAATTGCTAACAAATACCAAATTCAATAAGTTACTCTACATTCAAAACATTCCAATGAATAAATTACAAGAATACTGGAATATAATCAATGCTAGTGGTGCAGGAAAGTTGTATTCTCTATGTATATTTGTATTGACATACACATATTCAAGTAAAATGGTATATTTCTTTTCCATCAAAATAGAAGTAACATAATCACCATTACTTATTACATTCACTACACTTTTTTTTAAAAGAATGTCATAATTAAATCAGTCGACACAGTTGCCTTGAGTTATTTAATCTTTTTACACACTGTCAAGTACTAAACAACATTTTCCAATCAAACACTTGTTTTTTTAATAGCAAATTATTGCCCGAGTCCAAAAACAGAAAGATACATTAAAATACACCTTAGTTCCAACTCTGAAAACTTCACAATAAATTGTCACGATTTTAGCAAGTAACATCTTTGAGATCATGTACAAATTAGTTAAATTCTTACTACAAATATACAGAAAAACATGTGCTGCAGTGTATCTTTAACTTCAAGCTAATGTAAAATGTCTGCTAAAAATAATCATGTATTATTTCTTTCCTGAATATCATTCATTAGAAATTTCTGGAATAAAATGACGACACATCAACTGTAAAACTGCATAAACCAGGTGTGTGAATGAAAGATAAAGAGCTGAAAATGCTGAAGAGTTTTAGGGGATGAAATTGAATGAGCCCTCAAACTATTGTACACAAAAAGGGATATCAAGCTGAAAATAAAAAACAAAAATAGCTGAAATCAGCTTAAGAATTCTCACACCCCTGATAGACCAAAAAAAAATTACCTCATGGAAGGGGGGGGGGGGTCTGTATTAACACATCTGGCTTTTGAAAATGAATTCATGAAAACCTAATATGATTTTCACCCTTACTAGTAATATATCCTGTAACAATCGAGTTTCACAATGCATGTCAGTCTAAATTGTATGGTTATGTTATTATAAGAAAGTATGAAGTATTAATACAATACATTTAAGCACAATAAAGCTAGTAACATTCTGTTTTACAAAAATGTAGACATATGCAGTTTTTTTTTTAGATGGCACCAAGCAAAATGAAAACATGCCAAACAAAATGAATAAAGAAGGGTAATTCTTCTGCAAATATGCGGACGATGTGTATTTATAAGCAATTTAAACATGTGGCAAGGATAGCAGATAAATGACTATTCTGAACTTTATATTTGACTGTATATATATAAAACATATTTGAAGGAGTTCATAATTATATCACTGTAAGAGCACAGAATAGTTCAAGCAGCATGGTTTCTTTATATAATACACTGCTCTAAAAATTAAACCAGATTTGAAAATCCTATCAAAATTAGAACTAAACTTTAATATGTTGAAGTCAAAATCACAAGAAAGTTAAAACGGGCATCAGTTACCCAGCTGGAAACTAAAGAAAAAGTTAAGTGAGAGCCTTAAAAGGCCATGAGGCAGAGCCAATTCCTTCATACTTTTCACAAGTGTAGACATAGTTTCATCATCAGAATCGCAGTCAGAGTTCTCAGAAGATGTTTCTAGTTTGGTTACTTCAACAGTTCAAAACCAGGGCACACTGTTAAAATCCAGTCACTACCAATTCAACTGTCATGTCACCAAATCAGATCACATCTGCGGTGCTCAGGGAATTATCAATGACCCACCTGACAAGCATGTTGGCTCCTGGATCCAACCTAAGTATGTAGAATAAAATAATATACAAATCAACTGTTTGTTTTCAAAGTTTTTTGTCAATCCAATATCAAATTTGTAGAATTGATAGCAGACTCAATATTTTAAATTGCCCTTACCAAACAAAAACCTGCCCAGTCAGTATGGTACTACAATATTATTAAGAATATATTTTATACACTCTATTTACCACTGATATTTACAGCAAATATTCAAATTTAATGTTTCCAATTTATAAGAAAGTTTCAGCTAAAAATATGATCACATGTCAAATTTCAATGCTCTAGCATGTCTAGGGCAGTACACAATGCATTTGTCAAAATGGGAATAATGTTCTTTTACAACTTAGAAATACATTTATATCTGCTAAATGCTAACATATTCCCAAATTAACATTTTCTGGTTATTATAACCTTGAGTCAATATGTTTTAATAACTTCATTATTTACTAGATTTGCAATTGAAATTAATTTTGGTAGTGAGTGCAAATGAATGGATGGCTGATACTGACAGGATGTCATGTTGGATTATAACACTATGAAAATTCTCACCTGGAATCGTATCTGACCATCAGCATTGTTAAATAGCGAGTGTACTGGTTCCAGGACTTCTCTCATTTGTTCTCTGAAACATTGCTTACTGTATATACTGCATCTGAAAAGAAATGAAAATATCTTCATCATGATTATGATCAGAACCGAGGTGCAGTTTATTTATGTAGATTCTTTCATTTTCTGTAAAATGTCATAGAGATAAGGGCGAGGGTGTGGCCACCAAACAACAAAGTATAAAGCTCTATCTACATAAGATGTAGACTGACTCTTGACTTGAGATGATTTATTTAAAACAGAAATCTCCAGTAATCCTCAGTTTAATTAAGGACTCAACTTATTTGCACAAATGGGTTGGCCTCTAACTTAACTGAATTAATTCATGATCTCAGCATTCTCACTGTCATTTATATAAAGCCCCCCCCCTCCCCTGGGGAGGGGGGGGGGTATCTTTCAATTACATATGTTTGAAAGTACTACTAGGAATTTAGATGATGAGTTAACACTACAGTAAGGAAGACAATATAATCAATATATTTAGTTCAGATTTTTTGGTGGAAATTTATTGCAAATACTAGGCACTTGTGAAGACAAGTTAGAACATAACGAGATAACATTGGACTCTTTTGGAGTCCAATGGCAATGCAATTCGTGTAAATTTATCTAGATCTAGGCCTAAACTAATGCCCCTATATATGATTATTTTACCAAAATCCTCAGCCTTCATTAAATCTATTTCGTCTTGATTAATGTTGGAAAAATATTCTTACCCTTATAGTTTGACTAAACTTAACATTCAAGTTCAATTGAGGACAAAAATGACACGCCATACTCCATTCAATTTTCACTGACACGAAAATAAATATGTGGGGCAATGTATGGAAAGATTGGACGTTATTTTAAGGATTTTTGCGATTAGAGACGTTTAAAATGGTTGAAATTACTCGAAATGACTTAGAAAGCTGCATTACATTTATTTCTTTTCCTACATTTACAAAAAAACTCACCATTTCATGGTCTTCGGCTGTTCCAAACTGTAAAAATTTGCCTTCCGTCACTTCGTGAAAAAACTCTTGAGTGATAAAGCGTATTCGTTTATTTTCACGAATTGATGGCTGCTTATCCGTCACTTCGTAAAAACAAGAAATCCTTAATCTGGGTATTTTCATGTGTGCACTGTTGTCATAGCAACGTAATTAGGCATTTGTGTGATCTGAAACTTGTTGAGGTTCGAGATATGAATTAAAGATCTCCAAAAATGCAAAAAACTCGAAATTGAAAAAAATGCGATTTTTCTCATATCCGTCACTTCGTGAAAACAGGGACGAATTGGTTGTCACATGACTTGATAAGGGGCGGGGGAGCGGAAATATGTAATACCATATATAACATGTATATATATATAAGGATGATGATGAGTATCAAGGTATTAGAGCACAGGGGGTGTCACATGAATAGTCGGGGGGGGGGTGGGGAGTGTAAAGAATGCAGACATATTTAATGCCATACAGGACCTCCTGTGTTTTAGGTTTTTTTTATTATTTGGGGCATAACAGGGGGTATCTGAGCACATATGGGTAAAGGAAGATGAGTATAATATGGTATACATGTACATCAAACCAAGGGTGAGCCGCATGACTTGTCATGACGTGGGGGGGGGGGTTGTTATAGAATGAAGAAATATAGTGCCATACAGCACCTCTCTGGTTTAACAGATTTTTATTATTAAGGGCTCAGTGGGGGTAGGATATAATGATGATGAGAAGGGTATCCAGCCAATTGGTTGTCACATGACTTGATAAGGGTAAGGGGCGGGGGGGGGGGGGGTAATATGTAATACCATATATAACACCTCTTTGAAATTTGGGGGAATTCATTTTCAGGGGCCTAATAGGGGTATCTGAGGGCATTGGGGTCAAGGATGATGATGAGTATCAAGGTATTAGAGTCCATGGGGGTGTCACATGAATAGTTATGGGGGGGGGGGGTAAGAATGCAGACATAATTAATGCCATACAGGACCTCCTGTGTTTTAGGGGTTTCTATTATTTGGGGGCATAATAGGGGGTATCTGAGCACATAATGGGTAAAGGAAGATGAGTATAATATGGTACACATGTACATCAAACCAAGGGTGAGCCGCATGACTTGTCATGACGTGGGGGGGGGGGGTTGTTATAGAATGAAGAAATATAGTGCCATACAGCACCTCTCTGGTTTAACAGATTTTTATTAATAAGGGCTCATTGGGGGTAGGATATAATGATGATGAGAAGGGTATCCAGCCAATTGGTTGTCACATGACTTGATAAGGGTAAGGGGCGGGGGGGGGGGGGGTAATATGTTATACCATATATAACACCTCTTTGAAATTTGGGGGAATTCATTTTCAGGGGCCTAATAGGGGTATCTGAGGGCATTGGGGTCAAGGATGATGATGAGTATCAAGGTACAGTTATGGGGGGGGGGGGTAAGAATGCAGACATAATTAATGCCATACAGGACCTCCTGTGTTTTAGGGGTTTCTATTATTTGGGGGCATAATAGGGGGTATCTGAGCACATAATGGGTAAAGGAAGATGAGTATAATATGGTACACATGTACATCAAACCAAGGGTGAGCCGCATGACTTGTCATGACGTGGGGGGGGGGGTTGTTATAGAATGAAGAAATATAGTGCCATACAGCACCTCTCTGGTTTAACAGATTTTTATTATTAAGGGCTCAGTGGGGGTAGGATATAATGATGATGAGAAGGGTATCCAGCCAATTGGTTGTCACATGACTTGATAAGGGTAAGGGGCGGGGGGGGGGGGGTAATATGTAATACCATATATAACACCTCTTTGAAATTTGGGGGAATTCATTTTCAGGGGCCTAATAGGGGTATCCGAGGGCATTGGGGTCAAGGATGATGATGAGTATCAATGTATTAGAGTCCATGGGGTGTCACATGAATAGTTATGGGGGGGGGGGGTAAGAATGCAGACATAATTAATGCCATGTACAGGACCTCCTGTGTTTTAGGGGTTTCTATTATTTGGGGGCATAATAGGGGGTATCTGAGCACATAATGGGTAAAGGAAGATGAGTATAATATGGTACACATGTACATCAAACCAAGGGTGATCCGCATGACTTGTCATGACGTGGGGGGGGGGGGTTGTTATAGAATGAAGAAATATAGTGCCATACAGCACCTCTCTGGTTTAACAGATTTTTATTAATAAGGGCTCAGTGGGGGTAGGATATAATGATGATGAGAAGGGTATCCAGCCAATTGGTCGTCACATGACTTGATAAGTGGCTGCGGGGGGGGGGGGGGGGGTAGCAAATAATGCCATATAAGACCTCTTCGGAATTTGGGGGAAATTATTTTTAGGGGCCTGAAAGGGGTATCTGATGGGGTGATGATGAGTATCAAGGTAGTGTAGCCCAGGGGATGTCACATGAATAGTCATGGGGGGTGGGAAGAGAATGCAGAAATTAGATGACACACAGGATTTCCTTGGTTTTAGGGGTTTTTATAGTTGAGGGCATAATTGGGGTCTCTGACGTATTGGGAGAGAGGATATTGATGAGGAGGAGGGTATCCAGCCAATTGGGGTGTCATAGCGTGATAGATGAGTGAGGGGGGGGGAATACAAAAATGTTTAATACCTTATAGCACCCTCTTCGATATAGGGGTTTTATTTTTAAGGCATTCCGGAGAGGGAGTATCTGAGCTCGTAGAGGTGAGGACTGAGGATGTGTGTAAGGGTATACCTTTAGCCAAGTAGGGTGTCACCTGACTCAAAACATGGAAGGGGGTTTAAAATGCAGATATATAATGCCATACAGCACCACCTTGGTTTAAGGGGTTTTTATTATTAAGGGCATAATAGCGGGTCTCTGAGCTCATGTGGGGGGGGGGGCTAAAGGATATTGATGAAGAGTATCCAGATAATGGGTGTGACTAAAAAAGGGGCAGGGGGCGAATGCAAAAATATGATGATTAGGAGGGTAAATAGGCAAGGGGATATCACATGATTTCATAACGGGTGGTGGGGGGGAGGTGCGATTGCCTTGATATAATGCCTTATATAGCTCCTCTTTACTGTAAGGAAATTTTCTTATTTACGGTATAATAGGGTGTCTTTGCTAATGGGGATAATAATGATGAAGGATATATAGCTCACGAGGTGTCATGCTACTTGATTATGGGGGGGGGGGGGCAAATGAGGATAAAGGCCCCTTTGGCTTCAATGGATTTTATTTATTATAGTTACTATAAATTGCAGAATTACTATTACTGGTAAGGATATTCAACGGGAACCAGGCCTTTAAATAAGTATAACGCATGTACTATAAATTGAAACTTTAATTCATGTTATATTTGTTTCCTATATTTGTTATCACTAAAAGATGGTATAAAGTCTAATAACTGAAATTCATTCGTTTGTTTTCATCTCGTCTCTTTTATTTTCCTTTATTCAATTTGACAGATTACTATATGGCACTTCAAAATTCACGCAGTTTGTCCCCACGACATCAAAGTCAGTCTTACAAAGTGTTGCTGAGTAGTTCAAAACATCTTTACGTCCTTTTCACCCCGTTGAAATTAGAAGGAGCACGAGCATACTCTACGATACCATCTTCGAATTGCAACACAACAATGATGCCATAATAATGATTCGAGGATCCTCTTACAATGGATATTACATGTAGATTGTAGATTGAAGAGTTTCCTAATTGAATTATAATTCTAGTTCACTCACAGGACACACAGTAAAAACCTAGGGCAATGTGATATTATAATTGGCATGTCTATATTTATATTGAAGTATTTATCATTGGGAGATGTTCCTTTTTTCTGAATGTCATAATGCTGAAAATGAAATAAGATTCGTTATTCTGAAAATGGAAAAAGCGTTATTTCCAACATTTGTGGGGTTATTCCGAAGGTTTGTTAGTCCGAAAATAAAATACATTTCATTATTCTAAAGGTCCGATATTCCGAAAATAAACTTAAGGCTCGTTATTCCTTAGGTTCATTTGTCAGAAATTCAAATAAGACGACTGATTTACTCTGTGTCATTTCCGGAATCGAACTTTCGGAATAATGCCGCGAACGACCCCTTCTTCATTTTCGAACTAATGAACATCCAGGTATACTCAATTTGAGTGTTATGGAATAACGAACCTTATTTTATTTGCCAACTTAGCCTCTTCTTATGTTCTATATAATTATTTATATCTAATTCATGCACCCATGCACTTTTCTGCAACTGAAAAATGTGCCGGTTATTTTTTTCTTTTTGTCGCCAAAAATGAGGGGCGGGTGGCAATAAAAAGGAGGGGAGTGACCGATTCGCCCCCTTGATCCCCTACTGCTATGAACAAAAGATATACATGTATATCTACATCTCTTATTTCAATTCGTCATTTCCATATTGTATCTCAAATATTATGAATTCCATCCCATTATTTGTCTATAGATCCATCCCTTTTTATTTGTACATTTCTTCTGACTTCTTCACTTCTTGACTTTATCATTATCATGTCTTCTTTCAAGGGACATATAATCTCTAGTTGGTATTTTGACATTGGAACTACAGGTACATTACCTGTATGATACGCTACAAATTGCTTATTGGGCTTCTTCAAATGTATATACTAATACAAGCCTAACTACTCCAAAATAATGAGACTATTCTTTTATCGTTCAAGATAAAGAAAATCTCCGACAAAGATTCTGCTAGGATCGAAAGCTTAGGCCCCTTTTTGACTTTCTAATTTACTCCATTGGCTCTCTTTTATTAGATAAGCATTTTTTAGCAGCTTCTTTTTGCCAAAAATAAAGTTACACGTTTATTAAAATCGGAATTTCGAGGTTAGCATAACAGATAATACGTACTTTAAGCGATGGATATAATCAATGTGGATTATCAAAACGTTTATGCTTCAAAACTAGCATGAGTGTGTGTTCTTGAAAAAGCTAAATAAAATCAATGTGTTACACTGTACGAGTTATGATACAAAATCAAGTTCACCCTCTACGAAGGTGAAAGAAGTTTTGGAAAATAACAGACATCGTATTTTGTTCTCGGTTATTAATTTGGACTATTTTCAAGGGGCAGGGGCAGCGGAACACTGAGACTAGGGGCACGTAGCCCCCATCCCCTTTACTTTATTCATTTGTTCTTTTTGAGCGGACTTCTGGTTGCCGAAGGGGGGTCATGACCCCCCCACACCATTTTTTTGGCCTGCATTAACATCAAACTCTTAGTGAATGTATACATTCTGAAAATCTATGATAGCAAGCGCCCCCAGCTTTTTATTTTGAATTACTTTGCGCACTGTCCATAATACTGAAAAATATTTAGCCTACTTTTAAATCAGATTCAGATTTTTGAAAATAAAAAGCTAATTTATATATCAAAAGTATCAAACACATTATCTTCTGAAAGGTAAAATGGGATGTGCCCGATTGCCCATGAAAAAATAGTCATTATCCCCAATGAATGTGTCTCTGTGTGTGAATCTGTGTGTGTATCTTCTCTTCCAATCCCTCAGAGACCCTAATTATGCCCTCAACTATAACAAGAGTGTCGCTGGGGCGAGCACATACTACGCCCGCCTCTAACGCTGAAAAATAAAGTTATTCCTGGGATCCATGCTAGTGTCATACACATCAAATTAAATTAGCCTTGGTTAATTTAATTGCGTTTACAAGGAGAAAGTAACAGAACACCAAATTATATGAGCCTAGGTCAAAGGAGAATGAAACCTTTGGAACAAGATAGCTTGTGTGAAAACGGAAAAATCAAAGAAACAGATCAACGAAAGTTTGAGAAAAATCGGACAAATAATGAAAAAGTTATGAGCATTTGAATATTGCGATCACTAATGCTATGGAGATCCTCAAATTGCAAATGCGACAAAGATGTGTGATGTCACTTGTGAACAACTCTCCCCATTACTTTAGTACTGTATATATACATGTCACTTAAATTGCCTTTTTTATCACATCTATCAGTAGATCATGTGTTCTTTCTAGAGGAGGGCATGTAATACACATTTTTTAAAGGATACATCATGGATAAAGGGTTTGTATTACAATAAGAAAAAGAAAAAGAGACATTTTGAGGGTATTTCATAGTCCATCAAAGGGAAAGTTGTTCACATGTGGCATCACACATCCTTGTTGCATTGCCAATGGGAGGATCTCCATAGCATTAGTGATTGCAATATTCAAATGCTCATAACTTTCTTATTATTTTTCTGATTTTTCTCAAACTTTCTTTGTTATTATTCTTTGATTTTTCTGTTTCGACACACGCCTACTCATTCCAAAGGTTTCATTCCCCTTTAAGTTAAACTGAAGTTATCGCGTTTACAAGGACTCCATAAGGGTAACATAAAAACATGTCAGTGTGACCTTTACCATGTCACTGTCACCTTGACCTCTGGACCTCAAAATCAATAGGCTTCCTGGGATCCATGCTAGTATCATAAACACCAAATTATATGAGCCTAGGTAAAGTTAAACTGAAGTTATTGGAAGTTAATGGACGGACGGACACTGAGCGTGATACCATGATACGTCCCGCAGCCTCAACCATAAAAAACCCTAAAACCAAGGAAGTCCTGTATGTCTTCAAACTTCTGCATTCTCTCCCCACCCCCCCCCACCCCTGAATGTTCATATGACACCTCCTGGGCTATACTATGTTGATTCTCATCATCATCCTTGACCCCGTCAGATACCCCAATCGGGCCCCTAAAGATAATTTCCCCCAAACTCCGAAGAGATCTTATATGGCATTATTTGGTACTCACCCCCCTCCCCCCTCCTGCGTCCACTTATCAAGTCTCATGACAACCAATTGGCTGGATACCCTCCTCATCATTATCTCCTACCCCCAATGAGCCCTTAATAATAAAAACCAGTTAAACCAGGGAGGTGCTATATGGCATTATATTTCTTCATTCTATAACCCCCCCCCCTCCCCGCCATGACAAGTAACGCTGATTACCGTTGGTTTGATATATACCAATATACTCTTCATCCTTCACCCATAAGTGCTCAGATATACCCCCTATTAATAGTATTATGTCCCAAATAATGAAACCCCCTAAAACCAAAGCGTGCTGTATGGCATTATATTTCTTCATTGCATACCCCTGTTCAATACCAGTCCATAACTCCAGGAGAGGTCTAAATAAAGCAAATATTCACTCGGCAAATTCCAACACAAACGTAACTTTAATCGGCATCCATTTTTCTACACGATTTCCTTGTGCACCCTATTTCGGGTATCCACGCACTAGTCTAATTCAGACTGTATACACAACATCTCCCCTCTACTTGAAATAGGGTACCGTATCAATTTTCAAATGATCAAATAACACCAATGGCAAATAGAAGTATAAATACCTTCTAGCATATACATGTGTTTTGAAAAAATAACCTTATACTGAAATCAGTTTGTAACATTATGTACATTTAGGGACAGTGATTTTCCGCGATCGCGGAAAACGGACGGAATTCACGGAAATTGCCTTTTGAAACGGAAAGTGCCATTTCAAATGGAAAACCACGGAAAACATATTTTTCCTCAGAATACACAGAACAGCAACAGTAATTACTCCAAAATCTCAACAAAATACGAATATTAACTGGCCACAAAACCTCACAAAACACGATCTCACTTCACTACAAAGTATGACAATTCACACATCGTGACTGCTCTTGACTCCATCACTCTCGATCGTACCCCGCGGGCCTCGGCCGCGTCTTGGCCGGCGGCGGGGTCGGCCGTATCGAAAACATTCACATATGCAAACAACACGGTCGTGTGTTGCTGCCCTCTACGTTTGAAGATGTAACAGCACGATATTCCGGTCTTGGAATCCAAAATGGCTGATAGGCTACAGTCGTTGACTGGTCGAAACGATGTCCAAAAACCCCCAAAATTATCGATAAAATTTAATTGAACAAAAAAATAATGCCAATAATGTGAAAGGTAAGGATGTATTTATGTCAGATATGTTTGTGAAAATATTTTGTGTATCCACATAGATCCGATTAGAGCGGATTCTACTGCGTTGTTGGTACAGTGGCAGATACAAATTTTGACCAGCGCAGCGCGAGTGATATATTGCTACTGAATGGTAAACGGAATTGCCAATTTTCCGTGTACACAAAGTCTATGGGGAAACGGAATTTCCGTTTTCTGACATGCTGAAACGGAATTTACGATTTTCTGAAACGGAAAAGGCAATTTTTTGAAACGGAAAATCACTGTCCCTATACATTGTATTTCAAAACATAACTGTATTATTTCCATATGTATCCTGGTTGCATAATAAATATTTTCTATCTTGAAAACCGATGTGTACAGTACAATTATTTCAAATATGAGTTTCTTTTCTTTACCTGGTAACTTTATTCAATATATTGTTTTCATATGCATATGCAAGTGTTTAACCTGTATAAGTTGTATTAAGGAATTTCAAACAACTGTTTAACTTTCTTTACTTGTAATTGTATAAAATGAATTAACAGTACACCACATAATAATCACTTTCAACTTGCAATGAAAATAACACAAATTGTTGATTTTTTCATTTGTTTTTTTCACATGTATAACAATTTCCATTAAGTTCAATATCTTTCCTTCTTTTTTTTTTTTGAACCCTTGAAGCATAATTTGAACAAACTTAAAATATACATGTTCTTTAATCAATGAATCCTGAAAACAATTTATGCCTTTCTGTCATGAAAATAATTTCTTTTTCATGCCTAATTACAAAGATTCAATGAGAAACATAATCATATGTCCAGACTGGTACTCTTTTGTCACGTTTAGGTCTTTCATTATGACTTCCAGTCTGTTCACTAACTGTGTATGATTTTCTCTGATCAACATGACTACTATCCCTGAACAAAGTCAGTTTTGAGGCATTCCAAATACGTCCGTCTTCCAAGACAAATGTGTACAAACCCTTTTTGGCTACAATTTTTTGTGGTGCCTCAAACCATGAATTGTCCTTTTTCTTGACTCTTTTCACTCTAACCTTATCACCAATGCTAAACTTTGGAATGGAAGCACCCCTAGTTTTGTCAGCGTACTCGCATGCTTTCTTTTGCTTTGCACCAACATGGCTTCGCATTTCAGTATCTTCCCCGGCACGCCTATTGCCATCATTAGCATCATGAACATGTAATGACGTGACCATTGGTCGACCATGTAACAACTCTGCTGGAGTTGTACCAGTGGTCTGATGAGGGGTAGCGCGGTATGCCATAAGCAATTCAAGGACTGCTTCCTTCCATGGTTTACCTTGCATTGTTGCAATTTGAAGTGTTTGCTTCAACACCCTATTCCAACGTTCAACTTCACCATTTGAACGCGGGTAGTACAATGATGCTTTGGAATGTGAAATACCTAGCTTCTTTAGGAAATCTTCAAATTCACTAGATACAAATTGAACACCATTGTCAGTAACAACTTCAGAAGGAATACCTTCCCTAGCGAACACTTGTGTAAGGAATGTAATGACCGAATGTGTAGTCGCTTCAGAAACAAAAGCAACCTCTGGCCATTTGGAGTAATAATCTATGGCTACAATGGCATATTTGTATGAAGGTTTTGTAGTATTGAATGGACCTGTTATGTCAATACCTATTTTCTTCCAAGGTCCATCAGGAAGAGGAACACTCTGTAAGGGAGTATTACGAGTATGTGAAACCTTATCACTTGATTGACACAAACTACAATTATGAATAGCATCCTCTATCATCCTATCCATACATGACCACCAATAAATATCACGTAAGCGTTGCTTTGTACGCACTATTCCTTGGTGTGCAGAGTGCGCATTTGTAATCAAGACTGCATGAAGTGATTTGGGAATGACAACTCTATTACCATACTATTGTTGCAATTAATTTAAAACGATGACTATTAGAATTAAAAAAAAAATACATATGCCTGGAATGAAACCAGCAGTACAAGCAGTATTAACAAACAGTATTAACGAACGTCACGGTATACCAAAGTCTATACAATGAAAAGATTGGACACTTCACGGACTTCGCGTAATGCCTTGCGTTGATTTGTGTGTAAAATAGTGTAGGTTCCTAATCTTTCCCTTGTTGTGTCTTTGATATGAATATAAATCGCGCGCCCTCTTTAGGCGAAAAATCTACGCTGACCAATTTTTATCTCCGTGAAATCTTCACTAAAGATCAAGAAAATATACATATTTTTAAAAAGAAACTTCAAGGAGATGTCACGGAAGGATCTGAATGATTCGGTAAGTGTCATAGCAGAATGTGAAATACCAGATTATTGGTGATATTTTATGTGGGCAAAAGCCCACTATCTTTTTGACTTGTCGTGTGTGTCGCGTGCATATGACGGCATTATCGTGATCCAAGTCCCCGGTGACTCGGATCCACGGACAATTTTTCACAACGTAAAACATGTCCTACCTGTCTCTACCTACCTCGTCGTAGTTGTGTGTTACTTGTCTCTTTTCAGTCTCCACTTTATTGGCGTAATAAATCAGAATTTGCATCATTCTCTATTGCTTTAGTTCGTAAACTATTACTTTTCATATAAATAAATCAGGATTATATTCATCTTTTTATGTTTCTTACAATATCAAATTTGCTTTATTTCGTCTACGTTTTTACTAAATAAATCAATTAGCCCTATATCCTCTTCAGTCTCAATTGCTTTATTTCGTTGATTCCTTATTTACTAAATAAATCAGAATTGCATCTACTTCTTTTCAATCTATATTGCTTTATTCCGTAAACTAGTACTTTTCATATAAATAAATCAGGATTATATTAATCTTTTTTATGTTTCTCACAATATAAAATTTGCTTTATTTCGTCTACGTTTTTACTAAATAAATCAATAGGCCCTAGATCCCTCTTCAGTCTCCATTGCTTTATTTCGTTGATTCCTAATTTACTAAATAAATCAGGATTGCATCTACTTCTTTTTCAGTCCTTATAGCTTTATTTCGTCATACTTTTTATGCTAAATAAATCTCTTTTCATATATATGTTTCTTATGATTTTGCTTATTTCGTCTATCACGTTTTTACTAAATAAATCAAATTGCATCTCCCTCTTAACAGTCTCAATTGCTTTATTTCGTTAGGTAAAAAGAATGTCTGCATAATTACTCCTCGTGATCCAAGTCCCCCCTCTAAAATAAAAAGGCAATTAACCCCGTTGATATTCATCTACCCCTCATTTCCCTCCTCTTCAAAACCACTCTGCCACTTTTAGACAGTTTCCTAGAGATGATAAATGAATATTTTCGATAATAAGAATAATTAAAATCAATGAAAATCACATTAAAAACACTATTTAACTGTCTTATTACTCCTTGTGATCCGAGTCCCCTTCCCGTGTTAAGACTGTCCAATTTCTCATAGGAGGGGACTTGGATAACGAGGAGTACTATTACTCGTGATCCAAGTCCCCTCTCCTAAAAATACAAAACGGCAATTAACCCGTTGATATTCATCTACCCCTCATTTCCCTCCTCTTCAAAACCACTCTGCCACTTTTAGACAGTTTCCTAGAGATGATAAATGAATATTTTCAATAATAAGAATCATTAAAATCAATGAAAATCACATTAAAAACACTATTTAACTGTCTTATTACTCCTCGTGATCCGAGTCCCCTTCCCGTGTTAAGACTGTCCAATTTCTCATAGGAGGGGACTTGGATAACGAGGAGTACTATTACTCGTGATCCAAGTCCCCTCTCCTAAAAATACAAAACGGCAATTAACCCGTTGATATTCATCTACCCCTCATTTCCCTCCTCTTCAAAACCACTCTGCCACTTTTAGACAGTTTCCTAGAGATGATAAATGAATATTTTTGATAATAAGTATCATTAAAATCAATGAAAATCACATTAAAAACACTATTTAACTGTCTTATTACTCCTCGTGATCCGAGTCCCCTTCCCGTGTTAAGACTGTCCAATTTCTCATAGGAGGGGACTTGGATAACGAGGAGTACTATTACTCGTGATCCAAGTCCCCTCTCCTACAAATACAAAACGGCAATTAACCCATTGATATTCATCTACCCCTCATTTCCCTCCTGTTCAAAACCACTCTGCCACTTTTAGACAGTTTCCTAGAGATGATAAATGAATATTTTCGATAATAAGAATCATTAAAATCAATGAAAATCACATTAAAAACACTATTTAACTGTCTAATTACTCCTCGTGATCCGAGTCCCCTTCCCGTGTTAAGACTGTCCAATTTCTCATAGGAGGGGACTTGGATAACGAGGAGTACTATTACTCGTTATCCGAGTCCCCTCCTATGGGAAATCGGCAGTCTCAACACGGGAAGAGGACTCTAATCACGAGGAGTAATTAGACAGTTAAATAGTGTTTTTAATGTGATTAATTTTGTTTTATTTAGTGTTTTTGATCATTGTTTCATCAACTTGGAAGAATATACAGCCACAGGAGAGAAAAGACAAAGACTAATGTTGTAACCCGCAAGTGAAAACCCGAACCGTACCGTCCCGTATAATCCAATAATTTGCAAGCGGGACCCGCTGACCCGTCGGGTTTTAACCCGCAAGTAAATTTATCTTTGAAAAGTGAAAAGTATTTCTGCAATCCCCACACTATACAGGCTCAAATCACGAAAATATATGCCAACTACTAACCTAGCCTAGAGTGAATTTACTTACAATTTGCAAATTCGCCTTTTATTCCGGAGAGAAAATGTTTTTTGGGGTTACTTTGTACCCGAAATGGGTCGGCTCTGATCTCGTAATCGAAAGCATTGCGCAATTAACTCCTCGGATCGGAGCCGCAGCTTAGCGCGCGCTAGCTACATGTAGCCCAGCAAATTCGATGTTCAGTTTCCCGTCGCCCGCCCGCGTTATGAAATTTGGACCGCGTTTAAAAATCAAATTCTGAAAATAATTCATTATTTTACTATTTTGACATAGATATAGATTCAGAACTGATATAAAACATTAATATAAGCTTTTCAGTCACAATTACTTGTATATCATGTAAATACCTGTAATTCTTTTCGTTTTTTTCTTGTGAATGGAATGACACTGCATGCTCAACCACACCTCGAGCGATGTTCGTGCAGGCTCCACTCAACTTCACTTCTGCTACACTACGCTCTACCTACCCGATGTAGCGGTAGTGAAGTGGAGTGGAGCCTGCACGAACATCGCTCGAGGTTTGGTCGAGCTACCTCAATAAATCCCATAGTCTAGTAACCTCGCATTGGTGAGTTGTCATACGGCATATCAGACAAAAAAAATCATCAAACAAAACTCAATCTGTTTTACAAGGCCGACGGGAGGCTCACGCACGTACGCATTGGCACTTGTACTAGCTAGCCAGTCTGAGCTCTGTCTCTCTGCCAGAGCTCTGGGGGACAATTCGCTCTGTAAAGGCCTCAATGATGGTGATTTTATGTTTCAGACAGAGTTTATATTTCGGGAATATTATTCAAAACTGCCAATAAAGTTAGATGATTTCTTCATTGTCATATATTTAAGTTATTAATGAGTTCATTCTCACCAAATTTAGACTCCCTCATAGAGAAATGCAATTTTCGTGGAGATCTGCATTTTCAAAGAACATCAGGAAAAGTTAGGGTATGTGGGCCTTTATTACATGGCCAAGTACTGGAATTAGATGGAGTAGAAATTAGATATTGAATTCATTTATATCCAAGTTCAACTCATAGTCACACCCACACAAACACACCCACATCCAAGATTCTAAGCATGAAAAAAAATAACTTTAAAATCATGCAATATTAAACAATAAGTAATAATTAATTTAATAAGTGAACAGGGATTCCTCAAAATACAAAAACGTAGCATTTGAAAAGAGCCCGAAATGAAAAAAGTAGCCTCCAAAACGGTAGAAATGGAGACCCTGAAATATTACCAAAAAAATGAAAATGGAACCCCCGAAAAAAATGATTGATTTGCTCCCTGGCTTCAAGACAGTTCCACAGAATAAAAGTGCGTTCAAAGGTTACAAAAGGTCAAACTTTCATCTTCTGGAAAATAATGAATAATGAAATCCTCATTATGAGCTGGAAAAAATGGGACGGGAAACTCGACATCGAGTTTCATTGGCCTATGCGATTGCTTTTGACTAGACTGTGCTGCGCTGCACTGGCGCGCGCTCCTTCTTCTTCGAAAGAGCAACTCGATGTATTTATGTCGAAATGTCTCAGTCCTGTTCACTGTTCACAAGACAAAAATACGCATTTTTTTAAAAGGAAATATCTACGTCTCTAAAAGAATCCGCCACGTAAGAAGCACATGATCCTAACTCAATTTTCATTGTTAATATTTTTATTATGCGTCGTTACTTCTCCCTTTTTTTTCGCATGACGGTCTGCGGGTTTGAGAATGAACTCGGCCCGGCCCGCAACCCGCGATCGGGGGCATACCGGCAGGTTAACCCGTACCGCAACGGGTGCGGGTTACAACATTAAAAAAGACTATTATTGTCGTTTGAAAAAGTGTCCGAGGCATTTGTTATTGTGTCAATGACAATGGGAAAACGTGTAGTGGAAGGAAGTCCCCGTTCAGTGAGAAGCTTCGCATCGTTTCGCACCGCGAACAATAGATTTCTTTTGAAAATCTGCCAACCGTGGATTCCATTGAAAGTTTGCTGATATTTGAGGTGTGTCTCAAGTTTGTCCCCAGTGACTTGGATGACGATAAGGCCCATATGACTGATATTCCTTCGCACGCGAGATGATATGAACCCATGGGTGTTTGATACCCCATTGCCAACTTACTACAGCCTACAGGCGTGTAACTGTATACTAGTACAGGTACTAGTCCTATAATAATGGCATTAACTGCCCGCCATACCCGGCATGTACGTACGCACTACTGAACTACCGTTAACAACGGTCGTGGAGCTGTTGCCTGAAGTTAGCAACCTAAAATAATTTAGACCCCTAAAATACAGGATTGCCTAAACAATGTCACTCACACCAAAAACAGTACATGGGACTAAATCTAAGGACTAGGACATAACAAAAGTCGAATTTTTAGACTGTTATTGCAACCTCATTATACAAAAACGACTATCTACCTTCAAAGAGAACAGTTCTCAGAAGTATCAATTAAAAAAGAATCCATGAACCGCATACTTACCACAACAGCAGAAAGATTTGAATAGTGGGTCACAGTGACTGGGTGATCGTATCATAATCCTGTAATCTGTATGGCGCTGTCGCTGTACACGTACATGCATAGATCGTAACAACGAACGTAGAGGGCAACACTCCTGGTAATGCAAGGTAATGCAAGGTAATGTTCTGAAAGATGTGAAAATGTAATTAAAGTTGCCTTCATTTTGTAGTGAACCCCCCCCCCCCCTTTTTTTTTTTTTTTTTTTTTTTTTGCTTTTCGAACTTCTCTGGACCAATGTGAACTCAATTTTGTAGTGAAAACCTTTTTTTTTTTCAAATTGACATCATCCCCCCCAGTCAAACAAAAATCATCCCAGGGCAGTGGAGATTCTGCTGGAAATTTAGACTAAAGAATATTTCGTAGATAACAAAAGAATGATGATTATGGTATCATTATAGGAAAAAGCAATGTTCATTCGGAACGAACAGAAACAAATCTCGAGAGAAATATATATTTTCCGAAAACATTACCTGGCATTTATAATAACAACCATGAGCGGATCCAGAGTTGAAATTCTAGGGGGTGCTACAGGATCCATGATCTTTAAAAAGGGGTTGCCACCTAAAATTAACTTCAATAATAAGTCTGAAAAAAATTACAAGCAAAAAGAAAAGCCCCTATATTTAAGGTTAATTCGTTTGTCTTTTTTATACTTTAAAAAAAAAAACCCTACGGGGCTAGTGTCCTCTTAGCCCCCCCCCCCCCCTGACAACTACTATCAACGCTAAATAACATGTCTACAAAATAATCTGATGCCATCCAATCGAAATAATAGGAGATCATTTCATTATCAAACAAACAACATTGTGATAAGAAAACACAATATTTCTCAATTCTAAAACCTAGGTTACCAAGTAAGTATCAAAAGAGCACCAGGACCATACAGTGCAACTCCTGTTTTATATTCCATGGTGATGGGAGGGCTTGAGTTAATTACAGTGGTTAACTAATCAGAACACACTTGAAGGAGTGGTAAATTGTCACTTCAGTGGGGGTGGGGGGGGGGTTGAAAAAGATACTCACTTTCATTGCATTGTATGAAAGGAGTACTTCAAGAATTGGATAAAAAACATGAAAAATTTAATATCTACAATGTGAATGTTATTGAGGCGATACAGATTTTTTTACAGACAGTCTTATTGCCCCCTGAGCATTATTAAAATGGCAATGGTTTTTGTATGTTTTTTTTATAGCATATTAATTGAGCAAGCGTAAGAGTTGTTGTTGTTGTTGTTGTTGAATATGATGGCGCTCTTCAATCTCTCCAGATTATTCGCGCCAGTCGGCAAAGGAAAACGATCCAGTACGACGTCAAACCATTTGTAACGATTATATGACAGATTAATATAGATTAGTCACCCATCAACCTATTATTAGTAGGTCCTATACAATTAAACATATTCGTGGAATAACACTTTAATACATAAAGAGAATTTAAATACCGCGCGTGCTAAATGATTGTTCGTGGAAAAGGGCACACCAGCTAACAAATCGGCTACTAGTTATTGCATAATAGTATTTCTTAAAATCTTCGTCAAATAGCATTTCAAATGTGAAATCACATACATATTTCTCGTCCTTCTTATTGTTTTGTTTTGTCTTTTCTTAGTTTCTTATTAATAAGAATTATAAAACCTTCTTTCAAGTCTTGTGTTTGAACAACCAAAAACACACCCTAACTGTCAAAACAGTTAGTAGCATACATTGTAGTTCCCGTGTATAATCGGGATTAATTAACAATTGTTTAAGAAATTGATCTTAAGTTTATTCAACATAATGCATCTCTCCTTTACATATTTTGAACAAAATAAAACATAATGATCAATAGTCTCAAATACTTTGCACACCTCACAGAGGCCTGAATCCTGTTTAATTTTAAAAACATATAATAGTTTAATTTGCACTGACCTACTGCAATTTGATGAATGAGGCATTCCCCTTTCCGGGAAAAACTTTTCTATATGGCTGCTTAAAAACACTATCATGGATAGCATATGAAAATATACCATTTACGCATTCCAATCTGCTTGTCAGATACCTTTATAAAATGTCATGCGTGAGCATGTAAATTTGTTTATAGTGTTTCGTAAAACGATGTCTACAAAAGAGGATCTAAATAAAGGTTGCTGAATCGTAGGTGGCGGGCTTTCACGTTCAGCCACGGGACCATAATTTAAATTGGTATTGCCTAACAAAGCACTGTGTGTCATTTGAAACCGGGTGGGCAGAACTCTCTCTTTTTTAATGGCTCTGCTCACCCTAGCTCGAAGTAAGGAACATCTTCTTTCAGATTTGAGTTCTTATTTAGTGAAATTGCCATACATGAATTGTTTATTACAATTTAGTAGATTATAGTTACAATATAGGGTATATGTGTAGTAATAAGTTAGTTTATTATTCGTAACAAGAAACACAATTTAAGGCATTAAAAATCAAAAGAATGTATGGAGTATACACACTATATCAGTATGCGTTAAATTCGTAGAGCTTGAATGCCTAACGTATCGTTAGATATCCATGTTTACGGTAGAGTGCATTGGTTCTTTTATCGCGCACTTAGCCGGTTGGAATGGCTCAGTCATTGTCAATTGTTGATTGCGTAATACGCCTTTCTGAATGAGGGTGTGAACAAAGATTACTATTTTGAGTTGAAAGGGGCCGAATGGAGAAGTGTGTGTATGCACGGCGTTTTTGTAACTGAAAGGAAATTGAACTTTCATTGAACTCGATTGGATAGGAAAATGAAAATATACAGCATAATTATCATCGAAACAATTATCAGGATGTCGATTCCATCTGCTCAGTCTGCGTCTGCTAATCATGACAACTCTACCGATCCCCACATGAAAATAGACCCCCTTTTCAACAGGGTTAAAAAAGGGGGGTTCAACCATAAATCGGGTAACAATATTCTCAGAAGGGAAATTTGCCGCACTATGTGTAAAAATAGGAAATCAGGAGAACCACAATGCCCCCATTACATAAATCGCCGTTAATGAGTAGGCGATATACCCTATAAAATTCAGAAAGAACGTTATGTAATTTCATAAAAAGCAATACACGATGTTTAACAGAAGAACAAAAAGAAGCTACAATGAAATGTTGGATATTGTTTAATTCTTTTTCGTGAAGTGCATAGCTGAAAAGTTTTGTATTATTTTGTATTATTTACGGAACTGCCCCCCAATACAACATATCCTTATTGCACCAGTACCAACCAATACGTAACTTACGGTCTTCCAACTCTGTCCTTCTTCAAATACCTTCTTCCAAGAAATCCTGGGGGATCGTGCTTTTCCTCACGCAGCACCCACGCTATGGAATTCCCTTCCTTTGGTCTTGAGGAATTCCAATACTACTTCATCTTTTAAAACTAACTTAAAAACCTACTTGTTTAACACTGCATTCTGAAGACAGGCATTCATTTATCTATTTCAACTTGTATTTTTCTTGTTCTAGTTCACTTGTTTCTTACATTAAATTATAATTCTAGCTCCTCTTTTTCAAGCGCCTTGAGCATTTCAACAAAGTGGATAATGGCGCTATATAAATCTCATGTATTATTATTATTATTATTGTTTTGATTTTACTGAAATTGCACTCATAGATTTAAAAATATTGTTGTCTCGGCGCATCATAAAGGGCAAGTGAGAGATAGAGGAGAGGTAGAAGGGGTGAAAATTGGAGGAGGGGTTGGAACATTGGAAGGGGGAGAGGATCGAGAAAGAGAGAGAAGGTAAGGACAGTGAAGAGAGAAGAGGCAAGAGGCTGGGGAGTGACAAATACGGAGAAGAAAGAGATATTGGATAAAGAAAAAAAATAGAAAGAAAGAAAGATTTGAAGGAAGAAAAAAAGACAAAAGAGCGGTATACCGGGAAATTGAGCAAGAAACAGGTGTCTCCTAAAAAAAAAAGCACGTTCGGAGAATTTGTACGACACATTACTTTTGAGTAAAGCGTGTATACCCATACACCCCCCCCCCCCCCCACCGTTAGACAGCTATTTTTTTTCTCAGTAATCTTTTTTTTTTTTTTTTTTTTTTTTTTGGGGGGGGGGGACACATGCAGGAACCGGCTTGGGTCCGGGATGACTCCCTGCTCCGATTGCTCACAGAATCTTTGGTGAATGAATTACTTACTTTTCTGTTTGCATCTTCACGTTTATAGCGGCACCCGCGATTGCCTGAATTGCAGAGCGTCGTGTAATTATTGTCATTTTACACCGTTTTGAAGTTTTGTTATAGGTCTCATTGATTTAATGTTATTTGATCACAGCCTCCCACGAGTATTTGTTGTAGGTACCTTGAGATCTTGTAGTGACAAATGCACGTTAAAGACCCTTTTACACCTTCACAGATGCAACACGGATCATCCCACATTGTCAATCCGGGGTCATCCGTGTACTGTCAGGGATTAGCGTGTACACACCGGCTACTCATTCCGCGCCATCCTTGATGTAGGCCCTACCGGCATTTCCGAGAGAAATATTGAACATGATCATTTTTTCATCCCGGAGTATACATATATCCACGAATATTAGCCACCTTATACATCCGTGTAGCTACCGAATGCATCCGGGAGGCTCCTTGCAAAGAACGAGGAGGTCCTAAGTTTTCATACCGGCTACATCCGGGGTCGAAAATTTTCCATTGTTTGGGTACATGAACAATATTATAGTCCGTGCTCATGGTCATGTATGTGTACGCTTCAGACGTTGCCAAAATGAAAGAAATTTCACTCTTGGCCAATTTCAATTCAATTCAACATTTATTTGCAAAGATGAAAGTAATGATACATTTAACAATACACTGGAGGTAGCAACTCTGTAAGCAGTGCTTGTGACGAGTGCATCGCGACATATAGACAATAACGACATGATACATAAAAAAACTTATCCAATACATAGTACATTACAAAATTATACATTACATTATAACAAATTAAACAGTAAATAAATTGTCAAACCAATCAACCCACAAGTGAAACTAGGCAAATTTCTCAATGTTCTATAGAGATATCCCAGTAGAGACCGAAGAGGACCGTGTAAGAACCCAGTGACATATGCATATTCCGTGTTGGCTCACGGTAACTTATCAAGCAGATCCCAAGTGCTACCTTGTCTATCCATGTAGAAACTGCACGTTTCTGTACATTGCCGCGTAAATACCCAGTCAAATCTGTATTCACTCCGGCAACGGGTACGAAAATACCAATTCGGCACCCGCATCATCATAGACGAACTTAAGATCCGGTGATGATCCGTGTTGCGTCCTTGAAGGTGTAAAAGGGGCTTTACGTTGGACCCACGGTCCGCTAATACAATGAAATGGAGGCTCTCACGTTAATTATATTTAAATCATTTTTTTCGTTTTCTATGTTTAGTCAAGGCCACATACCGACTGTGGTGTTTTCGCTGGTTGCTTGGGATCACATTTCAATAAAAGATTATGATACAATCTGGAAATGGGCCTACTTTGTTCATCTCACTCGTTCATTCATTCGTTCATTCATTCAGTCATTCATTCATTCAACCATCAAAGGGATAAACGAAACAACATGAAAGATTGAAAAGTAACAAAAGCAAAACTTACATAAATGAGTCGAAGACATCGAAGACATCAAAGAAGTCAGAAACATTCTGGTCGACTGGATAACATCAGAGAAGCAATGCTTTTATTTAAAAAGTTCATCACAATACATGAATACATTACAAGCGACAATTTCAAACAAAATAGAAATAACATTGCTTTGAAATCGAATCATGTCATAATGACATTAAACAAAATTTAATGAAATGTAATATCAAATTGCCAGGAAATCAATAAACATGAAAAATCAATTAAACGACAATGATGAATGAAAATCAGATAGTTATGAGACACTATTACTTCTCCATTTGATACATGTATATATAGCCTTACGCTAAAGTAATTTAATGAAACAAAAATAGGCCTCTGTGGATTCATCTAACCATTCATACCTTCTACCATGGAGGTGATCCATAAATTTACAAAGTATTGTACAATTCGACATTATTGATATCAATCTTGACATTCAAGGACTATCATTAAACAAAACACTCTATATTAAACAATACATAATAGCAGGAAAAACAAATCATAGAATTCAAATGTCCACAAATAACAATAAGAAAGTAAACAATAAAGCAATAACAAATTAAATAATAAACAGTGGAAGTACCGTGGTGTAGCGGTTCTGACTCTCGCCTTGTAATCAGAGGGTCGTGTGTTCGAATCCCACCATGGCCTAGCGTCCTTTGGCAAGGCATCAATCCACTCTCCACACATGTGTTAAATGGGTATCCGGCATGATGCGAAAGCCTATGTAGAAATTGAGTCTTGGAACTCTTGTTGGAATTCTCCACAGGGAGTGGAGAAGGTGCTTACATTGTATGCGGGCGGGCAAGGATCCGATGACCGGGGTAATTATATATCTGTAAAGCGCTTAGAGACGTCGTTCCGATGTGTTAAGCGCTATATAAACGCGGATTATTATTATTAATATCAATATTTATGCAAAGTTATACTCACACAATATGACACAACATATTCTACATTTATTACTACAACAAGTCTTAATAAAAAAGGGACCCTGGTCAAGTAACATTCATTACATGCACTGTTATGGATATGAAGCCTTATATGTGATAACATACAAAGGATTATAACATTGTAAGGAAAATAATATCATCGATTTTAGATATGAATAAAATCAATTTTATGATCGCTTTTAAGACCGATTATAAAATTTGGAGAGGCGGGCAGGCAAGACTGGCAAGCAAGGCAGGCAGGGGGCAAGCAGGCGGGGGAGGTAGGCAGGCAAGGCAGACAGGCACTAGCCCGGGCACGAGAAGAAAAATGCAGATCAGGCAGCAGGTATTCATGCAGGCAGGCTGCGAGGCTGGCGGGTTGGCAGGCTGGAGGGCAGGCATGCGGGGAAAAGGCAAATATGTATAGGGATGGGTGGCATGCAAGTAGCATGTAAAGTAGGGAGGTTTGTATGAAGGAAAGGGAGGTAGAGAAGAAGGGGGCAGTGGGGAGAAACACATAGAAATAGAGAGGGACGAATTTTCGTTGCATTGCATGAACTGAAGAGAACCCCTGAGATTAGTGAACCAGCCTGTCGTTCCCTTGAATGGTTATGAGAAGCAGAACCTATTTAGAACCTAGAGATCAGAAAGAGGAAGATCGGGAGAAAATAGGGCACCGCTCCGAAGGCGGATGAGCCATAAGATAGGGCTGCGACATGACACGGTTGGCAAGTTGTGGGTCGCGTGAGGCAAAGTGAGAATGAGAACTGATCAGGGGCTCGTAGCACAAAGCTTAGCATTGGTCGTAGAACATTTTCTATGATTGATTGCATTGTCTACCGAATACAATCAATCCAGAAAACCAAGCCTATGATTTCTCGCTGATCTTTCTGTTACAGGGCCCATATGGCACTTGATCAGCTCATAGAGGATCTTGAAGGTGAGGATCCGAGTCATTCTGGGGGGAAAACAAATTGCATTATGAGAGAGACGCAAATCTCGCCCTGATGTTCGATCTTGCGAAATATGCGGGTTTCGTTCAGGAAATGAAGACTCGAGTAAAAGGCTCGCAGGTTGGAGCCAATCTTAGTACGCTTGGAATATGCTAGGTTTCCTATTGATGAGGAATGTACTAAAGCACTGTATACACTGACGTGTATCCCTGTCATCAAACATTGAAGCAGGCGTCTTAATAGAATGGTTACGAAAAGCATAACACTATTGAAAATACCGGATCAGAGGGAGGAAGGTCCGGAGGAAAGAATGAACGGAAGCGAGGGAACCGTTTCGTGAGCGGACGAGCCAGAACCAGAACGAGTTGGGAACTTTTATTATGATTCATGATGGCAGGCTGATTAGATGGCACATGATCAGCTCGGACAGGATCCTGAAAGAAAGGAACTAAGGCAGTCTGGAGGACCAAATTTGCGTTGTGAGAGAGACGCAAGTCTCAAACTGATCTAACCAAACATGCGGATTTCGTTCAAGAATTGAATACTAGGGTGAACGGCTCGCAGGTAGGAGCCAACTTACGTGGAGTTTGCTAGGTACCCGATAGTGACCAGAAATTAACGATATCCTTGTATGATCTGACGGGTATCTATCTGATAAAATAATGCAGCCGGCGTCCCGTTAGAACAGTTGTGAGAAGCAGAATCCACGTGGAAACTCTGGATCAGAGGGAGGAAGGTCCAGAGGAAAGAAGGAACAAACGTGAGGGCACCGCTGCGAAAGCAGTTAATCTCGTATGATAGTATATGATAGAGGTGGTGCCTCACATGGCCCGCAATTCGCAGGCCACGTGAGGTAATACAGAATGAGAACTGGTCAGAAGGCACATGATCAGTTCGAACAGGATTCTTAGGGGCCGAGTCAGTCTAGGGACCAAAGCTGCATTATGAGAGAGACGCAAATCTCACCCTGATGTTCGATCTTGCGAAATACGCGGATTTTGTTGAGAAAATTAATACTCGGGCGAAAGGCTCGCAGGCTGGAGCCAATCTGGGTATGCTAGGTGTCCTATTAATGATGAATTAACAATAACACTGTATAAACTGAAAGGTATCCCTGTGATAAGATAACCCAGCCAATGTCTTCATAGAATGGTTACGAAAAGCATAGCACGATTGAAAATATTGGATCAGAGGGAGGAAGGTCCGGAAGAGACCTAGGGATGGAACCTAATGCGGCTGGAGAGCTGCAAGAAGTGGTCAGACGGCACATGACCAGCAAGCTGATCAGATGGCACATGATCAGCTCGGAAGGGTTCCTGAGGGAAAGGAACTAAGTCAGTCTGGGGGGACCACCGATACATTATGAGAGAGACGCAAATTTCACCCCGAAGTTCCATCTTCATGATCTTGAGAAATATGCGGATTTCGTTCAGGAAATGAAGACTCAAGTGAAAGGCTCGCAGGTATGAGCCAATTTGCTTGGGGTTTGCTAGGTACCCTATAGTGATGATGATTAACGGTATCATTGTATGATCTGACGGGTACCCTATAATTAGAAAGCACAGTCGGCGTCCCCATACGGATTATAAAAAGCGTGGCATTATTGAAAATACCGGATCAGAGGGAGGAAGGTTCGGAGGAAAGAATAAAGGGAAGCGGGGGAACGGTTTCGAAAGCGAAAGGGCCACAGCCTAGGGTTAGAAACTTTTAATTATACGATTCATGACTTAGTCGGCCCAACGCTTTATTTGTGAAGGCAGGAAGGTAGGCAAGACCAGGAAGGCAACGGATACGGTCGGCAAAAAAAGGCTAATGGTCAATTTCTAAAGCAAAAATAACTTTGTTTTACAAAAAAATGTATATGAATAGAAATGAATATGACTTGATTCCTTGTATGGACCAGGCGCATTTAGCAGCTGAAACTACAACCATTGAATGGCATATATTATAATTACCAGAAAGGGTTCCCCTAGGCGGTTGAGTCAGAATTCTCAATGTGGTGCAGGGAGGGTTGGCAGGTGAAACTGTCGACCTAGTCAACCGGGATGATAGAGATGAAGGGATGGAGACAGACAGCTAGGCTGGCATGCAGCCAGTTAGCCTGCCTGGGCAGACGGTGGCGAGGGCAGGGATGGAAGAATTTAGTCAGGCAGACATGTGGCTAGACAGCTAACCAGAATGGATGGGGAGGCGAATGCATAAAGGCAGGCATGAAGCCAGAAACACTGACTGACGAATGCGGGATTGGGGTAGACAGGGTAGCAGGCAGCCATCAGGGAGGACAGGGGAGGAAGGGATGCGGGAAGCCAATCAGGCATGCATTTAGCCTGCCAGTCAGTCAGTCGGGAGGTTAAGGAAGATAAATGCAGGAAACCAGCAAGCCAGCCAGCCTCGCAAGCCAACAAGCCAGCTTGCCAGTCAACCACCACCAAGCCAGTGTGCAAGGTTCGACTGGGAAAGCAAAAAACAGAAAGGGAAGCGGGAACAAATGCTTGAAGGAAGGAGGGTGGGAGAGGCATGGGAATGTCATAGGGTGGAATGGAATTAATGGAATGTAGAGCAGGAATGGCAGGGGAGTCAAAAGGCGAGCAAAACAAAACGGGCAATGCAAAGGGGACAACTGCATAGAGGGAGGGGTAGGCAGGCAAACTTGATATAAGACAGCATGGATGTAGTCGAGACCTCTACTCTCGAGTCATGAGGCCGGTAGAGAAAATCTCACGTAGCCATTGCACAAGTGACTCATTCAGAGGCCAAGGTCAAGACTGGAAGAATGTGACCTCAAGTCCTTCCTCGACTACTTCCCTGTCAGAAATAGAAGTTGATATGAAATAGAATAGGAGGGGCAAGATTAGGGCAATAGACAGCATGGATGTGGTCGAGACCTCTACTTTCGTGTCATGAGGCCGGTAGAGAAAATCTCAAGTAGCCATTGCACAATTGACTCGTTCGGAGGCCAAGGTCAAGACTGGCAGAATGTGACCTTATTTCCCATCTCGACTACTTCCCTGTCAGGAATGGAAGTTGATATGGAATGGAATAGAAGGGACTAGATTAGGGCAATGCAAAGGGGTCAACTGCATTGAGGGAGGGGGTAGGCAGGCAAACTTGACATTAGACAGCATGGATGCAGCCGAGACCTCTACTTTCGAGTCATGAGACCGGTAGAGAAAATCTCACGTAGCCATTGCACTAGTGACTTGTTTAGCCTGCCAGTCAGTCAGTCGGGAGGTTAAGGAAGATAAATGCAGGAAACCAGCCAGCCAGCCTCGCAAGCCAACAAGCCAGCTTGCCAGTCAACCACCACCAAGCCAGTGTGCAAGGTTTGACTGGGAAAGCAAAAAACAGAAAGGGAAGCGGGAACAAATGCTTGAAGGAAGGAGGGTGGGAGAGGCATGGGAATGTCATAGGGTGGAATGGAATTAATGGAATGTAGAGCAGGAATGGCAGGGGAGTCAAAAGGCGAGCAAAACAAAACGGGCAATGCAAAGGGGCCAACTGCATAGAGGGAGGGGTAGGCAGGCAAACTTGATATAAGACAGCATGGATGTAGTCGAGACCTCTACTTTCGAGTCATGAGGCCGGTAGAGAAAATCTCACGTAGCCATTGCACAAGTGACTCATTCAGAGGCCAAGGTCAAGACTGGAAGAATGTGACCTCAAGTCCTTCCTCGACTACTTCCATGTCAGAAATAGAAGTTGATATGAAATAGAATAGGAGGGGCAAGATTAGGGCAATAGACAGCATGGATGTGGTCGAGACCTCTACTTTCGTGTCATGAGGCCGGTAGAGAAAATCTCAAGTAGCCATTGCACAATTGACTCGTTCGGAGGCCAAGGTCAAGACTGGCAGAATGTGACCTTATTTCCCATCTCGACTACTTCCCTGTCAGGAATGGAAGTTGATATGGAATGGAATAGAAGGGACTAGATTAGGGCAATGCAAAGGGGTCAACTGCATTGAGGGAGGGGGTAGGCAGGCAAACTTGACATTAGACAGCATGGATGCAGCCGAGACCTCTACTTTCGAGTCATGAGACCGGTAGAGAAAATCTCACGTAGCCATTGCACTAGTGACTTGTTTAGCCTGCCAGTCAGTCAGTCGGGAGGTTAAGGAAGATAAATGCAGGAAACCAGCCAGCCAGCCTCGCAAGCCAACAAGCCAGCTTGCCAGTCAACCACCACCAAGCCAGTGTGCAAGGTTTGACTGGGAAAGCAAAAAACAGAAAGGGAAGCGGGAACAAATGCTTGAAGGAAGGAGGGTGGGAGAGGCATGGGAATGTCATAGGGTGGAATGGAATTAATGGAATGTAGAGCAGGAAAGGCAGGGAAGTCAAAAGGCGGGCAAAACAAAACAGGCAATGCAAAGGGGAAAATTTCAAGTAGCCATTGCACAAGTGACTCGTTCAGAGGCCAAGGTCAAGACTGGCAGAATGTGACCTTATTTCCCACCTCGACTACTTCCCTGCCAGGAACAGAAGTTGATATGGAATTGAATAGGAGGGGGGGGGGGGCAAGGGTGATAGTTGCGGAGATCAGGTGCCCTAGTGATGAAATTATGATTGCATTAACTGAAGGGTTACCTGAAATGATGCGGTTAAACGAATAGATGGAGCGGGAGGGTCGCTGTGATGTTGGCATGGAATTGATATGAATGGGGGGGGGGGGGGGGGAGAAACGCAGCCAGGTAGACGAGGAGGTAGACAGTTTAGGCAATTACATAGAAGAAGGGGGGGGGGGAACAATGGAAGAACAAGGCATTTAGTGGCCACGGGCGGTGTTGAGTACATGACACCATCTTTTTAGCAAAAAAAATAAAATTATTATCATCATCATTTTCATTTATTAATACATTCTTATATACATCCTCATATGAATCTTTGCCAACAGCTCAGCCTGTAGGAGTAATATACACATTTTAAAATTACAAAACATTTACATGTACAGAGCAAATGTTAAAAAAGATAATTGCAATATACAAAGCGTATATTTGATTGTATCAAACCGTTAAACTTACAAAATATTTTTCACGATAGTAATTTCTATAGCAGATGTGAAATTATGGGAGACAATGGCGCATAGAATGAGGACATTAAAAGACTTATACATAAAAAGAGAAAGGTAAAGGGAGGATTGATGGAAAGGAAAGTGAAATGAACAATTTAGCCGAAAAAATATAAGTAATCATGATCAAAATTACATAGGCACATGAATATCCCATATAAGGCACACAATGTCATAAAAAAATTATCTGGCTACATTTAACATGAAAATCGTTAAGAGAATTAAATATTTTGACATGACAATTGTTTCGATGATTACAAAGTTACATACAAGAATAAGATAAAAAGCAATATAAACAAAAGCCCCCGGAAAAAGGAATACGTATCATAAATAGTGGAATATGTTTGGAGAGAGAAAGAGAAATTGAAACTTTATTTATCACAATCTTCATAAAAAAAATATTAATCAATAAATATGAATATTTCAATAAAATGCATTATAACACAAAGGGTAATAAATAACCAACGAAAAATTATAAAGAGGAGGGAAAGAAGATAATACATGAAAGAACCAACGGGGGACAATGATTATATAGATTGATTCTCGAAGTACATGTCGAATACATAAAACGGCTCGTGTGTAGATAAACTACAGGCGACATCCGAACCACTATGCTACTTTAATCCTAGCTGGTAGAGATCGGGCTTTCAGGCGGCCAGGCCCCAGTCAGACCAGGTCTAGGTGCCACTCCTTTTCCGTAATTTAACAAATTTCCTTCTAATGTTTTTTTTTTTTAATTATATTGAATGTGTCAATGATATCATACACTTTAATTTCGGATATTACCGTGAGTGTGTTGTCCAGGATAACTTTCTCATTTCACCGATTCCTCAAAAAATTATTGCGCCTTGTTGAAAAGTTACTATACTAGTGATTATTGTCAATTTAATGTATTGCATTCGTAATTTGTATATGACCAAAGTCTTCTTTTATGCATGTATTGTTATTTAATGTCAACAGCACCCTGCTGATAAACAGCAAATCTGAGCTTGGGATCCAATATAATAATATTTTAATAAATAATGTAAAGTAAAAATCGCTACATGGCAGAAAACCAAGCTGGCAAAACGGAATCAAAGGCTTACAGGCGACAAGAGACCGTGTGCCATCATCGCCGAGAAATTTTATTTTACTTGGGCGGCTCGTGCGATTCAACGGTCGCTCAGTCGGCTGGGGTCGTCGGGCTGGGAAGCTAAGGTTCCGCTAATCCGCCCCACCTGGCCTCTTAGAAAAACGATTTTGGCCACTTGCTGCAGTCAGCCCGGCAACTCGCTGGAAATTGTATGGCCAGTATGCAATAAAGTCTCAAGTGAACGGCCGAAAAACATTTTCTCCCTGGGTGGCGCAGCGGCAGCCGGGTGGGGCTCCACAGGAGATTCCAACCGGCAGATCTCAACATAGCGGGCCAACAGCGCCCCGCATGTCGAGCCGACACTCCCGCTCACCCACCCAGGAATTTGCAGGAGATTCTGACATGCCGATCTCAATGCAGCAGGCCAACAGTGACCCGTATCCCGAGCCGATACTCCCATTCATCCACCCATGAGTTGGCAAGAGATTCTGACCTGATAATCGCCAACGGCCGTGTCGAAACTTGTGCCTTCCTGCCAAAAATTTGGCAGGAGATTCTTACCGGCAGATCGCTGGCGGCAAGGCAGAAAGCTTCCTGTCTTTCTTTTGTCTTGGGTTTTCGTCTTTCGTTTTTTGTCTTTTATCTTTTTGTACTTTTGTCTATTTGTCCTTTTGTCTTTTTGTCCTTTTGTCTTTCTGACCGTTACCTTCCTGAGAAGAAATTAGCATGAGATTCTGACCAGCAGATCGCCGGCAGAAAACACCCCGTCTTTATTTTGTATTTTGTCTTTTTGTCTTTTTGTCCATTTGTCTTTCCGACCTGCAAGTGCCCGGCCTCGACCTTCGGGTAGCTGTCGGACTGGAGGTTGGCTGGCTGTCACTCGCTCGCTCAAAAGCCGCTGCCCACCTCTGAGTTCGAGTGCGGGTGCCTGCCTTCGACATATGGGGCCCTTGTCGTCTGCTGTTGGGCAGGCTGTCGCTCAGGAGCCCCTCCCTACCTCTGAGTTCGAGTGTGGGTGCCTGGTCTCGAGGTCCGGGTGCCTGGCCGACTGGTGTTGGGCAGGGTGCCGCTCAAGAGCCGCTGGAAACGTCGGAGAGGTAGAGCAAGTGGCTGGCCTCGACCCACGGGGGCCTGGCCGACTGGTGTTGGGCTGTGTCTCCCTAAAAGCCCCTGCCCACCTCCGAGAGGATGAGCGAGTGGCTGGCCTCGAGATACGGGGCCCTGGCCGTCTGCTGTTGGGCTGTGTCTCCCTCAAAAGCGCCTGCCCACCTCGAAGAGGATGAGCGACCCAAGGGGCCCTGGCTGTCTGCTATTGGGCTGTCTGCCGCTCAGGAGCCGCTGCCCACCCCTGAGTTTGAGTGCGGGTGCCTGCCTTCGACATACGGGGCCCTGGCCGTCTGCTGTTGGGCTGTGTCTCCCTCAAAAGCCCCTGCCTTCCTAGGAGGTCAAGTCCGGCACCTTGGCATCGACCTGCCCTGCCCAGTCGGCCAGGGAGGTGGCTGGTCGCCCGCTCGAGAGCCCCGGCCGTCCTGGGAGGGCAAGTCCGGCACCCTAGTATCTAACTGCCCTGCCCGTCGGCCAATGAGGTGGCTGGCCCCGCTGTTGGAAGCCCTGGCCATGCTCGGAGGGCATGACTGGCATCCTGGTCGCCACCTACGGGAGCTGGCCGGCCTGGACATCCATGCTGTCCAAGTAAAGTGCACTCGGCAGTCTGACAGGCAGAGTCGAGCCCTCCTCCGCCAGCCCACCGGCCTGGCACCCCCTTCGATTCCCGCCAACCTGCACGGGCTCCTTGTCGAGTGAGTCAGCCAGCCTCCTCTCCTTCCTTCCTCATCTTTGCCGTCAACCTTCCAGTCTTACACTCGCTCCACCTCTTCAAAAAAATATCTTTGCCTGGCACAAGACAGCTCCATGACAGCACCGGCAGTCCACTACCCATCGTCCGAAGGGTGTGCCTGGCCGGCCGAGCCGGGGGAGCGGGTCGTCGCGTCCAACGCCAGCCACCGTGTGCCGAGAATTCGTCCGTTCAGAGATAGCGGACAAATCCCTCGGATCGAAGGATTAGTTTCAGCAGATCGCAGCAAAGATGCTGCTCTACTGTGCACGACACCTCGATCCGTGCACGACACTTCGATCCATACCCAAGTCGTCTGCAAGTAATTTTGCTCCCCTTTGATCGAGGCCTGAAAGCGGGAGACATCCGAACAGCATGCCGGCAGCCCCCCGTACTTCGAGGTTAGGCACCCGCTCTTCCTCTCCGACGTGGGCAGTGGCTCTTGAGCGACAGCCAGCTCCCCTCCAGTCCGCTAGCACCCCGTACGTCGAAGCCAGGCACCCGCTCCTCCTCTCCGACGTCGGCAGCGGCTCCTGAGCGACAGCCAGCTCACCTCCAGTCCACTAGCCCCCCGTACGTCGAAGCCAGTCACTCGAACTACTTCTCCGACGTCGGCAGGGGCTCCTGAGCGACAGCCAGCTCACCTCCAGTCCACTAGCCCCCCGTACGTCGAAGCCAGGCACCCGCTCTTCAACTCCGACGTTGGCAGCGGCTCTTGAGCGGGACGCAGCCCTCATCCAGTCGGCCAGGGCCCCGTATGTCGAGGCAAGGCACCCGCTCTTCCACTCCGACGTCGGCAGCGGCTCTTGAGTGGGACACAGCTCACCTCCAGTCCGATAGGCCCCCGTACGTCGAGGTTGGGCACCCGCTCTTCCTGTCCGAGGTGGGCAGGGGCTCCTGGGCGACAGCCAGCTCACCTCCAGTCCGCTAGCCCGCCGTACGTCGAAGCCAGTCACTCGAACTACTTCTCCGACGTCGGCAGGGGCTTTTGAGGGAGACACAGCCCAACAGCAGACGGCCAGGGCCCCGTAGGTCGAAGGCAGGCACCCGCACTCGAACTCAGAGGTGGGCAGGGGCTTTTGAGGGAGACACAGCCCAACAGCAGAGGGCCAGGGCCCCGTAGGTCGAAGGCAGGCACCCGCACTCGAACTCAGAGGTGGGCAGGGGCTTTTGAGGGAGACACAGCCCAACAGCAGAGGGCCAGGGCCCCGTAGGTCGAAGGCAGGCACCCGCACTCTTCACTTCAGAGGTGGGCAGGGGCTTTTGAGGGAGACACAGCCCAACAGCAGACGGCCAGGGCCCCGTATGTCGAGGCCAGCCACTCGCTCATCCCCTCCGAGGTGGGCAGGGGCTTTTGAGAAAGACACAGCAAGACAGCAGACGGCCAGGGCCGCGTATGTCGAAGGGCAGGCACTCGCTCTTCACTTCAGATGCCGGCAGGGGCTCTCGAGCGACAGCCAGCCAAACACCGGAGGGCCAGGCCCCCGTATGTCGAGGCCAGCCACTCGCTCATCCTCTCCGAGGTGGGCAGGGGCTTTTGAGGAAGACACTGCCCAACAGTAGAGGGCCAGGGCCCCGTATGTCGAGGCCAGCCACTCGCTCTACCTCTCCGAGGTGGGCAGGGGCTCCTGAGCGGCAGCCTGCCCACCTCCAGTCCGACAGCCAGCCGTAGGTAGAGGCCAGGCACCCGCTCTACCTCCTCGACCTTTTCGGGGGCATTTGAGCGACAGCCAGCCCAACACCAGTCGGCCAGGTCGCCGTGGGTCGAGGCCAGCCACTCGGTCATCCTCTCCGAGGTGGTCAGGGGCTCCTG